>NW_026000022.1:1413730-1453372 GCF_001458135.2 Marmota marmota marmota
ACCCCACCCCATCCACCCCCTCCCTTTGCGTAGTGTGATTGTTTTGTCTGGAAAAAAAAATCCAAAGTATATAACAAGGGGAGAACAGTTAGTGCTGATTTTCATTTGCATACATTTTCATATATTTTGGTGAAAATAATAGACTAGTGAGAGCTGGGCTTAGAGGAGTCAGTGTAAAGGGAAGGCTAAGGATGCATCGGTTCTGGAGAGTTGAGAATATGCCTTTCCCTCCACCCCCCAAGGCACCTTATTTGAAAACAAAAACAAACAAAAAAAAAACTTCTTTTATTTTTAAAAAAATCTAACCTTGGAAGTTTGCTCGGTAAGTGTTTTTCATTTTCTTTCCTTGCTTTCCTTTTTCTCTCCTTCCTTTCTGGTCTATTTATTTATATTCTTGTAGGTTTGGGAGCTTATTTTCATTGCTTGGGAGGAGAGGGTTCACAGAGCAACTGTCTGAGGAGGGAAGGGAAAGTACGTTGAGGGGGGAGTAAAAAAATCCAACCCTGCTAAAATATTGCGTAGAACTATGGACTCGTTCCAAAGAGCCACACACAGCAAGGCACTTTACTTTTTTGGGTGGGTGAGGAAGAGAGTGCTATTAATTTTAATTGTGAACATGAGGGGGGAAAAGCCTTGGAAAAGAAGTGATTATTAAGCATGCAGAATATGAATATTTCTTGTTTAGACTTTTTTTTTTCTTCTTCTTCTTCAGAGAATCAGGACTAGAGGGGAAGAAACCCCCTTCTGTAGCTGGTAGTGATGTTCAGGACTGTGTGTGCCTGCCTGGGTTTGGCGGGGTGGGGGACTCATGCTGAGAGCAGGGGATGGAGTGAGGAGGGGGGCTTGGCAAAGGGAGGGCAGAGAGCTAGAGAAAGAGGAAGCAGATTGGGGAGAAGAGGCAGGAAGTCAATGCACCCCTGGTTAATGCTGTGTCTGGGGAGCAGGCGGTGAGTTTCAGCCTCCTGGCTTGGTAGTGAAAGCCCATCAGAAAGAGGGTGATCAATCACAACTAACCAGGACATCCCTGCGCTTTATTCCCAAAGGACATTAGAGTGTCAACATAGAAAACTAGATTTTACTGTGTGTGTGTGTGTGTGTGTGTGTGTGTGTGTGTTTAATTTCTTTATTTCTGACTGCCGAACTTGCCCCTCCTTGTCCCTATCTCTGGATTTTGTAAAAATTGAGGGTGTGGTTACTTACCCGTAACAATAATTAGATAAATATGGCCGAAGGAAATAGCTAGGCCAAGTCCAGGCCGGTCTTACCTTAGCAAAATAGGCCGGAGAGGATTTAAAAAGATGCTTGGTTTTGTTCTTTTAAAGGAAGCTGCGACTGGGGTGATGAGGGGAAAATCCAATGGCTGGAATTTTATTGCACTTTTGTACACAGAACACCTTACAATTTAGAATTGGTAATTTATTTGGAAACAGTTGATGCCAAATCAATGAAATGGTTTGTAACGAGGGAGGAAGAGGTTTCAGTTGGGGAGGGGGCTAAGAAATGCCAGTTTTCTACTCCTTGTTTATGCGCCTGGCAGCGTCGCATTTGACTGGGGTTAACTCTGTGTGCTCCATTGGACCAGATGCCATATAGAGCTGCTCCCTGAAGATCATTTGTTTCCTTGATGGGGAACATTTCTGAGCAGAGCATATTGGTTGCCATAGAGAAAGAAATAAAAGGAAGAACACTAGTCACATTAAGCTATATGTTTGTGCACTGGGCTTTAGATAAAAGGACCTTGGTTCAGCCAAAGAGAAGAAGCCAAACTAGAGATTTCTAGTGCCACTAAAACTAGCCTTATTTTGTTTTGGACTTTTACAGTTGAAACATATAAGCTAATTTTATTGGTTGTTGTTAATTTTATATGACACGGTTTACTGAACAAAATAAACTTTGCTCAGGAGTAGCACTGTTGACTAGTCAGCAGGGGGCGCACTGAGTCGTTGTAGCGGGTGCTGAGTAAAATGTAGCCGGTTCAAAAGCAAATCTGCTCTTCCAAACTTGCCAAAGGAACAAACACCCCTACCTTTCTATGCATATTCACAACGAGGGGTGAATTCGTTGCATAACGCAGGGTTTTAAAATACTAGGACAATGATTTTCCCATCCCCCACCCGCTCGTGTCTGTGAAATGGCCCAGCAAGATACACAGTGCAGAAATGATTTCTCCCTTTCTCTCAGGAAAAGTATCCATAGGTCTGTCTATAGAAATGTGCTATGAAAGCAAGAACGCTTTTTTTTTATAAGTGTAATTTTGATTACTAATAGGCTTCTTAAGAAGCTATTTTTTTTCCTGTTGTAATTTTTGGAAAAAGGTCAAGCAAACAAAATGCATTCTAAGGTATTATCTGTTAAATAATGGACATTCTGTAACCTCATACAAACGTTGAGTTCTAAATAAAACCTAGGATTCTGAAGATGTGGTCAAAGCCCCTAGAATCCCTTTGACTCCATTTGATACTGAGTAGCTACTTTCATTCTCCATACAGCCTGTGGCTTTAAAAAGATTTTGGATTTGCCCTTGAAAGGCTGTTAAGAGAAAAGAAAATACAAACTAACCACGGGTTAGATCGAGATAACCGTGGGCTTGAAACTTTTAAGGACAATATTACTTAACCCAGTTGAAGAAAAGTTTTAATAGAGCACAAAGTTTCCGCCTCAAAAGATTTTTTAGATACTGCCAATGAAGACCGAAGTTAACTGTGGTAAAGGATGAAAGAGATATGTGGGAAACTTCCTAAAATAGTGAAGGGCAGATCCTGACTGGTTCAGAGGAATTAGTCAGTTTGTCACTAGCAATTTTCCCAAGGAGATTTAGGGAGCATGACTAAGAAAGGGAAGCCATGAGTTCCTGGAAGTGTGAAGCCCGAAGCTGGCTTCCCCTGCTCGGTAGCCCCAATGCACCTGTGAGTGTGTCACACAGCCTGTTAAAAGGGGGGCACACTAAGTGATTGCTGTATGTCCCTCTGCAAGAGGGGCAAGCCACTTCATTATTTCTAACTCAGTTCCAAGTCATCCAGGTTCCAGCCACCAGAAGATTTTTTTTTAAAAAATAATTTTAGTAAGTTAGTGTTGGGATTGAAGAGGCATTTCATCTAGGAGTGTTGAAAGATTATGGGAATAATATAAACAAAGGAGACACCCTCAAATATATTTTAATTCTGTGATTTTTCACCCTTGAACTCTCACTTTTGGAATCAGGAAATGTGTGTCAGGTTTGCACTAATAAAACAAAGTGGAGAATTGAGGAAACTGTAATTTGAGCTCAAACATTGCTTTTTCCTCACTCTCTGGACATTTCAGACAAAAGACTTCTGGGGGGAGACCCTCATGAACTGGACAGATGTCTCAAAGCTCTAGCTTATTTTGCATGCCCAGGGCTGTTCAGTGCATTTTAAAAAATATTAGCGAAAAAGGTAACTTTTCATTCAGACATTTTGTAAAACACTGGTGAAGCAATCATTATACACATTTAGAGCATATTTATGTGTTTGTCACTTTTCATGAGATATGTGATTGTCTAGGCTACTGCTTAATTTCCTTTTTTTCCCAAATGCACTTAAAAAGAACCAGGGAAAGAAAAGAAAAGTGCTTACCTCTCATGATATCTATAGTCTTAAGCAACTTGCAGTAAAAGAAACAGAAAATAAGAATTCTGAGTAAAAGTAAAAGCAACAAGTTCATTTAAGAAGAACTCACACATTATAGGAACCGCTTTAGCATTCTGTAATGATTTGGGGGTGGAAACATTCAAGCTGGGTATGAATTAGGATCCAAAGTGCTGGGCAAAGCTACAGACTTTTAATTGTTGGGGATGGTGAAATTGCTTTTGCCAAATGAGAGCACGAAGAACATTACCTGGGTCAAATGTACCAAACACAAAGTGGGTATTTACTCATCTGCTTCCATTTGAGAATGATAAGGTGCTCTGATACCGCTGCAGTTTGGAAGCACATTTTCATTAGCATTTACAAATTAAAATGTTAAGCATGCTCACAATCCACATTGTGTGTTTTATACAAAAGGGAAGGTTCTATAATGGTAGCTTTTGGGTAGAAGAGAGAATTTGTTACGTTGGCAGTAGATGAGTAGTTGTTTGGTCTTGCTAAGTTTTTTGAGGTGTACTCCTTGTTCCCCATGCCTCTCTCTTTATATCATTTTGATAACTGATTTATGTGTTCAGTAGGAAAGAAGCAAGCACTCAGTTTTTTAAAAAGATGGATTAGAAGTAGTTAGAAATTCAAAGATATTATGAGTCCCCACCCTAAAGTAAGATGCTTTCTTTCTGATACTTGAACGATGGCTTTAAACTACAGTGCATTTCAGATTGTGGAAAAATAAATTAAGAAGGCACAGTAAGTTGGTAATTGAGTATATGCTTTTGAAACAAGCCATTCCCAACAGTTTGCCCACACTAGCTGCATGTGTGCACCTGACAAGTATGGTAATGAAAACTACCAATCGCTGGGGAAGCAGGAGCTGATGGACTAACCTTGCCTACCCCTCACCATCTTCCCTGCTCTCTACCTAACAAACATAATGGTCTTCTTCAAATTTAAATTCATAGAGCAAGGCAATGTAGAGCCTAGCTGATTGACCAGAGATGATGTTGATAATGATGGTGATGATGGTGATGATGATGAATTCATAAAAAATGTGTTTATGTCCTAGCTAGAAAAATATTCACAAGGTCAACTTACTGTGTGTGTGTGTGTGTGTGTTAAAAAACAGAACCCAGAAATATTAGCTTTATCAGAAGAGTGAATGGAGTTTTTGAGCTTGTGGTGGTCCTAACAGAATTAAACTGCTCTTTCCTTTGGGGACACTCCCTATACCAAACATTCCCTAAACACTTTACAGTGCCAGTGTTTCCTCTCTGGGTTGGAACCAGGCAGTCTTGAGGTAGGTAAGAAAGTCATTGTGGCATACTGGAAAACAATTCTTGCACTCTGGTGCATGCATCTCTCTCTCTCTCTTTCTTAGATTTTTTTTTTTTTTTTTTTTTTTGACATTTGAACTTAGCTATTGTCTGAGGAGCTGGGTGCAGATTGCAGCATATCAGGCTGAATGTTGCTCTTTTTGGTATTTCTGCCTAACAGCGCTTCTGTGGGGATCTTTGCTACAGAGTGCGGAAGCTGCCACTCCACACCTCTGCTCCTTTCCTGGGTCCTACCCCTTCTAGGGTACCCAACCGAAACTGGCCACCCTCAGAGATGTTTTCAAGAAAGTGTGGCTGTTGTTGTTCACTTTAAACAGCAAGTGCATTTATTGATATTTGATGCTTCAAGTACTCCATGTTTTGCAGCAATATCATTTCAGTACTAAAATATCTGGTAGAGATTTGTGACCTTACTCAGGATAGCTTCTTGCAGCTCAAATTGGTTAGCCCCTACTTAAAAGTTATGTGTTCAGTATTACTTTAAATGCTCATCCCTGTCCCTAATTTTTCTGTAGGAAACTTGGATAATAAAGTTCGAGGGGGGCAACCCTCAGACTTAAGGTGGCACTGGACAGACTTCAAATGTCAATTTAGTATTAAATCTGGTGCAAAAAGCTTTCAGAAGTCAAGGTATATATTCTCCAAGTGGCTTGGGCTGTTATCCCTGTATTGGTAATTCACGTCCCAAAAACAACCAAGTAAAACTTCACATGGAATAATAAGACTGTTCAAGTATCCTAAATTTGAAAACACCATGATTTTATTGGAGGGAATTGGCTAGAGATTCCCTTCCAGGGATAGAATATAAGATTAGAACTTTTCCCAAAAGGGTTTGCCTTGGAAACTTCAGCGTTTGCGGATGCCTTTCCACAATGGTGGGGTCCTCCTTTGGCCCTGACTCTCGCCATTTGTGATTTGTGGTCACCAGAAGGAACTTCTTCCGATCAGCGGCAATATTGGAGCCTCGGGGCTAAGCTCAGCTTCCTTAGATTGCAGTCAAAAGAACAGCATTTTATTTCATTTAGAGCACAATTTGGTTGATAAAACCCAAAAGATCCCATACCCCCCCCCCTTTTCTCCCTGAGCACTGTCCAGTAAGGGTTTTCAGAATATGATTTGAACATGTGGAGCGGCCTGCAGAAGTCGAATTAGCATTACTTTCCTGTATAAAAGAAAATGAAAAAGAGATTTAAAAGGGCAAAGTGAGAAGAGGGTAAGGTAAAAGGAGCGAGGTGGAGGAAAGAGCAGGATGAGATGGGGGAGACTGGGGACAGAAAGGGACGAGAGAGGGACGGCGGCGGGAAAGATCAGATAAACGCTGAGTCACCCTAACAGGTCATTGGGTACACAGGAGCGAAATCTGCAGCCTAAGAAAAACTGGGTGCAAATCGCACCCATCTTCTGGGCCTCTTTCCCGCCCGGCCTCAGGAGCGAAGGCTTGGAGCTCGGCGCCGCCTGCTCGCCTTTGTCGCCGGCTTGGTGCGCGGCCGCGGGCTCCCGCGGCGGGCTTTGTTCTGGCAGAGCAGGGCAGGACCCCTCACTTCGCCGCGTCCCCGCCCTCCTCGAGCTGGGGACAGTGGGGGTGGGGATTGTGCGACAGGGACCCGGACCAGAGGAGTGTCGGCGGGCGCCTTAGAGCTTGGGATTTCTCTCCTTCGCTCCTTTTCGTAATTGAGCTGTTCTTCCCTCGGGGTGGGGGCCGGGGTTGAGCGGGAGGAGGGAGAGCTGCAAGGGGGGCGCCGTTCTCAGCCCGTACCGAGGGCGAGGTACAACTCTCTGTCCTCTGCTCACGGATTTGTCTTGTATGCATGTAAGCATGAAAGGATGGATGAGTGCAGGGATGGATGGATGGATGGATGGATGGATGAGGAAAACCGCTGAATTTGGGCCCGTGTTCTAGGCTCCTTCCCGGGGTTTTGGCAACTGCAGGGCGTCTCAGGTTGGTGCGTATGGTTAACCCCTAAGGCCTACTCTCAAGGTACTTTGGGGCCGCGGGTGGGCGCTGTGGACGCACCCTGGGTCCGGAGGTTGCCCATAAGCAGCGCGCATCTCTCTTCCGTGGAGGCCTGTGGCGAGGGACAAAGACGTAGACACTCGGTCAAGCGGAGGACAGGCGCGTACATGCACCCACGCACCCACGCATCCATGGGCGCACCAGGCCCCAGGCCCCTCTCCTGAAGCGTGAGCCCTCACGCTTCTAAGTCCAGGACTCTTAATATGGAAAGTTCGCCCCATAGAGAGCCCGCTCCCTCTTCTCGCCATTGCATTTAGCTAGCAGCGTGTGAACGTGTGTCACCCTCTCCCCAGCCACCCCCAAAGGTGTGGGCAGATTGAAAGAGTTGCTGCTCTGTTATTGTTTGTCAAACAGGCCCTGTCTCCTGGGAGAGGGTCGAGGGGCATGTGGCGGATCCCGGGCCAGGATTACATTAATCAAAGCATTATTTCCCCAGAGAAGCCGAGCACAAATGAGAGTAAATCCTAATAAAATTGGATCGCGGAGAAACCGAACGCTTTAAATAATCTGTGTTGCCTGATCAAAATCTCACACTTATAAGATGTGGGTCTTCAAACATTTTTTTGCCCACGCAGCCTGGCCTTGGTTGGACTGCTGCGTCTGGGTCAGACTGGGGAACGTCACTACCCAATGCTCAGTTGAACTTCTTGAGAAGGGACGTGGCCACCCCCGGTGTGGGGCTTCCCAAAATCAGGTCTACTGAGAAGGCACTTTCGGCTCTGTACCTCGCTGTGGGGTACTTGCAGAACCTCTGGGCTGGATCAAGTCCCCATTGGTGCCTCAAGAGGTGTTAAACTCCGTTCATCTGGGAAGGTGGTCACCACTTTCCGCTTTGATTGAGGTTTCAAGGTGGGCAACATTCCCTGAGTGTGGACGAAAATCCCTACCCTGCTCGAAGGCGGGCGGGATCCACGGATTGGGCAGGGGCCCGGCACCAGTGCGAGCGCTGGCAGCTAATTCCCGGGTCCTCCCATTCCTATACTCCAGACACCTGCCCAGGGCCCATCGAGGACTGGCTGTCTCGAGTCGGTCCCCTGGGGAAGGAGTAAGAGTTTGGGGTGATCATTGGGGAAGTCGAGGGCTCCACTTGCAGGCAAGACTTCTGGTACTTTCGGGCCATTCCATTCAGAAAGCAAGACTCGCACTTCTTCCTCCTATATGTCCCCCAAGTGGTAGAAAACTTTCCGACGCCTTGCGCGGCTCTGCAAGGAGAGGAAAAGAAAGAAAAAAGAAAAGAAGAAAAAAAAAAAGTTCCCCTCCCAACTCCCAATCCGATAGTAACGATGGAGTCAAGCAAAGCCACTCAGCCAGGAGGCAGTCTCCCCCTGTCACCCGAGGCCTCTTCCAGCTGCAGAGGCAGGAAAGCGGACTGCAACGCCACGCGGCCCCTCGAGGGTGACAAATGTGACAACATCGTCCCGACCCTACCGGTGAGCACCAGCATCAGAGCTCCTCCTGACCCTTAAGAAAGGTGCGGAGGGAACCAGCTCCAGTCTGGATCCGGTCCTCTGCCAGACCTCCACTCGGCACCCCCAGGCTGGCGGCTGGGCCCAGCGGGGAGCAAATGCGGCAGCGCCCTCTGCAGGCCAATGCTGGGAGGGCCGGCGGGCTTGCACTGGCCGCATGGGGTCCCGCAGCTGCCCACGTCCAAGCCCCTGGAGAGAATAAGCACAGTCACCCGCCGGGTTCGCGGCACCTGCAGGCACTCGGTGCCGTTTCCAACGCCAGTTCCCGGCGGCAATGGACTGACAGGGCCGAAGGGGAAGGAGGGGTGAGAGCCACTGAGGGAGGCGTCAGTCCCCAGTCCCCATCCCCTTCCATCCTCTGTCCGCCGCTCGGTCCCCACCCCTTCTTTGGTCCGCGCAGGGCAGCCCCTGCCAGTGCCGGCGGTCGCGCGCCTGGATCCTGGCCCGCGCATCCCGGAGCCCCAAAGGCCTCGCTGTCACTCCGCAGGAGCCGCGCCGGGCGGGCAGGGTCGCCTCACCTCCAGCGAAAGCTCCTCCGAGAGACCGGTTCCCTCATGCTCCGGCGAGAGGAGCAGCTTGGAGCAGTGTGCGTGTGTGCGTGTGCGAGGGCGTGTGCGCGTGTGAGTGCGGTGCGCGCGCAGGGCAGGGCAGGGCAGGAGGCGCTACAGGAATGCTTTGGTGCAAACGCGTCGTTTTCAGCCTTGGATTTAAATCTGCAACCTTAGAGCTTATTATTATTATTATTATTATTATTATTATTATTATTATTATTATTATTAATTTCTCCTGATTCTTCACACGTGCCTCTCCCTCTTTCGCCTAAGTCTTCCAATCCGATTCCCAATGAAATCCCCCTTGTGGTCCCTTGTGGTCTCAGGATGTTCTGGATACCCTGCCTCACGTGATCCAGGGTAAAGGGAGAGGGACAATGTTAGCTGGAAATGCCACCAAGAGCATTTCCATCACCCAGCTTGCTCTTTATATTGGGCTTCACACACCAGGAAGCCACGTTTTTAGGGACGTGTGCATCTGCTTTCTCTCTGCCGTGGCCTTAAAGAACTGAGATTGTTTTTTATTTTTGGAGGGATAGGGAGGAGCCAGAAACTGGTCTTTAGCTGACCAATTGTGGTCCCGTTGTGCGCCTTTCCAACTTATTGGCTTCTTTCTAGTGATGGGAAATTTCGTGGTGGGGATGGTGGGGTGGGGTGGGGTGGTAAAGAAACCCACACCTTTTCAATTCTAAAATAATGATTCCTCTTTCCTCCAGTCTGTGATTTCCATAATTTCATACAAAACAGGGGCTGTCAATTATCTCTCCATGAGAAAAGAGAAAAGCAGACTAGTAGAAGAAACTTGGGCCAAAATAAATTCTTCTTTCATAAAACGTAAGCCAGGGACTGAATCCCTGCAGTGCCCCACCCAGTTTTTTAAACTCTCAAGGGGAAACTGGACAGAGAAATTCAGAAAAAGGCTAAACATTTCTCTCCTTCACTGAGGCAATGAACCTAGTTGCCAAACTGTATTTTTGATAATCTGAGATTTGGAGGATTCTAAAAAAAAAACTTTACATGCGCCTGTTTTTTCTATTTGCTATAATGTTTGCATCTGAAGATTTTTCACTAATTTAGAAATACCTTTGGTGTATGTTTTTTACTTGGATTTATTAATGTTAGGTGGTTTTACTTTAGTAATATTTCTTTCTCAGACCTCCTGTCCGGGAGTATGGCTCTAAGTAACAGTGACACACACTTTTGAATTACCCCAAGAGGCTTTCACCAGTAGAATCTTGACACAATTTCAATCATTCCTTTTTGTAAGATAATTTAGTGACAGTTAAATTTTAACAAAGCATGTTAATACTAAAATGTTAGTGTTTCAGTAGATGAGCTTTTGTTTTTAGAATCAAAGTTTAGCTTTTCTTTGAATTATTTATTAGGCTATGTGCCCATGGGCCTTCACAGAGAAGGCAAATGTGGAGTGGAGAGTTTTACTTTTATTTACTTAAAGCCTATGTTAACATAATATTTTAAAACTAGCTTTTCGGAAAACAGCAGATAATTGTATATGTTGACACTCACCTTTGGGACTGTGACAAACCAAACCCGAATACAACCTAATTACTTTCATAGAAAACAGTACACAGTTTACAGTTAACTAAAATATTGCCTGGCTTTCCTTCGGAGCTCCTCCTCCTTAAGTACAGTACAGTTTGGTAATATACTACACATATTTATACATGATGTAAATATACATATGCACAAGGGTAGATGTTTATGTACATAACATAACAAAATATATACATACCCCAACTGAATACATTTGCATAGAACATGCCCATGTGTAATATACAAAACTTCAAAAATTAACAATACATTCTATAACAGATAGTCTTCAAATAAGAAGCCAATCTTATTCATCCTGAAAAAAAATTTTAAATTTCCTTTGAAATTCCAATTGTGCTCCTTATAAATGACACCACCAGAATTAGTATAGAAGAGAATCACAGTACTATTTTAACCACACTCCATTTAAAAGTCCTGCAAACTTAAAGTGTTTTATGTAAAATTAAAAAGAATAGTAAGTAGTTTAAAATATAAACATTCTATCTAACGTCTGGTGGATATTTTTTTTGTCTTGTTTCACATATTAAATACTCTTGTCTTAGAACAAAAATTAGATTGTGGATACAATGAAAACAAACAGTAGTTTTATTTTCTATTCTATTATAGAGGAAACATTTTTAGTTAGTTTTTTTATGGACTTTTATAATTCATTTAAAGACATTCAGTAGTCTAGTGATAATTCACAATGTAAAAGCAAATTTGGAGCTTATATTTATACTTGAAATGATTTGTATTAATATGAGATGACATGCTACTTATTTGCTTCTTTTAAATGGTATTTTGTATCTGTGGGTTTTTTTTTTTTTTGTTAAAATGAAGATTGCAGTTAAAATGAATATACTGGTATTTATTGACAAGAGTTCAAAAGCTCATTTGTGCTGAGCACATGTAAAGAAATATTATACCTGAATTCTGTCTTTTAAAAGCTATTTATTCTAGGTGATAAAGGAATCAAAATGATAGTTTTTGAAGTTTTCCTAAGATTATGATTAAAAAAGCTTTTTCTCATAAGGAGTTTTTTTTTGCTAATATTATAAAATATATTGATTGTTCATGTTTCCATAAAAGTCTATTTCTTTACTAAAAATATTTGTGATGTTTATGATGACATTTGTTTCCCATGTAATTTATTGTTATTTATTTCAGAGTATTTGAAAGACTGATGACCTCTCAGGGTATCTAAATACTAGTGATGAGCTTGTGAAAAGAAGCTCAACTGGTTTTGGAGATTTTTTTTCTTAATCTCTTAAAAAGTTTGAAATTAAAATGATAGAAATATCAAGAGTAAATTTTTTTTTGAAAAAGATTATTACTTGGAAAGAGGTTAAAACATTTTTCTCTGGTTGGGGCTTTAAGATGAACTGCAAATATGCTAGTCTTTTATTTAGGGAAGTTTCTGTCTGATGGTGTGGCATGATCTGAGGAGACATAGGCTATGTAATGATTTACAATCGCACAACATTCATTCAAAAATTTGGTTGAAGAGTCATTCACTACAAAATTGTAAAATAATCTTTTCTGTCAATTTAATTAATGAAGTGGGTAAAGGACTATTTTAGCAGGCTCAAATTACATATGTAGAAAGATTTGTAAGAATAAATACTTTGGCATTCTGTGGCTTAAAAGCAGACAGAGCTATAATATAGCAAATTAAACTCCCCAGAATGTAGGCATCCAAGATTCAATTTCATTAAAAAATTTGGCAGTTACAGAAAAGAAGGAAAAATGCTTATTAAATCAGGGTAACTATAAAATGTTGACAGATCTCAAGTTTCATATCCAACTAGGCGCTTAGAAAACTGCTGGGATGTTGGTGGAGTATAAGTTATTCTGTCAAACCATTTTTCATAGAGAATTATCTTTTCAATACCCTTAAATTTAAACTCCAACTTTATAGACTAACCTTACTCTGTGTCTGTCCTGCTTTCTCTTTCTCTCTTCCTCCTTCCCTTCCTTTGTCCCTCCCTTCCTTTTTCTCTTTCTTTCTTTCTTTCTCTGCACCCACATGTCATCCCAAGTCAGGTGGGTGAGACTAGTAAGTCTCAAAGAGACATTTTGGGGTGGTGGTGGGGGGAATGTGAGGCCTTTAGCCTCAGTGGATCTACATTATCAATGACATGCATCTAGGACACTGAGATATATCTGTGTTCTCTCAAAACATTGATTTTCTTTCCTCACTTAATACTCACTTCTTTTAAAGAGAGAACCAGGCGATGTCTACTGAAGACAAAATAACTTGGAAAATTGAGTTAATTATTTGTATAATTCAGTCATTTCTCCCCTACCATCTCCCTGGCTATTGAGAAAAAAAAATTGTGAAATTTGAACAATACAGATTTGTAATTTAATTTGTAAGATATGTACTAATTCTATAACATGTTGGTTCCTCATTCCACCATTGTCACAGAGAGGAGGGATACACATCACTGAATGGACCCCCAGTTGAGGTCATGATATGAGCTAAGACATTTACCCCAGATTTAAATATAGGGAGTTGAGGGGTCTGACTTGCCAGGTTTTTGCTATAAGTACATTGATTGAAGTTATTAGATAATTGTTCACCTTCCTACTTTGCCCCTTGGGAAGAGATACATGCACATATTATAAAATACTTTAAATTAATATTAAATAGCCCAGCTGGGATCACTAAAGTTATTTACATTTAGCAATGAATTAAAATGTTAGCATTTTGCATTTAATGAATTAGGGTCTTAGTCTCCTTGTATGATCCGACTTGGAAACATTTGCTGAACAAACCTTCAAGGGATTTTTTGGAATGACTTTTTTTTTTTCTTTTTTTCCCCATGTCATTTGGTGGATTAAAAGGTGAAGTCCCTTTGCTTTCTGTAGGGGAAAAAGTTGAGAGAATAAGAGAGGATGGGGATAAGAATTGTGGGTGGTAATTAGGCCTGTGCCTTATTTTAAAGTAGTCTTTAGTAGAGTAAGATAAGACTGAACATGATTTGAGTTTGATTTTAAAAAATACTAGTGAACGTTAATTAAGGCAGTTTTAATAGAGATATCTAGTTGCAAATATTATTTTTTAATAAAGAGCACCTAGACTTTCTATTAATAAACTTTGCTTTCTATCTCAAAAATTTCTGGAAAATCGTGTGCCTTCCATTTTGCATTCATCTAATTAAATAAGCTGAAATATTGTTCTAGCACATAAAGCATGAACACTCCAAGAATAAATAAAGCATGTGCTAGAGAAGAAGAAAATAAGGCCGATTTCATTTTGCTGTAATTTCAGGAGAAAGAGGCTAATGAAAATATGAGCTACTAATACTTTATATTTATTCATAAAGTCATTTTATTATACTAACAGAAATTGTGTTAACCTTGAAAGAGTGTGATAATTTTTTGAAATTTTTAATGATTTCTATTTCTAGGTGCATGTAAACACAGAGACATACTTAATAGATTTAAAGTTTGTTTGTACAGAAATTAGCCATATAGAAAGGGACTGGTGAATAAATGAAATAAACTAAATAAACTAGTGTTTAACAAGTACCTAAGATTGTAACTATTAGTTATCCTTTGCTTTTTTTTTCATTGAGCTTTCAAAAACTTATACAGTATTAAATTGTTATAGAATCACTAATTATTCATCGCCCCAGAGCCCCAGATCCAAAACAGAGTAATAAACTTATTATCTGGAATTTCTATCAGCCCTAAGTATTTACAAGATCTTCTAAAAAAAAAATCATACCTATAGGGATGTTTATTTTGCCGTCTTTCCTCTTTCATTTTAGAGGTAGGGCCTAGTTTTTCCATGTTGGCCATTGAGCTTGGTAGAAGCTGTTGAGAGGTAGCCATGTAATTTCTTTATCTTTCACCTGCAAATTACACACATTATTTTGCAGCTCAAAATAAGCATTCCCAATGAGTTGCATTCAGTAAATGTCTTTCACAGCATTAGTACAGAACTGAGGTACAAAAGAATATTAATCTAATACATTCCAAAATTCAAATACTTGTGATTAATAAGCATTATTATCTATAAATAAGGCCCTAATGATACTTTGGCAGTGTTGTAAACACAAGAATCAGAGGCAATTATTGTCATTATTGTTCGGCAAGTACTTCCCATGAATACCAAATGGGCATTGCTGTCCAGCTACTTGGCAAGTAAGGTTCCTATAAAGAAGCAGATGTGAGCCAATCAGGACTGGCCACTGTTCACTGCCCTTAACCCAAGACTCAGGGTCCTGAAAGAAAGAAAGAGAGAAAAAAGAAAGAAAGAAAGAAAGAAAGAAAGAAAGAAAGAAAGAAAGAAAGAAAGAAAGAAAGAAAGAAATTAGGATACCAAAAAACAGTTGCAATGCAATTTTAAAAATGCCCTTTATTATAAGTAGAAAGGCATTTTGAAAATAATGCTGTTTCGCAGTACTGACTTTGGTGAATTGGAGACACCAGCAACGATTATATTATTAGGAAGCAAAGGTCTCATTTGTGAAGTTTATAGGCCCAATGTGATGAGGCACCTTTGTAATAAAATCAACAAAGGATAAGTTACAACAGTGTGAAAATCCCCAAGAGCATGGCGGTGACCAGGGCTCTGTTTTCCTTCCCCAGGCCACATAGAGTACCCTCCTCTGTTGTTAAACATGACCTGCCCACCAGAGCCAGTGCCAACACCTGAGTGAGGTGGGGGCAGCTCCAATACAAGTTCAAGTTCTTCAGTCTCATAGAAAACTTAACACAGGACCCAGGCTGAACATTTGCTCTGCACTCTGGGTCTTAGAAATCAATGCAGGACCAGCTGTGCCCAAGAGCTGATTTTCCCTTGCAGTTCAATGGCATTGGATAACAGCTGAATTGGTTTATGTGCAGAGGAAAAGAAAAAAAGTTTTGTGTACATTTTTCCTAAGGGATCAGTGCATTAAATATTAGATATAGATTTGTTTTCTATTTTTAAATTTCCTGTGCCAAGCAACCTGCTTTAAAGATGTTATAGTTTTGTATAACAGAGGCTTGAGAAAGCATTGGATTGGTTTCCCAAGGCAAGGGGGTAACTCAGAGAAGACAAGGACTGGGGTGGTGGTGGGGTGGGTGATGTTTCAAAAGAAAACCTCCTTGTCAATCATTGCTGTCGGCTGTCGAATTTAGCATGGGTGTGTACTTAAGGAGAATACTTGGTAGATTGAGAATTTAACCCAGTGGAGGTGAGTAGGATTCTTAGTCTGGACTCCTTCCCTCCTCACTTTAAGTTTGGTGGGATTTTTTTCTTCCTTCCCTCAGAAAATTGAATCTGAAGTGAGTGCATTGTCTGGACAAAAACCAGAGAAGGGAGCCAGAAGGAGAATCTGCCTACAAAGTTTTCAATCCAGGTTCTGGAAATGTTCTTGCACCCTTTGACCTGGACTTTGTCAAGGGAGTAAGGGGGTCATGCCCATGAATGCTGGCAGCTGGATGCCAAAGTCACTGTGACAGAGGCAGTTACGTTACAGCCTGGGCCCTGGACTTTTTCCTCCTCTCCCCTCTCTTTTCCATTTTGAATTCATCCATTAAAATTTAGTAGCTAGCATGTGCTTAATCTCTGAGTTAGATGCGATGAGAAAAGGTAAGGTCTTCCACACCAATCTTTTTCTCATTCCCAAGCATAGTGAGTTAAGGGGGAGTTTCCACAATAACGGTGACAACCATGATGACCACGACAATGATGGTGACGATGACGATGATGATATTTTACTAAGGATGTATCATATATCAGATATTGAAACATGCAACTTTTTTATGATGCTGATAGTTCTGCTAAATTGTAGTTTACATCAGATTTGACAGATTCACCAGCGGAGATATGTGGGATTCAGTCACCCGTCAAGGTCATATGATGGTGGCACCGGATTTTGAACTTGAGTCTCGTCTGTTGAAAACAATGTGCTTTGAATATCGATACTTTACTGCTTCCCAAATTCTAGGAAATGCTGTTGTTTTCTGTCCTTCTTGGAGTTCTCCAGACATGACCCTTCAGGATCATGTCTGTGCACGCTTGCAAATGGTTCTGGGACATTTGCTGAGTGTATCTCCTGTCTTCTCCCCACACCCCATTTCATAGCACAGCAATGAAAGCAAAGGCCCCTAAGACCTCTTTATACACCTTCACTCCACTATGCTTTTCCCCCCACATTTATCAGCCCTCTGTGAGAATGAGAACAGAGTAAGGCTCACCATATTAACCTGCAATGATTGTCACGCTTTTGGTTTGGGTGCGGCATTTACATGGAGTCATGACAAGTTATGACAAGGGTCTCAAAGTACCTGTGTGTCAGTCCACAAATTCTCTTGCACTTGATATATTTAGGGATGTGTCTGTTTTTCTGTATATGAGCAGCCCAAGGAAGGAGATAGACTATTGATGGAAAGCAATATCCCTAACCATGACATTAACTCGGGAGCTTGTCCTGGCTTCCAGGCTGTGAGGAACACACAGTCAGTGCTAATGGAAGCAAAAGGGGACTGCTTTGGCAGTTTTTCACCGAGTTAACCTCATGCACACCTTAGCAGGGGCTGTGTGGATGCCTCACTATACCCCGCAGGACCCCTGACCGGATATCCTTATGGATTTCCTATTGTTGGAGAAACAGTGACACTGTTTTCAGGCATGCTCAGCGTAACTAGGAGGACTGGCTCAGAAGTAGCTCTTGCCTTTACCCTTTTAGGATCACAAAACTCTGCGACCTGCTACTCTAGGCACCAATCAGGTAGCAGGGTGTGCTAGCTAGAAAAAACAAAAAACCTTTGTTTTGGGCCTAAGAGGAAATATAGTCATGTATGGATCTTTGAGCAGGGACATACAGTTTGAAAAAAAACTTCGATAAGGATTTCATTTTAAATGAAATCTTCATTACTGCCACTAGCCCCCAGAGGGCAAAATGTTATTTTTAAAGGTCAAAGTGAAAAGGTTATTTGGCTTTCAGAAAATGACTCTTTCACCCAATTAATTCATTAATTAATATTCTGTCTCATTCCAGCAAAGAATTGGAGGCAGTTTACAAAAATATATGGTAAAAAGAAACTAAGGTGAGCAAAAGGGAACCTGGTTAGAGTTAGTGTACATACCAGGCAGCGCTCTACTCTCCTTAGAAATGTAAAAAAGTCACAGAAGATGGTAGGAGACAGGGTTGTACCTTTTCCATAGCAAAAAAGAAAAGAGAAAAAGAAAAAAAAGGCTTTACATAAGCTATCAATCTTGTTAACTGTTATTTGAGAAAAGAAAAAAAGACACTATTTTCAAGGTGAACTATCAATTATATGTGATTTGAAAATATTTACTAAACATCTTTGATATATTTAACTGCAAATAAAAATGTTCAGAGGGGAATTTACCAAGACATCTTTTTTATTCACAATAAAAGAAGCTAATCTTCAGTCTCTTCACATTTTATATTGGAGAAAGGGCATTATGATATTCTTTGACAATCTTTAATGCTAGCAATTGGTGTTTTGCTTCCTGTATTACTTCCTATAAGATGATTTGACAGTTTTCAAAATATACATCAAGTTCCGCTTCTTCCCAGTTACTTAGGAAATCAATAAATTATTTATGTTTTGCAGATTCTTTTTTTTTGTTTAGACAATCAAGAGACAGATAATATAAAGACCTCAGTAAAGTTTCTTATATTTAGGAATATATATATATTCATGAATCCTTTACTACCACTAGGTTAGTGACTTGGTTGCTTTATGTCACCTACCTTTTTAGTTTCAGTTTTCTCATCTGTTAAATCGCAGTGTGGGATTTAGTTGATCTTTAAGTTGCCGTCTAGCCATAAAATTTTGTTTTGAATTTTCTGTCATCTAAAGAACACATTAATGTAGACATGATTTTTTATATCTAGTTATATTTCAATTGATAGAGAACTTGCATGTAAAGAAGAATACAGGGCATTCTATTATGCAGTGTAAATCAATAAAATGAAAATGTATCCATTGACAACATTTGTATTTTCACCTATTACAGAGCTGTGCCATCTCTTTGAATACAATACACTTTTATGCCCCATTAAAGCACGCTTGACATAGCTTTCAACTACTTGCAAATGCTGAGAAGTTGAAAAACATAACATTTACAAAAGATACATCTGGTGCATATTTATATGACTTGGAATAAGGAATCATTTAAATACTGCTGAGCCATCTCCATATTAGGAGAAAAGATATTCCATGTCCATATGTGAAATCAGTAGTAAAATACATGTAGGTTTAAATTTTTCTTGCCTATTTTTTTTCTTTGACACATGTTAAAAATATGAAAATATTGATTTGGGATTAAATCATCTCTTTGAGTTATTGGAATTGCTTTTCCCTAGAATTTTATAGATTACATCATTAAAGCTAGTATATATTCTAGAAGTGATAAGTTTTGAATGAGACTAAAAATAGCACTCTATGCATAGAAAGGCTGCTTACTCAGATGCAGAACTTCTTAACCTGAGGGTCAGAGACCTGTTAAGCACTTAGAGTTGAGGTTCAGGGTCCCTGAGCACCCCCTGAGTTGATATGCAAACGTTTGTGTGTGAATATGCATCTAATTTATTCTTTTTTTGGGAAAGGCCTGACTCACATGAGCATCTCAAAGAGGTTCATGACCCTGGGTGTAGTGGAAAAATGAGAACTCATGAGAAATACTGTAGGGGCAGGTTGCCTTTTAATAGTTTTTTTTTTTTTTTTTTAACTTGGAGTAGGTAATTTACCTACCTTCTGTATTCCTCATTTGTAATATAAAAGAAGAGCACTGATAATCTCAGATACCCTGTCCAGCTTGAGCATTTTGGAATTCTGTGGTGGACATTTACCTCCATGTCCCTAAATCCTTAAGCCACCTCTGTCCTCCACATTTGTTCAATGAGACTGCATATATATCTAGGTTGTTACTCCTCAGGGGAGTACAGGCGAGGTTTTGCTAAATAGTGTAGAAATCTGGTTGGGAAAGAAGCACACCTAAAAATTGTACAGCTCTTCTAGAATGCCATGTGGTACAGCATATGAAATAGAATGTCTCCCCTCCAGCTCACACACACTTTAATTAATGTTATGGGCTGTGCTTTAAACTGAAAGAAGTGAGAAATCAAGGTTAAGGACACTCTGTTCTCTATGATGTATGAGAGAAAAAGAGACAGCTATGTAAATTCAGGATTTCATATCTCCTTGTCAATTTCTTATCTGTTGTCAGTTTGAATGATTTCTAAATCAGAAGAATGCTAGAGATCTGTTTTCCCATCGGTTCTGAGCCTAAGGAATTTGAAGCTGGAGTTCTGAGCCAGGAAACAGTCCTGTTTTGAATTCAGAGGCTCTACTGCTAAGCCAGATGCCAGTTTTATGATAAATTCCAAAAGGTTCTGCTTGATATTTCAACCCCAGAGGTCAGAGAATTTCTCAGAGGGGGAACAAGAAGAATTACAGAAGTGGCCAGGGAATCTCCAGTTAGTCCACTGGGAGAACTAATGCCTCCACCGGCTACGGTGATGTGGTCAGCTGGGAGAGACACAACTTCGCCAAGTAGAAGACTGTTCTAGTGGGTGCTGCTGGCCTCAGGCTAGGAGTTACTTTGCATTTCCAACATTTAGCACTTTGTAGCTCCACCAAGTGTTTTACTTTACGGTTAGATACTGTGTCACAAAGACCCAGCCTCCAAATTTAATATGATCAAATGTGCAAAAATTCTTGAGAGGTATTAATCTGAAGGATTCTCTCAGATTTTCTTTTTGGAGTCCTAATGATCTATCATGTTGCTATGGTGGCTGAGCTTGTGGACTAACTTCACTTGCATGCTACAAGCCAGATTCTGAGCTCACAGGAATACTCCCAAATGCACCTTTCTTTCCATCTTTCTTTCCCCAGAATCTATTCATATTGCACATCTATCAAAAATCAATATAATAAGGGGTGATGAGTTTTTGTCTGAGTTCAAACTCCCAGAGAGATTATTTTTCAGGGAGGATGGTCTGAAAAGGTCTTAGAAAGCAAGATATATGCATTATGAACTTTATATGACATCTGACTTAAATCACCTATATTTGATGTATACTGATGATCCTTGAAAATAGGAGAAACTTGGGAATTGTTATTTATCAGTTTATTTATTACTAATGCATATTTCTAATTTTTGACAGAACTTTTCATGGCCAATTGAAGTGATGAGAGAGAGAGACAAAGTGAGAGAGAAAAGGAGAGAGAGGAGAGGGAGTGTGTGTTAGTTGACCAAGGATTGAAATGTGACAGGCATGTCACAGGATCTAACTCAGTGATAGAACCCTTGCATGTGTGAGGCTCTGGGTTTCATCCCCAGCACCTCTTCTTCCTCTCCCCCTGAATCAGACCAATTTTATTGAGGAAGAAAACAGAACAAAGACGTGTTATATATATTTATTTCCCCAAAGGACTAGTTCTAATGCTCCAAAGCATTGCAAAACCATAAAGACATCCTGCCTGAATTTTTCCTTAAACAGTTCAGTCATTGATCTGTCTCTTATATTATTTGCCTTGATGGAAAGACGGATGGACTCAGGCTGAGTACCTGGAAACCCCAGGAAGAGGGAATTTAGAGTAAGTTTGCCTAATGATACTGTGTTTCCATCTTTGGATGAAGGGGAAATTTGCCCACGTTTTATGCTATTTTGTCTCCACTGGAAGAGATCTGAAATGATTGGTAAGGACCCTAAGTTCATTTCCCCGGTTTCTCTTGAATCCATTCCTCAAAATTCCTCCCACTGTAATAAACACACATGAAGCCCATTCGTGGTTTGGTGAACAACGCATGAGCCTTCTACCTAGGAATATTCATTTGAGAACTCCCTGAGCATGTCATCAATAAAGTGATCACAGTGAAGAGGAATGGTATCCATTGATAACTGATAATGTTGGCTTAGGTTTAATGTTAACCCTTCAGTCAATGGTATATCCATTCATTCACATCCATAAGCAAACATTCACGTGTTAGTGCCTTGTGACTTCAGTATCATAAGGACTTTGGGAGAAGAAATAAAGTGTGTCAAAAATTCCCTAAAAAAAGCTGCTTTATAATTCAAAAGTATTGCTACTTTCACAGTGTGACTCATTGTTACCCCAAAGCAGGAGATCATAAGGCGTCTCAGGAGATGAAAGGTGATGTAGAAACAAATGGGAAAACATCTCTGCCATACTTTGGCCACACATCTTATTCAAATGTTTCCAAGTCCCTTCACTAAGACTCTGGTACTTTTCAATACTGTGCTTATAGATTTTTTTGATTTGAAAATACCATTTGCCCATCACAGTAACTGTTTGGTTGGTTGATATTATTATTATTATTATTCAGAACCTCTTAGAGAGGTTATGCTTTTGCATAAGGAGAACTGAAATCCTTAAACTACATTTCTACTCTGGGGTCTGCCCAGAGAATATTTTCTAGGGTCTTGTGAACTTTTAGGGATATTTCATTAATTAATTATTTATGTTAATTTCAACAGTTTAGTTAAGTAAATATGAAATGGTTAATCTACCTGGGGAAGAAAAACCCACAAATGTGCCATCTTGCTCTTCTCCACTGAAGGCCCTGAGACCAGAATTCTAGATTCTTCTATAGATACTTTTTTTTAGAAAATATGACCACAGCTTATAAAAATGATACAGGAGAGTTTCAGTAAATGGTAATTTTATGTTTTGGGGCTAAAGAACATTATCATTTCAAACACAAGAACATTTCCTTTTTTACCAGTTGTTCTAAGAATACCAGACAAGGTCTTCAATTTCTTCTTTTCATCCTATGATCAACCCGCAATATTTTGCTGATAGAGAAGATGAAATAAAATATAAAAAGGGCTGGGGATGTGGCTCAGTGGTTAAGCATCCCTGGGTTCAATCCTCAGTTTAAAAAAAAAAATAGGAACATGGCCCTTAATGCCATTTGTAAGGCCATGAAATAGACTGCAAACATCCTTTGTAATGATTTGTAACTTTTGTGGTATATAACACAGCAAAATCAATGGGGAGAAGGACTTCAATTAAAATCTGGAGGTTTACAACAAAAATATAATTTTTCGAAATCTGCATGTGTTTTGAATAATGAAAAACTTTCCTTCCTCTTATCTTGGTTATGCTTTTTTAGACGGTGAACGCATTCACCAGGATTCTTAACCCGAGTCAGATGATTTGGCCCTGGCGATTCTCCTGCTTCTGATCCATATTTCAGCATGTTTTCTAAGCAGTCAGTATTTATTTACTTTGTGCAGAAATAATTTTGACTCTTTCAGACCTCTCAGTTTTAATTTTGCTTTCCCTTTTGCTCCTTGGATTTTCTTTCCTTTCACTCTTTCCCCCTTTGAATGTTTAAAATGAATCGGCCATTTCCGCACTTCTTTTGGGTCCGCTACAGTGGAACAAAAAGCGTTCTTCCAAGCCATGTTGCTGGAGTCTCTTCTCTGTCCCATCATCCAGTTCCCTTCTCAATATCCCTTAAGCATCTACCTATTCTCCTTTGTCCAGGGAATCCTTGTCTTTCTCTGTTTTCTTTGCTTGTATGGATGGAGTGTGTTGTGTTCTCCCCATGGGGTTTTCTTTTGGAAGCTCAAGCTATTGGAAAATTGAAACGAATCCATACTGATGGACAGTTAATTTTTTTTATATGCTTTCCCCCCTAACTTTCCAATTGGATTTGCTCCAGAATTTCTTTTCCACAGTTGTCTTTTCTTCCTTCACTTGCTTGTTCAAGTCCTACTTCATAAGCTAGGCTTGGTCACATCTAAGGGACTCTAGGTTGAACTTTCCACCTTGCAGCTGAGCCTGGGCAGTTGGGCACATTCTTTTTGGTGACTACACAGATGGCGCATGCACATGCATCCTTTTTGCAACAGACTTCCCTGCTAAGAGGAAGACCTCTAAAGAAGGGAGTGGGCCCTGTGCACATGCTGTATCTATGGATGGACGGACAGGGATCTGACTGTGGCTCTCCAGTTACGGCCATTTGTGTCATCCTGGTAAACCCGAGTCTCCTGCCTCTCTTCACATTCTGGGATATAATAGTACTCAACTCATAGGGGCTTCTGGGTATTTTGTACTGGGAACGTCTCAGTAAATGTGAATTCCCTTTGTTAAGGACCTTGATGAGAACTCAGAAAACTTATGCCAGTACAAGTTGGACCCAATAGGTATGGTAGATATGATAGAAGCTAGACATGGCAGAAATAAGGCCACTCGTGATGTTTAAAAGCACATTTTGTTACTTCACTTTACTTTGAAAATGATGTTGAGGAGCCTATGAAGACCCAGTCCGTCTCCCTAGGGAAGAGGGGCATCTGTTTTGGTCACTGCTGCCACTGGGGAGGAAAGAGATGCCCAGTAAAAAGTCACTTGGATATGAGGAAAGTAAGGGCCAGTAAGAGATCATCCTGAGTGTGGAAAATTGGAGCCATTCAGCCTTGTAGAAAAGAGGAGTTTTATGTTACATTTCCAAGTTCAGAGAAAAGAAAACCTTTCCTTTTCTTTCCTCTTTGTTGTTTTTGGCAAGACTGTGTAAGACTGCAACTCACATATACGGCACACTGGGCCAGGTTTTCAAAGAGCCTCTGTACTTTGCATGTGTTAGATTTTTCAAGCCCAGCTACGGCTCCGGGTGGTGGTAGAGTCTGAGGGGTGGAGAGGGGGTGGGCACAGATGGGCTTTTCACATTTCCTGCCCCACTTTGCATGTGGAAATGTACTAACTTTTATGAGATTTGGATTTCTTAAAAGTAGAGTCCCTGAAGGAGACTTCTACCTTGAGCAGTGCATCTTTAAATGAACAGCTCCAAAAGTCAACGAGAACTGTGCCCTGTCCACTTGGTTAGTGGTGAGGAGGGGACTTATTGTTTGAAACTGAACTCAACCAAACAAGATCTCCAAATTACTTCAGAGTCCGGGTGAGCCAGTCACGGCCTGCCCTTCTTTTCTTTTGTGGGCAGTTTGGTCGAGACAGACTTTGGCAGAGGAAAAGCTAAATGTCTCAGAATTAGTGATTTGATGACTGAGAACTTTGAGAATTTGACTTATTCTGAGAGAGAAGGTTTTTTCTTTCTGATGTGATCACAAGTGACTTTCAACTCCCTTGTTTTGGCCATCTGTATTTGTTAGGACAGGATAGGTTATGGGGTGGTAGAACATAACCACCAAATTCTCAGTGGCTTAAAACGACAAGACTTTATTTCTCACTCTCGATGGATGTCCTCTGTGGGTCAGAAGGGAGGGTGTGCCTGTCATAGTCACTGAAGGGCTCAGGGTGATGCTGCTGCCCTTCCTCATCTCCTTCCACAATCATCTTAACAGCAGGAAGGGAGCTTGGGGAATCTTGCCACGGCTCTTAAAGCTTCTGCCCAGCAACTAACTACACCTGCCACTTCTGGTCACATTTCTTGGGTCAAGGAGAGTCACATGAGCATGCCTAACTCTGAAGAAGTTGGGAATGGTTGATCCTGTGCTGAGCCAAGAAGAAAGAGATTTTGAGAAATATTAGTGAACTGTGCTGCAACTATCCCATTTTCCATCAAACATAATCACCCAAGAAGGGGTTTCTCTACATTCAGAGTAATTAATGCTGCCAGTGTGAATTTCTCTGCCCCAGATGTTTCTGAGCATTGGTGGAAAAGTGTTGCCACATAGCTCCACAATAGTCTCCCCTGAATTGAAACTCCTGAATCCTGGGACTCTTATGATAGTCCTCTTGAAGGACTTTGATACTTGGAAATACTTTTAGTGACAATATGATGGTAAAAGTAATAGTGAAAAATAAAAACTCACTCATGGAGAAAAATATAACCCTTAAGTAGATGCTTTAATTCTCCTTTTTTTCATTTTTTTAAAGAGGGTTCTTCAAATTCTAATCAAAGCACACAACATTTTGATCACATTAATCAACGATAGCTAGGAATTAAGACTTCGAGAAGATAGGTAGACTTCTGAAATTTCTAAGTTAAAGTTTCCTTCTGGGATTTGAATATAATCACAATACTACCACTGCCATCACCAGTACCACCAAGACCACTATCATGACTACCATCTCCAACACCGTCACTACCACTGCCACTGCCATCATTACCATGGCCAACTCTATCACCGTCACCACTATCACCACCCTCACACCATGATTATCACCATCAGTATGACCATCATCACTACCGCCACCACTGTGACCATCACCATTGTCGCCATTACCACCATGATTATCACCAATAGCCATGACCACAACTGCCACCATCATCATCGTTACCATCACCATCATTACCAAGACTAACCCTTCCACTGTCACTACTACTATCACCACCTTCACCATCACCACCCTCACACCATGATTATCACCACTAGTATGACCATCATCATTACTACCACCACCATGACCACCATCACCATCACCATGATCACCACTATTGTCACCATTACCACCATGATTATAACCAACAGCATGACCACCATCATTACCCTTACCACCCCCCCTTCCACTGCCACTACCACCATGACCACCATGACCACCATGACCACCACCATTGCTACCACCATCTATCACACACCTGTGTGTAACATAATGTTTATCTTTTGTGGTCATGGAGACCACAAAAACAGTTCAGATTTATAGCAAATAATTTTGTCTTCCTCTATAGATTGCATAATTCAGGAATAAAAAAGTTATATGAAAGAAGATTGGCAGAAATCAGAACTGTCTTGAGGACTGAGTTTAGACTAAACTTGGTTTTTTTTTCCTCTTCATATTTTTTTTCTTTTCAATATTCTTCCTGTGGCAACTTATTTGAACTGGGAAAGAGAATTCAAAGCTCAAAAAATGATACACCACCACCTGCAATTCCTAGAAAGGGACTGTATTATTGCAGCAGCTCCTCCTCCTCCTCCTCCTCCTCCTCTTCCTCCCCCTCCTCTTCCTCCCCCTCCTCTTCCTCCTTCTCTTCCTCCCTCTCTTCCTCCCCCTTCTCTTCCCCCTCCTCCTCCTCCATATCCTCATCCTTTTCCTTCTTCTCTTCTTCCACGCTCTCCTCTCTTCCTTCATCGGGTTTCCCAGTGTTTCCCAGGATGGTCTTGAACTTCTGGGTTCAAATGATCCTCTCATCTCAGCCTCCCAGGTAGCTGGGACTACAGGCACACACCACCACACTCAGCGTCACTGTAGCACTTGGAATGCCTTTTCCCCTATGTACCACTCAGATGTCACACTCTGAAGTGAAAAACAAGTGGCCAGTATTTCCACAGGAAAGGCTATCTTTCCTGCCAACCTCTGTTCAGCAAGCAGCAGGGGGAAGGTAGAAGGACCAGTCCAAGGTGAAGTGACCTGGTTGCCCAATCAGAATCATCTCACTTCATGAATTCACCTGCTTGCTCTGATTTTGGTAATGCTCCAGGTCTGGTGGAATAATGTTCAGAGTGGGCTTTGGGGGTGATTCCCTTTGTCCACCGAGCTGTAGAGATCCAGATTCTGTTGTAGCCTCTGTCTTATATAAGGATGGATGGTCTCTGGAACCTTGGCTCATGACCTGTGCAGTTTTAAAGGACCCTTTGCAGGGCTTCCTTGAGCCTTAAACACCCTTTCTCACTCAGGTAATGATGGATAGTGGAGGGATTCTGGCCCAAAGCTAAAGCCCTGGAGCTTTACCCCCCAGTTCAAATATTAATAAAATAAGGATGTTATTAAATTACCAATCCTGGCTCCAATTGAATATTTGCCAAGAATCCTGGGCTTCCACTTCCCATAATACATTTTATTTTTCTTTTGGGGATTTGTTTTCTGAATCAGTTTACTTCTTCCTGGTCCAATCATCACTAAATGGAATTTTCTCCATCTTTCATCCTTCATCATTAGGGGAAAAAAATACAGTATCATTTTCTGGAAAGAAATAAATATCTCAAAATGAAAGACAATATTTAGTGACCAAAAGAAAAAAAAATCCCTCAAGAATCCTAGTTTTCGGATGAATCAGAACTGGAAATGATTAAGGTCTCGGTGCATTAAAACAACAAGCACCCACATCCACGCCTCAATTTCACAAGAAAATCAAACATTGTCTTTTAAGTAAGTTGGGGGCTGCTGAACAGACCCTTTATGTGATCCATAGATGAATGCATTGGTGTGGTTTGAGGAAATGCATAGAGGAAATTAAAAATACTTATATTGTTGAGCTAGTAGTCCCTGCTGGAGATTAAAGTATTGATTGAACCCACAGCTATAAGATAGATACTATGTAGCAGATTCATTTCTGTTTATTTAGTTCCTGACTGTCAACTTGAACTTGAGTAGAAGTTTTAAATTCTGACTTAGGAAATGCTTAGAAGAGTTCTCCTTGGCCGTAGAATGGGGTTATCTCAGATTGCCTAATTAGTTAAAGATGTACTTCATTTGATTATTTGAATTAGTGGTATTATTTTTATCCAGTTAGTATTTCAGATTCCTGTGAATCTTTAGGGTGGCTAAAAACTTGGTATGTTGTAGAGAATTGTGATTTCAAGATCACATATTTTGGTCCTGCTACTTTGGAAAGTTCTTCTTGCTATTTTATAATGCACTTCATAAGAAAACACTTTTACCAGCATTCTTTGGAAATCATGGCTAGCTGGCTATTTTCATTTTAGGTTGCCACCTCTTATCTACTCGAATCAGAGCCTTTTATTTAGGTATGGTTGTGTTTAATCCTTAGTGTCTTCTATGTGAATGTACTACTGTATGTATTTAATTTTTATTGGGGCTCTAAAAGGGAAGGAATGCAACGTATTACACCCAGACCACAAAGTTTTGTTCCCCAGGCAGATAGTAGTTATGACAGTTGTGACATTTAAAAAATCTACCTACCTATCTACCTGTTGATTTATTTTTGCCATGCTAGGCAAGCACACTACCACTGAACTGCATACCCGGCCTCAATTGTTACATTTCAATGAGTGCTTACTAAGTACTACCGTTCTTCGCCATGGGCTAACGAATTTTATGTCCGTTATTTGGCAAGGAGACAGTAACTTGTAGTCACTATAATCACCATCATTTTACAAATGAGGAAATTGACAACTTGAGAGGAGACAGCTTTCCCACAGGCCTCTAATTGGCAATGGAAGAACTGGGGTGCTCTTTTGATGTCAGGTTGCACTTTGCCAAGAAACGTGGGGACCTATGTTGCAACAGGCAACAGCTTGTGGGGTGTGTGTGTGTGTGTATTTTATTTATTTATTTATTTTTTGCTGTGCTAGGGATCAAACCCAGGGTCTTGCTAGGCAAGTGCTATACCTCTGAGCTACATTCCTGCCCCAGCCGAGGTACTTAATTGTTGTCTTAAGGCTCCTGGGACAAAAGTTGCTAAGTACAAGTGTGGGTTAGATTCAAATCGTCTTCCTCTTTGTTGAAATACTCCTATAAAACAACCATGTATTTTCAAGTCAGCTTTCCATGGAAAATTCAATTCAATTCCCTGGCCGCTTCCATACAGAGGTTCTTCCGTGAGATTACAAAGACTGGGAACCCAGCCCATCATCATTAATATTTTTTGAAAAGTCATTCTGGCTTCTTTCAGGGGCCTATCAGTTTCAAAGATCGCAGTCGGGGTGGGAGCAACTGGAGTTGAAATGGCCTGAATGTTCAATGTAGCCTTGGAGCGGAAACTTTGCTTCAGAGTTGAAAAGCCAGTGGAATAATTCATGGAAATGTAATATGAGCATGGGATACAAAGTCAGTGTCAAAACTTCGTTCCAAACCATATTTGCTGTTTGTAAAAGGGTCTCCCCAGGGATTTGCTAAGGGAGATGGTAAGAGCCGGGAGGGGATTGGGTTTCAGCCGGATGGGGCTCCCCCTTCTTCCTGCTGGGACAATTTTCTTTCCATAGGACTTAGGGTGTTTTTTGGGGAGTACAGCCTACAGTGGGGTACAGCCCTTCTAGCTCTTGGAGGATCATCTCTAACTCAGACATGGAAACCATTCCTTCCTCTTGTCACCTGTTTTGTGCTTGAGAAATAAAAACTGCATAGGAATCTGTATAAAAGTTATCGTGCTGTGTTTGGTAAGAGCAGGACTGACACCATCTTCTTTTTCCTTTGAAGCTTCTGATCAGGATATTGATTAAAAAAAAAAAAAAAAGGAAGCATAGGCCCTATTGGGCATCATCCTAAGATTCTGGAATTATACCTTAAAATTAAACAAAAGGTTCAAAGACTGATGACCTGAATTCTCTTCCAGAAATTAACAAACCTCTCTCATCGTCCCCCACCCCCAGGAACTCTCCTCATCTGTAGTTAATCTTAGAATTAACATTTAGCAAATTACTGCCTCAGTGCCTTCAATGAGGTATGTGCCTGGTGGCTCAGTTGATTAGAACCCTGTGCTAATGAGGTCATGGGTTCAGTCGCCAGGAGAGCTGGTTCCCCTCACTGGGGCCCCGCCTCTGAACCCCAGCCGGGTCTCCAAATGGACACTGGTCACAAGTGGCCTTCTGGGGCAGAATCAGCACAATTTTTTTCACAGTTTGAGGGAAAAACAACTCCAAGCAGATGCCTTGAATTAATTTGGAATATGACAGTGATCCCATGGGGGTAACAAAATGGTACCCAAGAGGCTGTAAAGACTTGTCACAGACTGCACCAAGTGCCACGCTTGCCGGGGGGGTGCCTTCCTGGCTGAGAAAATGAATTGATCTTTGTGGGAGGTTCCTGTCCTCCAGGTGAAGGGGATGCCTTCTACTAACAGCAGGAGACTGAAGCCTTGTCCAAGAGGCAGATCCAGAGGACGGACGCTTTAAAAGAATTGTGTTGAATCGTCAATGGTCACTTATCTAAAAGATGGATCATTTAGGACCTTCGGATGCAACCCAGTCCTGCAACCCACAGTGGGACCACGCCCCTCACTTGTCTCTAGCTGGCAGGAGCCACAGGAGCTGAATGCCCTCAGAGTGAGCACACCTCCTCTCCATTTTCCACTCCCAACCCTCTGTCTCTCAGAAATCACGTTTTCAGGCCCAGTTCCAAGGCCAAGTTTCACCCGGGCATGACTGGATGCATCGATAACCTCTGAGATCTTCTTGGATGTAGGGAAGAATAATACCTAGGACTTTTTACTAAGGGTGCCTTCTTCAAGAGAGAGGATAGGCTTTTTTTTTTTTAAATTTATTTGTTCTAATTGGTTATACATGACAGCAGAATGCATTTTGATTCCTTGTACACAAATGAAGGACAACTTTTCGTTTTTCACAGTTGTACACGATGTAGAGTTGCACCATTCGTGCAATCATACATGGACCTAGGATAATAATGTCTGTCTTTTCCACCATCCTTCCTGCTCCCATGCCCCTCCTCTCTCCTTCTCTCTCTCTCGTTTTTTTTTTTTAATTTATTTTTTGTAGTTGTACACAAGCACTTTATCTTATTTATTTATTTGTATGTGGTGCTGAGGATCGAACCCAGGACCTTGCATGTGTAAGGCAAGCGCTCTACCACTAGGCCACACCCCTAGCCCTCTCTCTTGTTTTTAAAGAAACAAGGTCTTGCCGTGTCCCCCAGCCTGGGCTTCTGTGATCTGCTTCTTGCCTCATCCTAAGTAACTGGGACTGCAGGTGCATGCCACCACATTCAGCTTTTTTTTTTTTAAACTAAAATACTTAAAACAAGACACTACTGTACTCCTTCCACTGAGCAGAATGCTTTGTATAGAGTAAGAGGTTACAGTCCCCATATCACAGGATTGCTGTAAGAATTAATTGAAATGATCTACTTAAATATGTTGGAAACTTATAAAGCTGAGCACAAATGTGTTTTCCATCAAGTATGTGGCCTGGTAGGGTGAGGGACAGGAGGACAGATGAGCTGAGTGATGGGGGCTGAGGGAAGGGTTGGGGACGCTATGCTGGAGGAGGGATAGGGAAAGACACCTGTGCAGATAAAAGAGGGCCCCCTTGGTTGAGATGAGAAAAATTTGACCTTGTGAAGGTCATTGAAAATGGATTAGGTCAGAGACAATACAGGGGCTGGCAGCTTGAAATGGGATCAGGTGGAGAGAAGTGATCAAGACTGTAGGAAACCACGGAGACAGAGGAAGAGGGTCGGACATGTTTTCCTCTGATGCTCTGAGACCCCCCAAGTGAGAAGACAGAACATCAGTGTGGTGCTTTTCTCAAGACTCACCTGAGCCAAGCACAGTGGCACACACCTGTAATCTCTGTGACTCAAGAGGCAGAAGGATCATAAGTTTGAGGTCAGCCTCAGCAAGTGAGCGAGAAAACTAAGCCTCAGAGACTTAGCAAGACTCTGCTTCAAAATAAAACATAAAAATAAAAAGGATTGGGGATGTGGATCAGTGGTTAAGCACCCCTGGATTCAATCCTCAGTACCCCAAAACAAAAAATGCACTGCAAAACAATACTTACAAAAACTCCAAAAAAGAGAAACTGATGTCATTCAGTTTATGGTCCTGTGCTTTCCAGGGAGGGCCTGGAATAACTATACTTTGGAAAGACGCACAAAATAGCTCGATAATTAGATATAAAATACTGCACAAGGCCAAGAGCCTGTCATCGCAGCAGCTCTATATGCTGAGACAGGAGGATCGTGAGTTCAAAGCCAGCCAGCCTCAGCAACATCGAGGTGATAAGCAACTCAGTGAGACCCTGTCTCTAAATAAAAAATACACAATAGGGCTGGGGATTTGAGTCAGTGGATGAATACCCCTGAGTTCCATCCCTGGTACCCCACCTCCAAATACTGCACTAAAATTCTCCAAGCATGTATATGATCCTGTTTATATAAAAGGCTATATAAGGTACACATCATATACACAAAACACATACTTCCTTCTTATTTTACTTTGATATAGACATCGGTCGTGCTTGCCCCTGGTTATTCTCAAGAAAGTGGTAATGAGGCAGGATAGGGAGAAAGAATTATCTTTGCTTTTTTTCACCTCTTAACATATTGTTTCCTGTGTTACAATATGTAATGCTTTTCTAATTTGAAAATAAAGGCAAAGAAAAAAACTTAAAGAATAAAGGATTTAGATTGTCACTGCCCACTCTCGAGCACAGGATAGAATGCATGAGGCAACAGGAGCGACCTTCTGGCTGTCATTGGAACCCCTGCTAGCTCTGGCAGGGGTGTGCCAAGGAGCACCCGAGAGTCACACCTGGGCCCGTGGGGCACTAAGCTCCTGGCCAGCTCACACTTAGCTGACAAGAGGCACTTGGATGACAAGGTGAGCCAGGCCTCCCTGGCAGGCAGGACCTTACCAACAGGGATGACATTTCTTCAGCCTGGGAGCAAGCCCCGTCCTTCCTTCCAGATCAGGTGTGTGTGGCTGCCTGGCGGGAGGAGGCACAGATTAACTGCAAGGGAAAGAACCGGAGCTTGGTGGAGAGGAGTGCTGAGAATGTTCTTCTCCTAGAAACAAAGAATCTGACCGGGGCTTTTATTCCATTTTTTTTTTTAATCAGGTGAGCTACATTTTAAGGCAAAACTCTTTTCTTTTTCAAATGGTGTTGTTTTATTTTAACTCGAGAACAGAATAGCCCTATTTTAACCAGGATGATTCCAAACTCGAAATCCTACTGCCTCAACTTCTTAGCTTAGCTTCTTGGGTGGCTGAGACCACAGATGCATGCATCCTGGGTAAGGCAAAAACTATTGATTTCTGAGCTGTTCATGTGCCAGTCACTGTGCTTGGACCTGGAGAACAACTGGGGAACAAGGCTGAGATGACTGCAGTACTCCTGGAGGTGGTAGTGGAGTAGGGGAGACGGACAGCACATGAAGAACGCCACCAACAGAGACAGTGCTTTACAATGTGGCCATGGCAGTCCTGCAGGAAACCCATTGGTCAGCGCATGTGAGGAAGCAAGGGCAATTCTTTCTGAGCAGAGGATTTTAGGCAAGTCCAGAATGAAGAGGAAGGGCTGGCAGGAGACCTAGTTGGGGGACTGGATCTTGGCAGGGTGTCTGCAGAGGGATGAGCTAATTGCTGGACCAAGACGAGGTGCTGAGAGGCAGGCAGGCACCAGAATGCAGGTGGCCCTCTGCCTGGTTCCTGTTTGACACTTAGATTTTTATCCAGAGTGTGAGGACAAGAGAAAATGTGCTCAGAAACTTGACCTACCGATGCAGCACCAGAGGCTCAACCCAGCTAGCCATAAAAGATTTGCCCAACGAGATCAAGTTAAGTGTGGCATGTGGGTGTTCCATGCTCAGAAACAACCTACTTCATTTTATTTATTTTTAAATTTTGGTTTTGACTCCTAGTACATGCAAAATTCACTCAGACTTATTTCTGTGGAAAGACCAAGGTGTAGTGGTTAAAATAAAGAGTTTAGCCACATACTTGAAATTAGAGGAAAGATCCCCGAGACATCTCCTTGCATGAAAGACTTTCACGAGTGAGGTCCGCCCCATCCTCATCATGACCTAGCAAGCTGGGTATTGCAGGTGATCCTTTTGCCCCATTGTGCAGAAAAGGAAACGGAGCCTTAGAGAAAGGAAGGAAGACTTGGCAAGATCACAAGGGTGTGAGCACCCTCAGAATGCATGCCTCTTCTCTGCAGAGCTTTCTGTGAACTGAGGCAAATGGTCACAGTGTCCACACCGGGAATTCCTTGGGCTCCTTCCAGTGGCCTCAGAAGTCCTGACTGTAAAAGTTTGTGGTCAACAGGAAGGAGCTTACGGGTGGCCATGACCACCTCCATGACCACTTTGAGGCATCTGGTCCACCAGAGTGTGTGCTCATGGGGTAGAAAGGAGATCCTTAATCTTGCTGGAGACCACTGATTATCCACATCCAAGACATAATCAGGGCTATGAAATCCTGAGGTTGGGGAATGAGCCAAGGAGATCAATGGGCATTCCTAGTCTCCCCATCCCACTCAAACATTTGGGACTGAAGGTTTCTGGATGTGCCAACAGATTAGCATCTGGAACCTCTGTCCTCCTGGGCTCCGGAACTCTGCTGTGAACCTGTCTCTAAAGGAGTTTACTGCCTGAGGTTCATCAGTTGTATCAGCATTTCAGGACAAACATGTGGCATTCAGACTAGCTAGTGTCGATCTCCAACCACTTGGGACTCTGCATTTCCTGGAAGGTTCCCCTTTTGGGGCAAACGAATTATTTTCAACTTAATTATCAACATGCATAATGCAGCATCCCATGCCTGGGCTTGACCGAAAGAACCCATAATCTATGAGTTCTGGCACTTTAGAAGAACAGCACTTGACTCAGGTTGTGAACTTGACACTTGAAATCACCTGGCAGTTTGTGTGAGGTAACCAACATAGGCTTTGAGGTTTGGTAGGTCTGGGTGCCAGACCTCGTTTCTGAACTCCCTAGGTGAGAATCTGGAGTAGGTGATTCACATGATCTCTCTAAAGCCCATTTTATTGTCTATAAAAGGAGGGTTAACACTGTCTACCTCACAATATATTGGTGAGGATTAGGAGATTGATTAAATATCTGGCACGCAAGAGACACTCAAATACATGTTTCTGTGCCCGTCTTCCCTTAAAAACGAATGAATGAAGGAATGAATTCCTCCCCAAATCCAACATCCTTCAGGGTTGAATCTATCCATTTGTGATCAACAGGACATCCAGAAGGATATGCAGTTCCTTTGTTTGATTTGTGCTAAGTTGACTTTGCACATTAAAAAAGGGAGGAAAGGAAACCTCTCAGTCCCTCCAACAATGAGCCTTTTGAAAGTCTGCCTTGGACACCAATCTCAAAGAATATTCTTATTAACATACTTTCTTATAAATGGAGCTCCACTCATCAAATATTTATTAGTAGCCCGAGAAGTCAGTACCGTGGTTGGAAGCCCGGGGACGATTCCCACATGCACTGTGGGATGGCCTAGGCAGGGGAGACCCTTTAATTTTGTGACATGGTTTGGGGGCTCCAATGTGAGCAGCTCTTGGCATGATTTCTTCCCACTCTGGGTCTGTTCTGGAACCTGTCAGGACTCCCACGTAGCCTGTCCTTGCAGGCAACTCCCTTTGAAGTCCCCAGGAGCTCTTTGAATGGAAAACATACACAACGGGGTGTTGATGCAAATAAGAATCAGGCCTGATGTATTGGGGGAATAAAGGTACTTCTCACCCCAAATATTAGCTCTTTAGCCTGGAAACTATGGTTTGATCATTAAATAAAAGAGCCCTCCTTTTTCCTCCAAAAAAACCTCCATAATCTACCACCAAAACTCCACCATACATGCATGCACTCAAGGGATGATAAACCTGCTAATTACTAGAGAGTTTTAATTAAGCCACAGATACAGACCAGGCTCTGTTTTTACTTTAAACATATCAATAGAATAAACATTCTCAATTCCAGGGCAACTTGTTAAATGAAAAAAAAAATAAACATTATTCTTCTCTTTTGAAATATCACTCATTGAGTGTGATCGTTTAGAAAAATATCTCTATTAGAGATAGTTAGAGAGATTTTTTTGGTTGGAAATGGACTCGCCGATGGAGCACTGAGCTGCAATTCGTAGACAGGTTAAGTAAATTAAATCACTCACTGTCTTTTTTTTTTTTTTTTCTCCAATGGCTTTAAAAGTTAAAGGTAATTTGCAAAGAAAATGCTCAGTTTGAATTGGTTTGTAATATCTGTTAATGATCTTTAAAAAAATCCACTTATTCACAATTCTGTCCCTGAGGGAATTCCAATGTGCTATCAGAAAAAATTTCTAAAGTCTAAAAATGTCATTAGCTAGTGATTTCTTTGAAGTAAAAAGCCCTGAAAAAATAAATTATATAAGGTATACAAGTGCACAGGACAATCACTTTGATGAATAATATCTATGTTTTTCATAATGTTTCACACCAAAAAAAAAAATGCAACAATTGAAATCCAAGCTGCTAAATTATAGAGCTGTCTTTTGAATTACCTGAGTGTAGGCATACCTTCTGTTTATTTCACACATATATTGAGTTCTTCCCTATATTTATAGATTGTTGATGTAAAAACAGTAGTGTTCGGAACAATTTTGATTATATTCATTGTACTTACCTTTTGGAAACACAAGATGTTGCTTAAATCCAGGCTACAGGTGCTGGCGTCAGAGATGGAAACAATAGCCTATTTTAATACAGTCAGCTACACCTAGAGCCCAGGTGCTTTCCATAGAGGTGCAAATACTATGCAGCCTGGAGACTTGTTCAATATTAGATAACAAGAGCTGTGAAATACTACACCAAAGGGAAAATTTTCTTCCTGACCCCGGCTGGCCATCAGTTTTTGCCTGCAAGCAGGGGAGTCTTTGTAATACAACACTAGTTAGTGTAACTGCAGATGCCCACTGCCATCAGTAACTAATTTCTTTCTTTCCTTCTTCTTTTTTTTTTTTTTGAGGGAGGAGTTGGATTTTACTAACCGCTGACTACAGGGATAATGATACATTTCACAAGAAAGCATTTTCTTGTAGCCTGCCTAAATTTGTTACTATTTTTTTTTTTTGGACTGAGGATCCAACCCAGGGGTGTTTAACCACTGAGTCTCAGCCCCAGCCCTTTTTTATTTAGAGATGGGGGTCTCGCAAAAATGCTGAGGGTCTTGCTAAATTGTTGAGGCTGGCTTTGAACTCACGATCCTCCTGCCTCAGCCTCCTGAGCTGCTGGAATTACAGGTGTGCACCCCAGCGCCCAGCAGTTTATCTTTTAATCCATTTTATATAAAACTAGAAATGCAGGAGCATCCAGTAGGCACTTTATCATTGTCACTGTTTTATTCACTGGGTTTTAGGGTGACCTCTCTTTTTTCCCCCCTCTTAAAGCATTACCTCTTCTCAAGGGAAGGGTGTCCTCATTTCATTCATTCTTTTTCATGGGGATGGCATTTGTCTTCCTCCTAGGCCAGAACGTCTAAAGTCATATGCATCGTCCTTATTTTCTGTTCTGTGACTGAATCAGGGAAGCAAAATGAACACAGGCAAGAACAAACCTGGTCACGCAATTGAACTTTGATTGTTTTTGATCAAGACATTCTGCTAGGGTCTGGGTATCGGGTTTTAAAAAATATACATTATGGGCTTTTATTTGTAACAAAATCATGCCATTTACAAGAAGATGGATGGAACTTGAAAGATCTATGTTAAGCAAAATAAGCCAGACTCAGAAAGTGAAGCATGATGTACTTTTTTTTTCTTTTACAAATTTTTTTTTGTTTCGTTTTAGTTACACATGACAGTAGAGTGCATTTTGCCATATAATACATACCTGGAGTATGGCTTCCCGTTGTTGTGGTTGTACATGATGTGGAGTTACACTGGTCGTGTATTCATACACCAACATAGGAAAGTGATGTCCGGTTCATTCTACTGTCTTTCTCATTCTCATCTCCCCTCCCTTCCTCCCACTCCCCCTGTTCAATCTGGAGAACTTCACTCCTCATCCCCCCAACATTGTGAGTCAGCATCTGCTTTGCATATCAGAGAGAACATTCTCATGGGACCCCAGTTAGTTTCTTTGAGAGTGAATTATTATAAAAAAGTAATACAGGACCCTTCCCTGGCTTACTGTCTCACCATATGATTTCTCCCTCTTAGAATCACTTGCACCATTGTGATGCTGTTCAACAGGAGGCCCTTACCAGAGCAGAGCTGATGCCAGCACCATACTCTTGAACCTCCAGAGCTGTGAATTAACTAAACCTTTTTTTCCTTATAACACATCCAGACTCAAGTATTTTGTTATGGCAGTGGGAAAAGGATTAATACTCATCTTATAAAAATTTTGCTTCATTCCCCCATCTACTTCATATAAGAAAATGGAAATCAACATTTGAAACTTTTAAATTAAAGCTTTATTGGTGTTCCACATATGGAAGGTAGAAAGAGCAGAAGCATGTGATTTGATGCATTAATCTACAATGAACACATCCTATGTCCTGCCCCTTGCCAGGACAAGAAAAAAACATTGCCAATGTCGCTGATCGTCCCTGTAATGGAATTCCACCTTCCTCCTTAAAGATAACTACATTCCTGACCTTTTTTTTTTTGTACTAAGGATTGAACCCAGCAGGGGTGCTTAACCACTGAGCTACATCCCCAGCTCTTTTTATTTTTAATTTTGAGGAAGGGTCTTGCTCAGTTGCTTAGGGCCTTGCTAAGTTACTAAGTCCAGTAGCTATCCTCCTGTATCAGCACGATTACAGATGCCATCGTGCCCAGCCACTTTCCTGATATCAAACACCACAGATTTGTTTTGCTTTTTTGAAACTTCATATAAATGGAATGCTACAATAAGTTGCCTTTTTAAAAAAATTTTTCATTTTATTATGGTAAGAATACTTAACGTCAATGGGTGGGTGTGCTTTTGAGTTAGTTAGGATTCATTCTCTTAATGTTATGTTGTAAGAACTGCATCTATGTTGTTGGGTATCATTGTGGTATATTTTCCTCATATTTTCTTGCATGGTACCCTGACATGCCATGTATACCACAGTGTATCCATTTTACACTTGATGAACATTTGGGTTGTTTGAGTGTTAGGCTGTTTCAGAGAGCACTGCCGTAAAGTTTCTTGTGAACATCTTGGTCCGTGTGTGCATGTATGCTGTTTACTCTATATATAGACTAAAAGGGAAATTACTAAATTATAGGGCACGACTAAGCTCAGCTTCAATAGTTGATGCCAAATAGCTTTGTAAAGAGACTGTCAGTTTCACCACCAGTGGGTGAGAGTGACAGCTGCTGTACAGCCTTGTTAGCACTTTTTGATTCTGGTCATCCCTGTGGTATAGGGTAGACTGTCATTGTGGATTTAATTCAGTTTTGTGGACTGTTAGTACATTCGGCATCTTTTTGTCCAGGTACTCAGGCCATTTGGATATTCTTGAAAAGAGTGGTCTTTTCAAGACGCCTGCTCATCTTTATATTGGATTGCTGTCTTTCCTTTTTGATTTATAGGACATATTTAGATATTCTAGATATGAACCTTTGGGTTGCGTGTGTGGCAAATGTATGCCACTCTGAGCATGAGTGTTCCCTACGTGATGTCTGTGGATGATGAGAGGATTTTAGTTTTAAGATAGTATGTGGGGTTAGTGTTTCATTGCTGTGACAAAATAACCATGAAAAACAACTTAAAAAAGGAAAGAGGAAAGGCTTATTTTAGTTCACAATTTCGGGGGGGGGGGGTG
>NW_026000022.1:1453389-1633389 GCF_001458135.2 Marmota marmota marmota
GGGGGGGGGGGGTGATGAGAAGGAAAGGTGAGCCAGATATAGTCCCCACGTGCAGAGCCCCAAGGACCTACCCCTTCATCTAGGTCCCATCTCCCACAGTTTTCCCTACTTCCCAATACTCTATTCAGCTGTGACCCATGAATGGCTTAATCCTCTGATGAGCTGTGTGACCTTATTATCCAATCCCTTCCAAAAAGCACCACCTCTGAACATTGGAACCAAACCGTCAGCATGGGAACCTCTGGTACATTCCAGATCCACACCAGCCTATTTAATCGATATTCTCCTCTAGGATTAGTACCTTGTATATCCTCTGTAAGAGAGCTTTGCTTACCCTTACCCTAATGTCATGAACGTGTCCTCTTGTATTATCTTCCAATAACTTTATTTTTTCACTTTTTATATTCAGATCTATAGTCCACATGGCATTGATGGATTTTATTTTTTCCCCTGCCCTCCCTTCCTCCCTCCCTCCCTCCCTCCCTCCTTCCATCCTTCCTTCTTTCCTGGGCTGGGATTGAACTCAGGACCTCACATGGGTTAAGCATGCACGGTGCCACTGAGCTACACCCACAGCCCATGGCACTAATTTTTGTGGGTGGTGTGAGGTTGGGATCAAGTCTGATTTTTTTCCCCACCATTTATATCCACTTATTGTGCCTTACACAATTATTTCCTTTCCCCAAATGTTCTGCACTATACTTTTACCATAAACTAAATACCTACTTTACTTATGTAACCATCATTTGACTTTCTCCTTTCTTCTGTTAGTCTAGTGAATTATTCAATGGGCGCTTGAATGTTAAGATACGTTTGTATTTTGGACTAAACCCAATCTGATTGCGATGTGTAGTTTATCTTATATATTCCTGCAGGTGTTTTGTTCATGTTCTTTTGAAAAAAAAAACAATTTTTAGAGCCAAGTTTATTAATTAATTCACTGTAATGTCCTTGTCAGTTGTGTTACCAGGTTTACCTGACTCATAAAATGAGATTAGGAGTATCTTTTTAATAAAGTATTTTAGAAATTAAAATATAAGTGAGTCTAATCTAATGCAGTGACTAAACATGTATGTAGTTTGTTCTAAATGTTTGACACAGTTTTTTTTCTTCTCAGGCTTCTGCTTGTTCTTAGACTTGCAAAAGAAACCCAAGTTGGTGCGAATTTTGCATGGGAAAGTAGAGTTGGACGGTCAGCTGGGGTTCCCGTAGGTCATACAGCAGCATGCTCCTGTGTCCAGGGCTGAATTTGGTACTGCTTTTCTGTTCTGGAACCCACGATCAAGGCCCATCTGGATTTAAAAGCGAAGCTATAAGGTGAGAGGGCAAACATTCAGATAAAACACCTGATCCCCATCAAGAATCCTCAAAGCTAATTTTATCTCCAACTTTTGATCCCTACAACCACGGTTCCATAGAAAAAAAAACTCTGGATGCCCTTTGGTACCGTGTGTCTTACCCATCCCGTGTCCATGTCCCCTGTCCTACTCGCTGCTGTTCTCATTCAGGGCTAATCTGCTGTCACCCGTTGTCCATCTGGGGCATTAGCGGAACACCTAAGCTCCACTTTGTCCTCCTCCCAGCTGTTCGACATCCTGCTGAGGAGGTGACTGTGTTAGCCTCCTGCTGAGCACTGAGTGGTGGTGTTTGCTGTACAAGATGAATTGGGCTCATGGACATGGCATAAGTTCTTCTGTGACCCGGTATTTTAGTTTGTTTTTAACTTTTGTGGTTCTGGAGGCCAGGAAGTCCAAGATGGAGGGGCCAGCAGGTTTGGCGTTTGGGGCAGGTAGCTTGCTGGTGCAGCCACTCATGGTGAAAGAGCCAAGGAGCTCTCTTGAGCCTCTTTGATGAAGATGCTGATCTTATTTAGGAGGTGGAGGCTTGTGATTCAACCAATTCCTGGAGTTCCTATTTCTTCATACTATCACAATGGATACTAGCCTTCAATGAATGAATTTGGAGAGGACACCAACCTTCAGACGGCAGGACCTGGCTCTGATTTGCCTCCCGGGCTTGCTCTCTCACCTCATTCTGCCTGTGGCTTCAGGTGCATCTGCTGGCTCGCTCTGGGTGCCTCGCTCACACAGTGCTGATCTTTCTCTCTGGAGTAGACTATCCCCATCTTTCTCCTGGGCAATCTATTCTTTCATAACCAGCTCAGGCTGGATAAAATCATCCCCGCCCAGTTGGGATGCTTGGGTCTCCGTTCTGTGCCTTCTGTGTCATCAGATAGACAGTGACATTAGCTAGGCACAATGGTGCATGTCTGTAATCCCAGAGACTCAGGAGGCTGGGGGCAGGAGGACTGCAAATCCAAAGCCAGCCTCAGCAACTTAGTGAGGCCCTAAGCAATTTAGTGAGACCCTGTCTCAAAATAAAAAATTTAAAAAATGGGCTGGAGATGTGGCTCAGTGGTTAAGGTGCCCCTGAGTTCAATCCCGGGTACCAAAAAAAAAAGAAAAACAAAAAACCCCAAAAGATAGTGAGCTCTTTGTGGGCAGAGTCTAGTCATCTATGTACACCAGTAACTTTTTGTGTGCTTGTAGGTAACAGTTGCTCAGTAAACACTTGTAGATCCCAGCAGCAGGAGCAACAGTGACGAGCTGTTATTTATTTATTTTTTTTTTGAGTTCTACTTTATCCCTTTTTGGAAGCCTGAGATGGAAGAAAATGGCCAAAATGCTATGACCAGAAAGGAGACAGGAAGTCAAAGGTTTTGGAAAAATGTGTAGATACAATATCTTCCTGTTTTTCTAAGTTCGGTCCAGCTGATTAAAATCCTGGTGGGAATCCTTTTTTTTTTTTTTTTTTTTTTTAGGGTGGATTAGCAACCTTCTGGGAAGGTGGATTTCTCCAGAGAAACGCATTGGAGCCATTTAAGAATTCCAATGGAAAAAAAAAATCCTACTTACCAGGCAAATTGATAAAGATTCCTTCCCTTTCTCTTATGAATAAAAGAGTTTACACAGAAACTCTCGAAGCGATTGTGTGAGGGATTCACAAGGATCACTAAAATCTCCACTAGACCTTCACTTTCACTTTGTAAAACTGCCTACACCCTGAAAAAAAACGGCATCATACAAAAAAATGGACTTTCCGGGGCTTCCCTATGAATGGGTCCTGCTGGCTGCACACTGGGGCCATTCATTTTATTTGGCCCATTTATCGCAAGTACATTCTAAATTTGGCCTTAATTATTTTTCCTTTCACAAAAATATTTTGTGGGATCTTTTTGAACCTTGGCCACTTCCTACTTGCCCCTTCAAACAGAAGCCAGGAGTGTTATTTTTGTTCTCTTCTAATTAAAATAATTGCTTGGTTCCTTTTAACTAGATTCATGCCGTTATTAGCCTAATACGTGGATGGGTGCCACGGGGTGCTTGAGAAACAAGACGAAAAGTGATCATGGAGCTTCACATGAAAAAGGTTCTGCCGTGCCAAGGAGCATTATTTCCTTTCAGCCAGTGTTTCATAAGGGTCTTTCGTCAACCTGGCCCCCCCATACCCTTCCTAAAAGGCTTGCTCAGGGAAAGAATAGTTCTATTTTCTTTAGGAAGGTATACAGCCAGCTCCGTACAGTTTGAAGAGCGGCACTTGATGTGCTGAGTGTGGCACAAAGACCTCGGCTCTGGGTTTAATCTCTGCCCCTGCTTTGTCTTTCAGAGTAACTGCAGTCGAAGGACAAATCCCCCATGTCCCCTCTGCCAGTGGGTGCTCATCAAAGGACAGCGAAGGAAGAGAAAGTGCCTAGATGCGTGCACCCGTCAAGTGTCGTCGAGACTGCAAATGCCAAGTGTGCAAAGGACTCTTTATTTTTTTATTTTTGGGTAGCAGGAATTGAACCCAGGTGTGCTTAACCCCTGAGCCACATCCCTATTCCTTTTTAGTTTTTTATTTTGAAACAGGGTCTCGTGAAGTTGCTCAAGTCCTCTCTAAGTTGCTGAGGCTGGCCTGGAACTTGCGATCCTCCTGCCTCAGCCTCCTGAACTGCTGGGATGATAGGCATGGGTCGCCCCACCAGGCTCAAATGGCATTTTGACAAGACTTTTCTCAAAGGCGATGGGGTCTCAGGGTTGGCAAACAAGGCTCTGGGGACACCTCCGACTGTTGCCTGTTTTTAATGAAGCCTTCTTTGGAGCGCAGGCACACCAGTTGATGTATTTTCTGTGGCTGCTTGTCACCGCATCAAGGAGTTGTGACAGACCATGCAGCCTGCCAAGGCTAAACCATTTATGATCTGGCCCCTTATAGAAAACGTTTGGATGCCTGATGCCCTTCACCCCGTTCACTGTGTATCTATTAAGATTACCTCAGTGTAAGTCGAGGATCAGGGTCAGCTCTCCCTCTGGCTGCTACCTGGAGAAGGTGTGGACGTGGCAGGAACAGCGGCCTGGGGTCCACCTTTACTAACTACGTCAATACTGTACGGTTGTTGACGTTGCGGACTTCTGCTTCCACGACAACAGATGGACCCCTTTTGGTACCAGTTGGTGTTTGGGAGGAGCAAGTGAGAGAATGTGAGTCCATGTGTTTTTAAGATCATAAGCTATCTGTGGTCTAGATATTATCTGGAAAAATAACAGCATGAGTGTTATTATCTTTATTTGGCATATAAGGAAGTGAGACTTAGGTAGGATGCCCAAGACCAAGGAGTAAACCAGTAGGCGCTCTGAATGTTGTTTCTAGCCTTCAGACACTGCTATTTCCAGCACACCATAACGTATTTTATATTGTGTACTTTTTGGAGGGGGGGGTACCAGGGATTGACCTCAGGGGCACTCGACCACTGAGCCACATCCTCAGCCCCATTTTATATTTTATTTAGAGACAGGATCTCACTGAGTTGCTTAGCACCTCACTGTTGCTGAGGCTGGCTTTGAACTTGTGATCCTCCTGCCTCAGCCTCCGAGCCGCTGGGATGATAGGCATGTGCCACGGCGCCTGGCAGGTGTACTTTCTATGGCTTTAAAATGTCCAGTCCTGGCTTAGACATTTAGATCAGAGGTAGAGTACCTGCCCATCATGTGTGAGGACATGGGTTTCATCCTGGCACTGAGGATTAAAAAAAAAAGAAATAAAAAAAGGTCCAATCCTTTAGTTAATTTCTTTGTTATCATTCAACATTATTTAAGAGCTGGAAAAAGCAGGACTTTGCAGAGATGGTGATGAATGGGTAAAGAAGAGATGGAGCTGGGTGGGGTGGTGCATGCCTGTGATCCCAGGAATTCAGGAGGCTGAGGCAGGAGGGTTGTGAGTTTAAAGCCAGCCTCAGCAATTTAGTGAGGCTCTAAGCAACTCAGGGAGACCCTGTCTCAAATAAAAAATAAAAAAGGGCTGAGGATGTGGCTCAGGGATTAAGCACCTCTGGGTTTAATTCCCAGTGCCCTCCCCCAAAAAAGGTTGGAAGATTTTTCAAATCATTTTGTTTGTTGTGGCTGAAATCCTCCTCCTGGTTTTCTCTGTGTTGCCCAAGGGGATGGCCTTTCTTGTGGTGTGGAGTAAGAGAGAAGAGGTGAGATGGAAGGGGGGAGACCCATCCTGCTTGCAGTAGTTTGGATCCTGAATGTCCTCTACAGGCTCATGTGCTGAAGGCTTGGTGTCCAGTGTGACATTATTCGTAAAAGCTTTAAGAGATACCACCAAGTTGGAGGTCTTCAAGTCACTGGGGATGAGCATTTGAGGGGGATATCGGGACCCCGGCCTCTTCTTCTCTCTTTCTTTCATCACAGTCATGAAGTGAACAGTTTTGTTCTGCCGTGCACGCTTAGCATGCTGGGTTGCCTCGCCACAAAACTAAAAGCAATGAAATTGACCACTCATAGACCGACATGTCCAAAACTGAACCAAAATGAACCTTTCCTATTTTTAAGTTGATTATCTCAGGCGTTTTGTCATAGTAATTGAAAATTGACTAACATACTGTCATATTACAAAATGTTGCTAGACGCCTTGTTTTATTTTTTTGTGCATGAGTGCCCAAGTTCATGTGTATGTACCTGCCATGAGAGGCAAGAGTGATACTGAAATGTGGATAGCACATTGTACCAGCAAGTAAATGATGGAGACAATCTAGGTGTAGGAAATTTAATAATTATGATTTTTACATAAAGTTGAAGGGAGTTCATGTGAAAAATGATTCAATATGAATTGTCCAGCTAAATAATATCAATTAAACATGGCTGTGCTAGAAGTGGCCTTATTTAACTATGCTATTAAATACAGTCTTTATTCAGATTATATTCGCTCAATAACATGTAATTTTTGAGATGATGATGATGATCACATGTGCTTAGAGTAAACATCTACCACCAAAGTACGGAACTTGCCTTGTCAAAGAAATGTAAATTCTTAAATGTCTCCGTTTTTGATATTCGCCCTTTGAACAAGAGAAGTTTGCCAACATCTTCTTCATATTCAATGTGTTTGGATACTTGTTCTTTTCAGATTTATCCCAGAACCTAAGAGTCATATGATTGTCTGAAACAAAAGTGCCAGTGGAGTTGCCTATGAGAAAGCCAACCTTCCAGAATCTTCCATTGTACAAGAGTCACCATCAGAGATGACCTCTGAGAGGTACTGTAGAGAGTCCTGCCCTATTCCCCCTGCCTACCCTGACACAGGCAGCCATAGCCTTGCAGACTGAACTCGAAGGTGGTATTAACCCATTCTGTGATTTCCCATGAAGTCGCATTACTCCGAGTTATCCCTAGGATCCAGGACACTGCTCTTTTAAAAAACGTAATTTGTTTCAGCACATTAAAAAGCATTTTCATGTCAGGACTTGGGGTTGCTGCAGATAACACTTTTCATCTGTGAGGAACTTGCAGACATTAATTTATTTAGCTTTCTTAAAACAGGAAACTTTTTTTTTTCATTAGCTACAGGATACATTTCTTTTTCTGATTCTATTCATTTAGTAGATGTTCTACTATAAAATCATCTCTATGTTAGGACTGTTTCACAGAGGGGGAAATAAATCTTTTAATGCCGTATAAAATCCCACTGCGATAGATGATCATTTCCTCAGCACGTAAATTTCTCTTTTCATGATTAAGCAATATTCTGGGAAAAAAAAGTTAAAGCTTCTTGAAAGCTGTAGGAATTGTTGCTGTATTGCAGCTGCTACTGTCATTCTTAGGGTGTGCCCTGTTTTTAATGGGTTACCCATGGTACTTTCTGGGTTCCCCAGAAAACAGAGGTTAAAGAAAGCCTCACAGGCTTCCTATTTAGTGGAGAGTTCAATCTCAGAGCAGAAGGAGTGTGGGAGAAGGAACGTGTGGCTGAAAGGAGAGGGGCAGATACAGGGTGTGCGGCTGGTGTGGCCATCCTTGGGAAGGAAGCATAATTTCTAGTTAGATTTCTGTTACTGTAACAAATGCCTGGGATACTTAACTTAAAATGAGAAAAAGGTTTATTTGGTTCACGGTGTTGGAGATGTCAGTTCATGATCGCTTCACCCTGTTACTTTTGGGCCGGTGATGGGGTAACACATCTGGCAGGAATAGGTTGACCTCATGGCTGGGAAACAAAGGAAGAGGAAGAAGAAGCGACTGGATCTTGTTATTTCCTTCAAGTGCATGCCTGTTCATGACCTAAAGACCTGCATCTAGGCTCCGTCTCCTAAGGGTTCCACCAGGTCCCAATAGCACCAGCCTTAGAATCAACCTTTATATAAATATCCTCCCCACCACATATATGTATTTTTTTTTCTTTTGGTATCAAAGGTTGAACCCAAGGGCCTTTAACCACTGAACCACATCCCCAGCCCTTTTTACTTTTTATTTTGAGACAGGGTCTCATTAGACTAAACCTTGGCTTTCCGGGAAATGTCTGCATTTGATCTCTGGGACCTGTAAATGGTACCTTATGTGGTGTCGACTGCAGATGTGATCAAGGAGTTTGAGATCAGGAGATTACCCTGGATTTTTCAGGTGGCTGCTAAATCCCACTACCAGTGTCCTTATGAGAAAGAGACAAAGGCATATTTGACATACAGAAGAGGAGGGACCCGTGTGATCAAGGAGACAGAGGTCGGGGTGTTGTGGTCCTAAGCCCAGGACTGTGGTAGCCACCAGCAGCAGAGGAGGCAAAGGAGGAATTCTCCCTGGAGCCTCTTGAGGCAGCACGGCCCTGCAGATACCCCGATAGCAGCCTAGCGACACCGATTTCAGACTTTGGAGCCTTCAGCACTGTAAGATAATTCACTTCTGTTGTTTTCAAGCCACAGGTTTGTGGTGATTTGTTACAGCAACTATAGGAAACAGATACAGAGATCATCTTCCCTGAGCATGAACTATGAAGTCTCAGGATAGACTGATTGGGTGGAGGGAGAGGGAAGAAAGGAAAAGAATCTGCCAGTTCTGACCCAAACCGTTGGCAAACAGTTTTTCTTGTGTGACATGAATATTCCTTCATTTTTTCCTCTTATCTCCAGATTGAGTATGACTGGGCTCCAAGCTTTGCTGGGGTATCTCTTGCTTCAGGGGTAACAAAATCCTAGAGTGGGATGAGCCAGGGCAGTCAAGGGGCCCAAGGAGAGAGTCTATGGGCTCATGTCCTGGGAAGTCTCCTGTGGTCTGCTGGATCAAAATAAGTGGCCAGTGGCCGAGTGCAGTGTGGCCACATTGGCATCCACGAGGAGGCTGTGTAAGGGTGGGGGCTTGAATTCCAGACCATGGTCTCTTTAGTCTTTACCACATTTCCACCTGCAGATGTGAGCTGGTGTCCTTACCAGGTGCTTGCTCCCCAGACTTGGAAGCTTCTAGCTGTTGGAGTTTGCTGCCCCTCGGGGCTGCACATCAGTCTTCAGATGCAGGAACTAAAGTCTCTTTCTTGACTTGAGTGTAACCCCACCTTCTCGTAGCCTCCTGTGATGGGCAGTAGTTTTACTTCTTGATGCACTTCAAATGAGGCTCAGTGTCACACATACAGGTGCACTCCATATATCCAAAGAGTTTTTAATATTTTTTTTCCTACCAGGCAAAACCCTCCATTCCTTTAACTTGGAGGAGAACTTTTCATGGTTAGCGATGACCCCACCAACCCCCCTTCCTCTGAACAAACTTCCATTTTTGTCTCCCTCCTACTTTATGGGGCAGCTTAAAGAATACACCAGAATTTCAGGTGTGATCTGCTCAACCTGCAAGACTCAGGTTTCACTAATGTAACCAGAGATTGGTTTAATTTAATTTAACTTTTTGGCAAACACATCATTTTTAGTTGTACTACTCTAATTGTTGGTTAAAGTGCTCTCTTCTTAAATTTGGGAACAGATGGGCTTTATGGAAGCACAAGGTCTCGTTTGGTTTTGTATTGAGGATTGAATCCAGGGGTGCTTTATCTCTGAACCACATCCCCAGCCCTTTTAATTTTTTGATTTTGAGATAAATAAGTTGCTCACTAAGTTGCTGTACCTGTGATCCTCCTGTGTCAGCCTCCAAAGTCACTGAGGTTATAGGTGTGTGCACCCACGCCTGGCTGGATGGTCTTACAGCCACCTGGAGAGCCTGACAAAGAGAATCTACTTACAAATAGTATCACTGTAGGTTAAAATCAAAATGCTACCCCACATCAATGCATATAAATATTCCCTTAGTTTTATTCTAGGTGGAGGTCACTTGGTGATTCCTACAGGCTGGCACCAACCAGCCCTGCAAGGTCAGGAGCATTCTCACTAGACTTCTTCCCCTGCTACCTCCTTCCACCCCCCAAATAATTATGGGGCACCTACAAGAGGAAATATCCAGGGGTAGAAATCTCTTTCATCACACCTCCAGTTGGAAGCACTGATTTGGATTCTATTCCTGGTTGAATCAAGTATCCACAATCTTCTGTGAGAAGAGGAACCATTGCCATACTGAAAAGGGCTCATGTAGGTAGGCACTGTCCATCTGATATCCTCTGTGCCAGTCAGTTTTCTGTTACTGTGACAAAATACCCGAGAAAAACAACTTAGAGGAGGAAAGATTTGGCTCACGGTTTCAGAGGTTTCAGTCTATAGTTGGCTGGATCCATTGCTTTGGGCTTGTGGTGAGGCAGAACAGCATGGAAGAGGGGATGGTGGAGCAAAGCTGTCCACCTCATGGCAGGAGAAAGAGTGAGAGAGAGAGAGAGAGAGAGGGAGAAAGAGGGAGAGAAGGGGTTCAAGGACAAAATATATGCTTCAAAGTCCTGCCCCTAGTGCCCCTACTTTCTTCAGCTGGGCTGCATCATCTAACAGCCCATCCAACTGTGCACTCATCAGTGGATTAATCTATTGATGAGGTCAGAGCCCAATCACTTTCCCAAAGCCCCACCTCTGAACATTGCTGCATTGGGGAGCCGAGCCTTCAACGCATGAGCCTTTAGGGAACAATCCAGACCCAAACCATAACATCTTCTTTGTTCTTCATAGCAACCCTGCAAGTCGGGTTCTCATTTTACAGAAGAGGAACTTGAGGATCATTTCCAAGCAATTTTTCCTAGGTCACGGGATTCCAGACCCCATGTTCAGACTCAGGTGTATCAAGTGGTATCCAAATTCAACATGGAGCTAGGGAGAGGAGAGCAACCCTTGGGTCTCTGCAGGTGGACTGAGCCAGAGTTGACCCTCTGGGCCCCCTGAAGGAGCTGAGTATCACAGTGTTGGTCCAGAAAGACTGAGCTGACAGTCTGTCTCTGCGACTGGGCCTCCTGGAGTCCAGTGTGTTTAGGAAGCAAGGTCCTGTGCATTCTGTCCCAGCCTCTGCTGTGCACGACTGTGGGAGTTTTGTTGGCTTAACATCTATTCACCAGGCATTTCTCTTAGGCCAAACCAGGCTAGGGATGGAAAAACAGAGGCCCATGGGGTAGGTCATGCAGCCCATGAGGGAGTTGAATTAGAGGCCTTGGAGTCTGAGCCTTGTGGTGGACACCCGGCATGAGGACTTCCTCTGGGCTGTCTGCCCAGACTGAGGGGTTCTGGAGTCCATGAGGTGGGATAATATTTTCTTAAACACTTTCCAACTTTCAATATCCCAGTTTTCTTTTTTACCTTTAGTTCATTCAAGCAGCTAAGTCAGGGCCTTCTTGTGGCTTCTGGGGAGGAAAGTGACAGCGAAAACAGTTTTCTGATGGAGGCAGATTCTTTAGGATGACCCCTCAATGTCCTCTCTCGTCTGCTGTCAGTCATTCGCCTGCTGTGGAAAGTACAAAGCTACAAACTCACCTTCGGGACTCTCTGCATCCTGGGGTACTTGGATGCCTCCAGTGCTGGCCTGCAAGATGGAAGCCTGGGTCTCCTGTAGCTGCTTCCGTCAGTTCTGGCTCCTTCCTGCTTACAAGCATGTGATCCTCAGGGCACAGCTGCCGTTGCTAAGCTGTAGCCAGGTTGCAAGCAGAGACAGCCTGGTTCCTTGACTGCATCTTAGAGCACTGGGCAGACATTTTTTATGGGGAGACTTGAGAGCATGTCAAGTCTGTGGGGAGGTGAGGGGTCATGATGGGCAGGCATCTAGAGAGAAGGAGACCTGTCCTTGCTCTCCAGACCCTGGGCAAAGGTCAGCAGGGCAGAACGAGAGCCTGTGCAAAGTTGTTTGGGTGACCTGGTGTCTGTGGCTCAGGTGGAGGCATGGAGTGACATCTCAGAGGTTGTCCGAATAGACACATGCCACTTAGCAATGACATTTCTCCCTTATTGAGTCTTGAACTGAGGAATCCCCAGAATTTAGCCAGATGCCATGGTGCACACTGTAATCCAGCTACTCAGGAGGCTGAGGCAGGAGGATCACAAGCTCCAGGCTGGTCTGAACAACTTGGGTTCAAGCTTTAATACTCTCTCTCTCTCTCTCTCTCTCTCTCTCTCTCACACACACACACACACACACACACACACACACACACCCCTACAACTTAGCCAGGACTTGGGGAAGGGAAAACCTTGGGATGAAGTTTCTGCTACCCTTGAAGAATGAGATTTTAAAGTTGCAAGTGAATTTTAAAAAGTGTGTTTTTCGAATGCTCCAGTTGGGCACAGAGATGTATACCCGTCACAGACCAAGATGAGTTGAATTCTGTAAGTACTCTCTGAAAGCTTCCTGTGGCGGGTTCACTCTGGGGGGTTGGGGGTTGCTGTCTTTCACTCTTTCGTGGGGTCCCAGGGCAACGTAGAGACCATCAGAGACCAGGGAAGGGCAGGGCTGCTGGAGTCCACAGGTCTGGGGTCTCGGGCTGACTTCTGGTGCCGGCCCTTTATTCTCTCCAACAACCAGTGAAGTGCCTGTCCATCCTGAGATGCTTCCATACTGCAGGTGGATTTAGGGCAGAGATGTGGGAAGAAAGGGGAGGCAGAGAAAAAAAAATTCTTGCCTTTCTCTATCAGTTATGGAAGTGTTACAGCTGAGGTGGAGGGGGAAAACTGGGTAAATTGGTCTTGGTTTTGGAGATGTAACTAAGCCAGATCATTTCATGCCTTCTTTTGAGCCCACAATTTCTGATTTTCCATTCCATTCATTGGAGCAGCCAGAGAGTGGTAATGTGGTCCTTTCAGAGTCCGCCAGAGTGCTTCTTTAGCACCTAGTAACCACATGGTCCTGGGCAAGTCACGGCATGTCTGTCCACATCATCTGTGAGATGGAGGGCATAACAGAACCTACCTCACAGGGTGGTGTGAGAGGTCCTCCCCAGAACAGAACATGCTGGGCATGGGGCAGCTGATGGGTTAGGGAAGTGGGCCCTAGCTGGTTTGCCAGCATCACCCAAGGCAGGCTCCCTCACCAATACCCTTGCTCCCTAGGTGACAGTGGGTGGCGCTCAGCATCACCATGATGACGATGTAGCTAGAAGCATGTCAGATTTTGCACAGGGGCAGCCACAACAAGCCCTCTTTCATAGTTGTATCCAGATGACCTTGAAATCCAATAGCCTCACTTTTTGCATCCAGTTTGAAAGGAGGATGCAGGCTCCGATTCTCTCCCCTAACATTTCCTTGAAAGTTCATTCTTCATTGCTGCCCCCCCCCCAAAGGGAACCCTCCATCCATCCATCCCCACTGAGCCTTCCAAAAATGGGTGAACTGATGGGGATCAGGAAGTCCAGTAAAGTTGGAAGCAAACTTTCAAGGCAAAATGCTGAAGGTCCTTGTTTCCTTTGCTTAGTTCTAGTGGTTTGCAGAGTGCTGATGTGGCTGGTCCCAGCAGCCAATCCCACCCCACAAAGGACTCGGGGTGGAGACTCTTTGGTACGCGGCTGGGAAACAGAGTTGCGCGCTGTGTACTTATCTGATTAAACTGTCTGTTGTTTTAAATCTATTGCCACAGTAACTTTTTCTTCTGATAGACCTTCAGTGACACAAATAACACATTAAAAGTTACATCTAGCCAGTCACGGCCGCGTACCCCTGTAATTCCAGCAGTTTGGGAGGCCGAAGCAGGAGGATTGTGAGTTCAAAGTCAGCCTCAGCATCTTAGCGAGGCTCTAAGCAACTCAGGGAGACCCCGTCTCAAATAAAAAACAAAAAAGGGCTGGGGATGTGGCTCAGTGGTTAAGCACACCTGGGTTCAATTCCCACTACCCCCATACCCCAAATACATCTCTATCAGTGACTTCTTGCATTGTGTTGATGGCACGTGTGTGTGAGCACGGAGGCACGTGCACTTGTGTGACCCTTGTATGATCAATATGTATTCGATACTTGTGACAGCTGCAACTTTAAAAAAAAACAAGAGGGGATGAATATTTCACTGACCATGAAAACAAACAAACAAACAAACAACAACAACAACAAACCAATCCAGTCCAGTTACTAAATAAACACAAGACACAGAAATTACATCCAAATGAAGAGGTACAAGGATACATTTTCTTTGCCTGTGCTACATACTGTCGTGGGTGCTTTGGCAGGGACTTCTAAAGCCACTTCCTTCCCATTTCTGCTTTCCAGCAGGGCCCAGGGAGCAGGATGGCTAATGTCCCCTCCTTTGCCTGCTGCTCTCATTACCACCTTCATTAATCTTTGAGTTCTTTGCCCCCACTTTACCAAAAGAATAATGCTTCCCCCAGAATTACACAGAAATCAATGGCAAAGTTAATTGAAACCTGGATCTCTTCGTGTTTTTCTCTTTCTTAAGCGATTGCTTGGTTTCTGAAAAGTGAGGTCTGACTCAAAGGGCGGCTTTCACGGAGGGTGAGTGAATTGGTCAGGGAGAGAAAGTAGAGGTGGATCATTTTCCAAGTGACTGAAAGACAGTGTTTACATTTAGGATTTCATTTCCTTTCAAGTTTGACACTGGGGTTGAAGGAATGTCAGTAGATGGGAAGAATGACCAGGGCATTTCTATGGCACAGCTCGCTGCTCTATTGTCCCCTCCAAGGCCCGGCAGGACTCTGAAGGGGATGGGACTGGCCCCTTCCTCCCAGGGGGCCAGAGAGCACAGGAGGGAAGAGAGAAAGGGTGGAGGGGACTCGAGGAGCCCTAGATAATGGCCAGCGACCTGTTCTAAGGATGTAGCCTCTTTGGAGAATGGGGTATTCCTGCTGTAGACAGTTGGGCCTTTCATCTGGCTTCATTTTAACAATACAGTTTACATTTATGGCCACTTATTAAGAGCGAAGAGAACTCTATTTCCCTGGAATCTTGCCGCATGCGCTGAGGCCAATGAGAAAGACTTGTGTATGTTGACTATATAGAGAAGATACTGAGGGGACTGTCTGAGACAACCCAAGCAGCAGAGAAGCGGGGGGAGCCATCTTCAGGCTTTTAGGGAAGAGAAAGGGGGTTGATGGGGCCAGAGTCTTACCTCCATGTTGCCTCTGACGGGGTCGTTGGCAGGGTTCCTCTTCAGCGGATCGGGACCCGTAGAGATCCCCTAGTACAGTCACCTTGCTGAATGCCCATCTGTCCCTGGGAGGGACCATACACGGCTGGTTCCAACCCTCGTTGGCATCTGCAGCTTCCAAAATGTTCAGACAAAGGATCCAAAAGGCATCTGGTCAAGCTTTGCAAGAAGAGAACCTTATTCCCTGGTTCCCGAGGCCCCGAAGTCAGGGATTTGATTATGCTTATCAGGATCTCAGCTTCCACCCCTCCAAATGCGATTAGTTTTGTAATTAGTTAATGTCATTACCTGTCATCAAATCCAGACAACGCTGGTCTCCTGAACCTCCCTGTGGCAGGAAATCCCGCAACCTGACATCTTTCCACTGCCGAACACAGTTTCTTGAATGATCCTGGCAACTGCCCCTTCATCCATGGACCACAGGCCTAAAAAGTTAGAGGAAAGATGCATTTCTTGTACTTTTTTTAAAGGCGGTTTAAAATACTTTAGTTCCCACACTGTTCTTCATCCAACGAAAGCATAAATAGAATCTTTTCAGCAAACTTTGCACTGCACTCTATTTTCCTTCTTATATATCTTGGCTATATTGCTCTGGGCAGAATAGCCCAATTAAGAACCAGTTTATGGTAGGGAAACACCCAGTGAAGGAGTATTTTTAATTTATAAAAAAAAAAATGCTGAGTATCTTTTATTACTTGTTACTGTTAAATACCGGGCCAGCAGTTATTTTCTTTTTCCTAATATTTCGTTTTTCAGCACATATTCTTTGCAAACCTGTCGTGTGAGGGCATTTGGGATACTCAGGGTCCAGGGTTTTAAGACTAAATTCTGTCCTCCAAGAAGTAATAGGGCCGGGCGCAGTAGCACACTCCTATAATCCCAGCAGTTCAACAACTTAGTGAGGTCCTGAAGCAACTTAGTGAGACCCTGTCTCAAAATAAAAATAAATAAGAAATAAAGGAGGCTGGGGATGTGACTCAGTGGTTAAGTGCCCCTGGGTTCAATTTCCAGTACCAAAATAAATAAATAAATAAAAAACAAAAACCAAAAAAAAGCTGGTAGGGGAAGATAGACAACCAGAAATGAGTATTTACAAGTTTTACAAGTAATTCACAGTATGTGGGCTGAGAAGTGTCCATTGGCCCCTCCAGATCCCCTCTCTACCCTTTTCTACCCTGCTTTATGAAGAACTCTGGGGCCATGGGCCATTAAAGATGGTGACAATGGCTTCCTTTCGCTCAGGTTCTGCCAGGTAAGGAGCCAGGCTGAAGAGCAGGACAGTGAGCTCAGGATACTGACATCCTAGTCCCTTTCTGATGGCCTCAGGTTGACAAGACTGTTTTTTTGTTGGGAGGAGATCAGTCTTCTTCCATGGAGGGACTCGGTCCTCCTCAATGTAGAAACCTACCTTCCCTAGTGGGGAAAGCCAGCCCTCCCCAGAAGTGGGAATCCACCCTCCTCAAGAGTGGGAACCAGCCTTCCCTCACAGGGAGACCACCGTCCCCAGCCAAGTGGATTGAGAAGTGCTCACCACAGTACTTGCCTTCTGAACTTGGACTGCCCTCTGACAACTGACCCTTTTCTTGCCTCTCCCCAGTTACCCATTTGAACGGGCCACCTGTTTCCCACTGTGACCCTGACCACTACCCTGGGTTAGAGGGTGATGCGTGCTATGGAAAACCTCCTTATTGCCATCTCTGAGTTTATCAGTAATATGGTCCATTGTTGCCAGTACCCTTTTGGTCAGATGTCACCTGGCATTGGGCTGCATTGCTGTGTCTTACTCACTGCCACACGATTCATCATCATGATACATTACAGAACATGATAGAGCATTATGTGCTCCCGGAAGGCAGGGACGGTGCTCGGCAACGCTTGGCTAATTCTCAGCTCCTCTTGTGGTTGAGGGGGAGACATTAACCTACTTGTTCATAGCCACGTTCAGCAAGCTCCCAACAGAGTGCAGGCTGATGTTCCAGGACCTTGGTTTGCTCCTGCAGCCCAGCCGTCCGGCCCTTGCTACATACACGTGCGCTCCTGGCCCACCGTATGCTTTTATTCCCCTGTGAGGACAGATGATGCAGTTCAGTGTTCTCTTCTCTGAACCCACCCTTGGCTGGTTCCATCCTTTTGAGGAAGGGGAGACTTGTTTTTAGCTTTGTGAAGACCATGTTTATATATGGCCAGGCTGTCTCTTTTGTTTTCTAAGGACCTTTTGTAGATTCTTGGACTTTTCACCTGCCCAGTTCCCACTGGCCTGAGCTGTCTTTGTAAGACAAACCAAGTATTTCTTTTTCTGTATTAAAGCTTATTGCTAGTTTTGGGGAATAAATCTGTACTCAGAGATATGCAGTTCTTGATATCTCCTAATTTGAAAATAGGCTGCAAGGATTGGGGTGGTCTGGAGTGTGCCCCAGTGTGTGTGTGTGTGTACACACACACACACACACACGCACACAGTCTTACCAATTTCCTTCTGGAAGCCCAGATGGAGGCCATCCGGTCTAGGGGCTTTGTTCCTCTCCTCAAGTTTTTTAGGTTACCCCCTGACTTCCCCCCGAGAGAATTCAGTCTGTGTTAAGGCCACACCAGGGCTTCCTGTGTAAAGAGCCCTTGAAACATGAAATTCCTCACTTCTCTTGATGATAACAGTGAGGCAGAAAGAAAGAAAGGAAAAATAACAGCATGGTTACCTGATGGTACTTATTAGTCCGCTGCCCTCAGAAACAGGGCTGAGAGCTTCATGTGGATTTGAGTTATACTCTGGGGGAATTTGTCGGCAAAGCTACTGGAGCGGACACCATTCATGTGTATGGGGTGTTTTATCCGTCAGAGATGAAATAAGGACACAATTCTTCATTTCATAATGCACTCGAGAATCATTCCATGTAAGTTCAGGTTTAAAACTTTCAATTTACAGCAGCCCATTTAAAAAAAAAAAGAAGAAGAAGAAAGAAAAAAAAAAGAAGAAGAAAACACACCCGTCTAGCTAAAAAATATCCTCAGGAAACCAGCCTGGAAGAAAGTGAGGGTAGAACATGAATGAGCTATTTAGCTTTTCTTGGAAAATGGCATAATTCTCGGAGGAATGAAAGGCCAAGCATTCCCCAGATTTTTGTCAGACACATACGCCAGTCCACAAAGTGCTGGAACCCCAAACAGAGGACCTGGCTTGGTTTCAGTTTCAGTCATTCAGGTGTTTGTGGCATAGAATAAACACCACCCAGAAGGCAATATCGTGAGTTACCAGAAGTCCCAGTGCATCATATAATTCTAGGCCACATTTTCAGCTCTTCTACGGAGGGTTAGTAAGTTAGCCATTCAGTTCACTCAAGCAGAGTGATTGACCTTTTAAAAAAAAAATCTTAAATCCACCAATGTTTGGGAATGATCTTCTGAATTAATTTGTTTTTCTAGGGTCATGTAGACCCTACTTGAATCTACTGAGACCTCTGTCATAGTAACTTAACAGCATGTTGGTTGAGTGGGTATGACTTGAGGGTCTTAGATGATAGAAGCTACCAGAATCCACCAACATGATGCCTTCGACTTTTGGGGAGCTTGCAGTCAAATCAATGAGATAAATTACTAAAGGAACAATCAAGGGATTGCATGAGACATTGTATAAAAATGTATGCAGTTATGGGACAGGTTATGGGAGCGAGATTGGACTCGTAGGTAAGGGAGAATTTCATATAACCTGGAGGACTTTGATTATGTTGAGGAAGAGAGGGGGCTCACCAGGCTGGAAACTGACAAGAAAAACAGTACTGGTTGCCATGTATTGATTCTTAAAATAATTAAGAACTTGACAGGCATTAATGAATGTCATTCTAATCACAATTATACGATGGAGGAATGTTAGCTCCCATTTCAGAGGTGAGCAAATTGAGTCTTGCAAATGTTAAGTAACTTGCTTCTGATCACAGAAGCCTCTAAGCTGGGATTGTCTTGGGGACAAGAAAGAAGTCTGTCTATTTCCTTCACCGCAAATGAGAATGGCAGACAGTCTGGTCGATTGCTTTTTGCATGTTCTTCTTACTCAGTGATTGAAGCACTGAATGGGAGAATTTAGATGCGGAAACATTTACGTATGTGACTCTGTTCTCAGCCTCGGAGGCGAGAGAGGAAGGGAAGGGTGGAGAATATTGGGGACCCAACAGTCCAGGTGGCTGCATCGGTTCTGACACCCTTAAGTTGCCTTGCCCCCTCTGCAGCACAAACCGTGCAGTGGAGTAGGGGAGCCTGGGTAGGAGGTCTTCCCCATGCAAATGAGGATGGAATCTGCATGCCACTCTGTTACCCCAGGACCACATGGCAGATGGCTCATTCCCTGTTCGCACCCCTGGTCCATCTTTCCTTTCTTCCTGGGCATGTAGTTTTCCCAACCTCCCTTGAAGGTTGTGAGATTAACTTATGACCTGAGAAACATGACCACAGGTGAAATGTGCCGCTTCTGCAACCTCTTCAATGGAAACTGCTCTTCCTGGGCTCACTCTTTCTTCCTCCCTGTGGTCATCACACTGGATGTGCTGATGACCACATTTCACCAAATGGAGGATCAGAGCCCCTGCAGGACAGAGGAGCGACCCCAAGGAAAGGGCACCTCTCCAGGCAAGGTGTCAGCTCTGCGATACTCTGCAAAAGGGAATTCAATCCCATCCTAGGGGCCACCGAATTTTGAGATCTGGTTAATGTAAGAGCCCGAGTTTGACCTTGAATAGTGCAGAACACTTCCAGGTTGGGCAGTAGAGCACTGACTTCGATGCAGTCTTTTGCTGTCCTTCCTTCATTCCTTCTGAGCACAGACTCTGAACCAGGCGACAGGCTAACAGCTGGTGATAGTAAACAAAAGCCATGTTCTTACTCTCCTGGAACTTAGGAGAGAAAGACAAAAACAAATAGAGGTAAAATTAAAGGCTGATTGACTAGAATACGTGTTGTGAAGAACAAAAACTTAGGGGTAAGATAGAGATGAATGGTGGGAGAAGGCCACTTTGGTGGTCAGGAGAAGCATCCATGAGCAACCCTAATTAAAAAGAAGAAACCAGACTTGAAAGGAGTAGGACATGCTATCCTAAACCCAGAGGAGCATGTGCAAAGGGCCTGAGGCAAGAAGGAATTCTTTGGCACAAGGAATTAAGACAGGAATGAAGAGGAGAAAGAGGCACCTCAGGAGGTTGGAGGTACTCAGGTCTTGTTCTTTGATAGTCTGGAAGCTATTGAACAGCTTTGTGGTAGGAACAGTGTACAGGGAGGGATAATTCACTTGATTGTTTTAAGATAACTTTTCCTGATTTGTGGAGAAAGGGTTGAAACCAAATAAGTGTCCACACTACTATGTCCACAGATCATGGAGACTGGAAAAGGCCATCTAAGACAAATCACAGAAGAATTTCTTTTAAGCACATAATTAATATTTGAATATAGTTTAATTAAGAAAAAGAGTGGAAGTCGGTTTTGTTAAGAGTTACATCAGAAAAAGGGTTTCTGAAGCACTCTGCTGTCCGGGTTCCAAACGGGCTGGGGACTGGTTAGCTCAGTGCTGCTGTCAACCTGTCAACACGTGTACTTCTGGTGGGCGGTGAGGTTGCTGAAAAGGTTTCCCCAGAGCAGCCCAGCACCGCCCTTGCTGGGGCTCGCAAAGAGTTGCCATGGGGATTAGAAAGCCTCCCAGGGGCCTGGCCTTTGGAATTTCTACTCCTGATTTAGAGGAGGTAAAGGGGGAAGTGGAAAAAGGCTCATTTGAATGGAACATTTAAATATAATCTGAATATGTATTCAACAATAACATATTTAATTAAATATAATTAAGTTAAAAATTTTAATTGTAAATGAAACCTTCCCAGATCACTAAAGCCACCCATTTTTCTTAAGTAAGTGATGTCAACTTTTAGTTTCTGGGGACTGAACCCAGGACCTGGCACATGTGCTCTTTCACTGAGCCACGCCCCCTGCCCCCCAATATTGACTTCTGTGAAGATCATACCTCTGTAAGGGCCATGTCCTGTCAATTTTCAACATGACTATTGACAAAGAAGGAAAGGATTCAGCTTCTAGATTTGCAGTTCAATGCAATCAGTTTTGGGGTTTTCTTTCTAAAAATTTAACACTGTCTTCAGAAATAGGAAATTGTTTTATTTATTTATTTATATATAAATATATATGTATATATATATATATATATATATATATATTTTTTTTTTTTGTGCCAGGTAAGTGACATCAGGGTCTGAAGCGAACAAAGTGTCCTATGTTTTGAGATTGGCTTTTGTTGGCTTGGGGTTTTGCATATCTAGGAAATCTAAGAAAAGAGGTCCACCTTTCAGCCTCTGCACATCAGGAAGTGGTTAGCAGCCCTAGTCTCGCCTTACAGACCTGCTCAGGAGGAAAAAAAAAAAAAACCTTCTTTTCTCCTCCCTCGCCCCTCCCGCCTTTCCATCTCCAAACCGAAGGCTTCTTGGAGGGACTCTGCCCAGGATCTGGGGATGCTTCATCGCCCCCGGAGAATAGCTGGGCATCAGCAGCTCAGCGCTTGGCTGCTGGCTGCCCACTGCGGGGACCGGGGACGCTCCTGGGGGCGGCAGGAGGGATGTGTGGAATCACACAGGGCTGAGTTTCCTATGGCCGGTTCCCTTGTTTGTGTTTTCTCCAAAAAAAAAAAAAAAGAGAAAAGTCCTGGAGGAGGCTGGGGAGTCTTCATTTCTGTCCTGTTGAAACTGATAGGGAAGGTTAATGAGATTAACATGGCCAAACCCTGTGGGCTCCTGTGAGGGAAGTGGCCAGCAACTAGCTGCCTACTACTGACCCACAGGCCGGCCACTCCAACTGGGAGCGTTTTATGGAGTTCTAGTAAAACTCGATGGTTGGTCGGAGACCATTTAAAAGAGGCTAATGGGAGCAAGTCACACCCAGGGCCACTGACTGGCCGAGGAATGAGTGTCCTGTGACAATATGCTTGTCACCAGGTCAGTCCAGCCCTTGCCTCCTTGGTTGATCTGCAGAGAGGACGATTTTCTGGTATGGGACTTTTTATTCCAAAAAAAAAAAAAAAAAAAAAAAAGTTGGGTGTAAGATGAAAAGTGGTGAAATGAGATAGCTCAGGACAGAAAACCCAAAGCTGCCATGGAACAGAGAGATGAAATAGCTCTTTGGCTGGAGACGTTCTGAATAGATTCCTGAGAAAAGTGGGGGAGATGGAAACTCTGTGTGTGTGTGTGTGTGTGTGTGTGTGTGTGAGTGTGAGTGTGTGTGGTGTGTGTGTGTTTATGAGTATTTTTAAAAAGTGATCTATAAGTGGAGGGAGGAAAAGGAAGAAGAAATGTTGGTAAATCTATAAAATCGCCACAATTTATGAGAGTTTCAAAGGCAATTTCTTTTCTAAGGGGCAAATTCCTAATTTCCCACATAAAAGTATGGGAATTGAATGGTAAATCCTTCTCCCTCGACAAGACCCCTGAAAAGAGGCATGAAAAAGAGTTACTGTTCCGCTTCCATTCATGTCTCTTGAAAGCCCGTGGATGTGACACTGCCCTGGAACACACAGCCCTGGGTTTCAAAGCTGCCCGGATGACTTTTCAGAAATGATCTATTGTGGTGCTTTGTTTTGTCCGGGTCGCCCTCGTTTTGTTCTGCTGGGGCTGTATCACTCTTCTGCGGCTGCCATTGATCCACCTGTCTACTCCTCCCCATTCAGAGGCCCATTTTACCCCCTGCCCTGCACAGAGAGCTGGGGATGCAATGGCTGAAAGGCTCAGCATCGCTGCAGAGGAAGAAAGACATGCAGAGGAAGGGGAAGGGCTGTCGGCAGGGGTGCTGGGTGCACGGGCTCACCTGGGGGATGTGGGTGCTCAGGAGAGAAAGAGCAGGCAGTGGCAGAGGGAGGGGACCAAAGGTGACAATCTTCTCCAGCCGTTGGGAGCCTGGGCAAGTTGCAAAGATTTTTTTTTTTTTTTTTGGTCCCCTGTAGCAGTATGACTAAGTGGCATGGTGGGGCACTGGAGACCCGGGCTTGCACCGCCTAAATGAGACCGCCCTTTTCTTTTCTCAGATTTTATTTGATCCACTCACTTGTAGTTAGCTGAGTGTAGACTGTGTAGCTCAAGAATTGTCAGGCTGGGACGAATGGCAAAAGACACAATGATGTCTTAATAATGAAGAAAGAAAATGAAACACCCAAATCTGTCCTGTGGATAGGACCTGGAACAGGGGTCCCATCCTCCCATTCCCTTGGAAGCTCATCCTATTTGATTACATTGTCAAGAGGGAAGTTGCTTCTTTTCCACCTCTTCTTTGACTTCTCTATCACTCACTTTTTTGTTTTTTTTTGTTTTTTTTTTTTGTTTTTTTAGTACTGAGGATTGAATCCAGAGGTGCTTACCACTGAGCCACATCCCCAGCCCTTTTTTTAAAAAAATTCATTTAGAGTTAGGGTCTTGCTGAGTTGCTTAGGGCCTCACTAAATTGCTGAGGCGGGCTTTGAACTCTCGATCCTCCTGCCTCAGCCTCCTGAGTCGCTGTGATCACAGGCATGTGCCACTGTGCCTGGATCAGTCCCTCACTTTTAATAGTGCAAAGGGACAGTCCAGAGGTTCCAAAGGATCCTGTGGCATGCTGGGTAATAAAGTGGTCACAAACATTCTCTAGATATCAGTACAGAGTAAACGTCTATCCTTTGTACTGTGTGCCCAGAGAGGGGTGGCAAGGGCTGTGCTCACAGTGTTCTGCAGAAGAGGCTCATTCTCTACATGTGCCCGGATGGAAGGAAGGAAACACCTCTCCAGGCTCTCTGGCTGTCATTAGATCTGGGAGGTGGGGCTTCCACTAATCTAATGCTCCACTCACCTGCTCCAGCCAAGAGGCTCAGCCTCAGATACCCAGGAAAAGGAAAGAACCTGCTATCCTTCTTCACAGACCCTGGGCACATTCTCAGGGATAAGCAAAGGGATGCACAACAAAAAGAGGAGCAAAACATTTCCAAAACGTTAGCTAATAATAAAACCAGTCTTATAGAATTGATGGACTTCCAGGAAAAGATGAATCTAAGATTAACATTTAAGATACAAGGTGCGCCAACTTTCAGAAAGGAAAAACCTAAATACAGTTCAATCAGCCCCACCTTCTATTCACATTTGAGCTTTGTGACCTCAGGCAAACTGCCTAACCTGCTGGATCCCCCAAGTTTACCACTGAGGAAGTGACTCCGTGGGTTTACATCCGTGGTTCTTAACCTGGAGTGGGCTTTAGAATCAGTGCAAGGGCTTGTTAAGCATCACGGAAGGATCTCACACCAGAGCTGAGGCTCTGGTCCCAGGGATCACACTGTGGAATGGTTTCTAACTAGAAATTCCAGTCTTTCCTTATATGGACTGAGATACAATGAGTTGACCAATAGCTACAGTAAAGTTTTTATGTTGAAATTCATTGGGAAAAGGATGCACCGGTGCATTGCTAACCCTTAACCTTGTGTGAGGGCACATTTGCCTGTTGGGTTGACACATCTCAATTACACAAGGTGGTCCAGACAGCTGCCCTTGTGGGGACATCGGCTTCCACTAAACTCTGAGCAATTACTTAAAATTAGACTTGTCAAATTTGTTTAGGGTGACCAGACAAGTACATACATTGACCTAATGTCACTCTTCCTGGAGAGATGTTGTAATGATTTTGTATATCAGTCCAACTATTTAAATACTAATGCTGTCTCCATGCCGTAATCACTATTCTAGTCAGATGTCATTTTTTAGAAGCCCTTGGGGGATTTGCATCCCTTAATTATTCTTCAATACCCAAACCAAGCATTCTTTAATTGGTGTAAATTGAACAGTGTTCCAATGCAAACAAGGAGAGGGCACACTGATCAATGATTCTGTGCATGTCCATTGGAAAGTCATTGCCATTAGATCAAGTAACAAATCCTTAACTCCTTTGACTTCAGTGGAAACGCTGGCCCCGGGAGCTAAGGAATTCTTTTTCTACTTAATTCATCACCATCAGGAATCAAGGAGTGAGTCGTGTTTCCAAATTTTCGGCTCTTAAGGAAAGGGTTAAAAAAATCCATCAGAAAAAGATGCTGTTTCAATGTCAGAAACTGCGTTCAGGAATCTTTTATGAGAATTCAGCTAGAAACAATGTGTTTTTATCATCTGGCAATTTGGTCTCTTTCTCTCTCTCTGTGTGTCTTTCTCCTTCTCTCTCTCTTTCTCAACTGGAAACAATATAAAAATTTTGTTCACTTGTCAAGCCCTCTTCGCTGGGAATTCTTTTTTTCCTGATAGTGTGTGATCCATCTAATCACACATCCACGCTGTGGTGGTGTAACAAGAAACAGGTGTTCTCTGCTACTTTGAATATGATTGAAAAAGAAAATCAAGGCACTGTGTTTCAGAAGACCCGGAAAAGTCCTTTTCATAAATATGTCGTGCTCACTACTCACTCTTACCTCTTCCTATCAACTTTCTCAAATTGATTATTTATTTCTGAGATGGGAAGAAAAAGAAACCATCAGCCATCACACATTCCTGGCCCAGATCTGCCAGTCTCTTGTTCCCAGGCTCTGAAAACTTAGGCTCTGATACTACTTGAGGTGTAGTGGGTCTGTGTGATCGTTTTTAATCTATCTGGGTTTTGATAAAATGTGCTGGTTTCGGGGAGGACTCTTTCAAGTTGATTTGAGTCTGAGTTTTAAAGCAGTCCAGAACGGAATACTTAAAACAGGAGGAGAGGAACAGAGAGAGCTGTCCGCACCTTTGACGATCTTTGTTCAGTGGCTCCATCTTAAAGGGACACTTCTGGTGGGTAAGCTTGTTTGGGCAGCTGTCTCAACATGGTGCCGTCACTTGGACGAGTTCTGGCAGGAAGCACATTGCCTAGAGTCAGTGATCTAGTCAAGGGTTTTGAGGGCCTTGGGGGGGGCAACCTTTCAAGGGTGCCTCTGCCTCTGGGGGTTCACTTATGAAGCCCAGCTGGAGGAACGCAGGCATAATGGCACCCAAAATCATCTCCATGTGCTTCTGTTGGTCTCAGGGTCTGAGGCATTCTTCTTCACGTAAGAGCACATTTGCAAACGGAAGCTAAAAGAGATTGGTCATTTTTCTTTTTAAATCTGGGTCAACTTTGAGAACCTCAAAGGCCTGAGAATGGGCTGCAGAAATGACTGGCAGCCCACTGATTTTTTTTTAAAAATTTAATTTAATTTAATTTTTTCAATTTATAGATGCTAGCAGAATGCATTACAATCCTTATTACACATATACAGCACAATTTTTCATGTCTCTAGCTGTACACAAAGTATATTCACACCAATTCGTGTCTTCATACCTGTACTTTGGATAATAACGATCATCACATTCCACCATCATTAATCACCCCATGCCCCTTCCCCTCCCCTCCCTCCCCTCTGCCCTGTCTAGAGTCCGTCTGATTTTGAGGGATCCTTCGGCCTCTGGAGTGGCTCTTGTCTGTGTTCTTCTATCACAGAGGCTACTCCCTGGCCTTCCAGAGCCTTCCCCGGATTTGGATGGTCTGATTTGCGTGTGACAGGCACATTCAACTGGAGAGTAAGCGCCTAGGTCCTGGTTCATCACCTCTCTGTGTTTTGATTCCATCATTGGTAAAATCAGGGAGTTGGAGACATGAACCCGGAGGGATCCGGAGACACCTAATAGCCAAAGAGTTATTTTCTTGTTCCCTTGCTCCCACTGAGAGTCAAGGGCAGGCAGCCCACATCCCCTGCCTCTGGAACCAGATTCTGTTCCCATCTGTGGAACCGCGCATTTGCATCTGTGCTCCCAGACTCACCTAGGATTTTGTGACAGTGCAGCCTCCAGCTCCTTACGTCTGGCCGGTACCAGATTTTGCCTTTCGGGCAGCTTCCAGGCCAGAGAGAAGGCTTGGTAACCAGCCTTGAGAGGCTGAGCTAAGTCAGGCGTGGTGTTGCTCTGTTTTGCCCCCTGATGGACCCAGCGTAGCCTGGTTCTGGGAGCCTAGCTCGGCCACATCTGAATAGACTGTTCAAGAGGGTATTTGCGGGACAAGGATGAGCTACAGCCTCTGATCCTGGGGTCAGAACCTATCCTCAGCATCTCCCATTTTATTTTCAATGGGACCAGAAACTTCCACCAGTAGAACTGGCCCTTGTGTCATTGAGCTCTAGGTTGTCTTAGGAGACAGAAAATCAGTCCAAGACTCAGGAAGGCCAAGGTGGGGAGGAGAGAAGGGCCACTGCCTCTGTCCCCTGAGTGCTGGCTCCTGACCTGTCACTCAGAGGCCACAGCTCTCAGGCTTTGGGTTCTTCTCTGGTTTCCCTTTGATGTACATTTTGACCAAGGTGAAATATTTGGGGGGAAAAGCAGGGTTCCCCAGTGTAACTCTGCAGCTGGAAAAATCCTCCCACCTGAGCTGTTTTCGAAGGGCAGGCTTCCGGCAGTTCTGTGGAAGCCGCAGCACGCAGGACCAACGTGAACTTGAGGTTTTGCTCTGCTGTACTTGGGGTAGTCCTCTCCGAGACCAGGGATGGCGTCTCTGGACCCTTCCTCATACCTGGCCCTTCTCACGGGTCTCTTGCTTCCCTCTCTCTTCCTTTGCTCTCCCCCACCTTATTCCTGCCCATCTCTCTCTCCCCCCCTTCCTCTCTGTTCTGCTCTTTGCTTCTCTCTTTCTTTCTCTCTCACTCATACCACACAAGCGTTTGCTTTTTGAAAGTAACCCTCTTTTTAACATGGGGCTCCCCAGTCCTTACGAGAACACCCTGGGCTCCCTGGGACCACGGTCACACTGGATGGAGCCTGCCCTTCCCTGAATCCGCCCCTCTGGGGTGGACACTGGGAAGCATGACCCACCCCCTCCCCCTTCCCTTTCTTTCTCTTTTAAACGGGGTCCAGGTGATTCTTCTTTCGGAGAACCATTGGGGAACAGGGTTTATTGCGGGGTTCTAGGCCTGGCTGCCCTTTGGGTCATCTGGGAAGTTTTCCAAAGCTCCTGTGTCCAGGGTGCACCTGGGGATGGGAGAAGTGCTAATCCTGCTGCCTGTGTCCCCAGTGATTCCCGTGTGCAGCCAGGGTTCAGAACCACTGGGGCCATTTTGGGTAGATGCATGTCACATAAGGAAGAGGTTGGGGCACGGGGGAGGAAGGAGCCTGTCACCTGTCTCTAGGACAGTGACACCCTGACTTGGCCACATGCTAACATCTAGCTGGCCTGTAGCTTTTCAAGGCTGCAATATCCACATGACACCTCATAGGGATTGCTGTTGTCTGGGTAAGTCTTCCCCAAAGGCCTTTGTGTTCAAGTCTTGGTGTCCAGTCTGTGGCACCATAGGAGGTGTTAGAACCTGCAGGAGATGGGGACTAACAGAAAGTCTGATCATTGGATAGTGGATCCAGGGGAACGGTTGTCCTCGGTGTTGAAAAGGACTAAGGAGGGCCTTCAAAATAACAGCTCCTTCATCCTGGAGGTAGCCAAATGTCGAGGTTTGAATCTTACAGGTCTCCCAAAGGTGCATGTGTGGAGGCTTGGTCCCCAGTGTAGCAGTGTCTATAGGCTGGGCTTTCGGGAGGATCCTGAAGGCTCTCACCTTATGGATGGATGAATTCATTTAGGAATTCAGTGCTTAATGAGTTTTGGGCAAGGGTTTAAGTTATAAAAGCAAGCTCTCTGCCTTTGCAGAGCAGCTTTGCCTTTCACAACACTCCCTGCCATGGTGTGTTTTGTCTTGTCACTTAGTCAAGTGACTCTGAGTCAAAATGAGTCTGTCTTCATCTTAAGTTGTTTTTCTCAGGTGTTTCGTTACAGCAACAGAAAGCTGACCAATATGCTATGTTTGGTGAAGCATGACCCTGAATGATTTTGAAGGCTTGTTCTAAAGAAAAATAATACAAAACTCCAAATGTAACTAGATGAGAGAGAATATTTATTAGAATTGAGATGAGAGTTGACACCAAGCCACTGGAGCCTTAGAGACATATGATCTCTCAAAAGGCAGCTGGACAAAAATACCTACAGAGAGATTCAGCCTGCTAAAACTCTGGCCGCCTCAGCTCCTGGCAGTGGCCAGCACCACTGGGACCATGCAAGTGAGGGACCCTGACATGATGCTGTGTTTCATTAGCATCAAAACAAATCCAGCTTCATCCAACTCTCCTTTTCCCCTTCTCCCAACCCCTGACAACCACCTTTGCATTTTCAGTCTCTGAATTAGAATTTTCTATGTACCTCGTATGATAGTGGAATCTTCTAATATTTGTCTTTTTGTGATTGGTTCAGCATAATGTCCTTCCTCAAGGTTCATTGATGTTGTAATTTATGTCAGAATTATTTTCTTCCTTTTAAAGACAGCATAACATTCCACATTCCATTGTAGGTCTATCTCACCATCTGTTTATTCATTTATCTTAATTTTTGTTATTGTGATACTAGAGATTGAACCCAGGGGCACTTTACCAATAAGCACAGCCCCTTTTGAAATTTTTTTTGGAGAAAGGGTCTCACTAGGTTGCCAACTCTTGCCTTGAACTTGTGATCCTCCTGCCTCAGCCTCCCAGATTGCTGGGATTATAGGCATGTGCCACTGTGCCCAAATCTTTTATCTTTTTTTAAAATTAATTAATTTATTTTAATTAGGTATATAGGACAGAATGCATTTCGATTCATTGTATACAATTGCAGCCCAACTTTCAATTCTCTGTACACGATGTAGCGTCACACCCTATGTGCAGTCATGCATGCACCTGGGGTAATGATGTCCATGTCATTCTTTTATCTTTTGATTGACATTGGGTTGCTTCCATCTCATTGGTATTGTAAATAATGCTGCAATGAACATGGGAATGCAAACATTTCTTTTGGGACCCTGTTTCCAGTTCTTTTTCACATGTACCTAGTGGTGACCTTCCCAGAACCTATGCTGATTCTATTTTTAATGTTTTCCTGGAAACTCCGTTCTCTTTTCCTTTGCTGTTCCACCATTTCAGTCCATCAACTGTGCACAAGAGTCCCACTTTTTCCACCCCCTCACTTGTTGTTTTCCATTCTTTTTTCTCTTTATAGTGGCCATTCTAATGGGTGTGAGGCAATATCTCACCGTGGTTTTGATTTGCATTTCTGTGATGATGAGTAATGTTGGACATCTTTTCGTACGCTCGTCGGTCATTTGTACATCATCTTTGGAGAAATATTCACTTAAGTCCTATACCTACTTTTAATCGAATTATTCTTTGTTATTGAGTTGTAGTTTTTTATTCTGGATATTCACCTTTTATTAGATACACCATTTGCAAATATTTTCTCCCGTTCCATGTATTAGCTTTTTGCTCTGTTGATTGTTTCCTATGCGGTGCAGAAAATTTTAAGTTTTCTGTGGTCCCATTTGGTCTACTTTTGCTTTTGCTGTCTGTGCCTTTGAGGTTACATCCAAGAAATCATCTCCTGTCAAGAAATGCCCTGTTTTCTTAAAAGAGTTTTATAGCTTTGGGATCTTACACTTGGGTATTTTTTATCTGATTTGAGTTAAGTTCTGTACATGGGGCAAGTAGGCGACTAACTTCCTCAAACGACCATGTGGGCTTCTAGCCTTCCCAGTGCCGTCTGTTGGAGGGGCTGTCCTTCCTCCATCCTGTGGCCTTGGTACCTTTGCCTAGAAGGGTCTCCTCTTGTTTGAGTTTGATACTGGTCCCCTCTTTCCTCATTGGCCATACACCCCCTCCAGGGCACATTTGCCCTGCTGATTTGGCTGTTGGGCTAGTGTCCCTTGGGTTCTGCCCATAAGACTCTTGGATCAATCGTTACTCAGTTTCTTACCAGAGACTCGATCACTATTCACACATCTCCTTTTGCTTCAGGTCTTTTCTTTAACCTGTGTGTTTTTAAAATCTTTACCTGGGGATCAATTTACCTTTACTCATCTAGGTTATTGTCTGAAGCAATTTTTCTTTTAAAAAACAAAACACAACAAAACCAAACCTTCCAAAGCCTTTAGTTCATTTTAATTTGCATCTCCTCCACTATGTCATTTTCAGGTTTATTTATTTTTTTTATGCAGCCAGGAGGTCCAATTTGCATTTCTCTTGGATCAAAAAACACATCATGTGTTGCTAGGAAGCTGTGGTTAACCTGGTTAGGTCTCAGCGTTCTCTTTTAATGCATAGTCTGCTCTATGTGTGTACAGGTTCCACAACTGTGGATCTAATCAACAACAGAGGGGCAATATTTGGTGAAAAAAAATTGTGCCTGTTCTGAATTGTTGTTGTTGTACCCTAAACAATACATCACAACAACTATTTATGTAGCATTTACATGGCATCAGGCGTCATAAGTAATCTGGAGATGATCTAAAGCACAGGCAGGATGTGAGCATGTTCTATCCAAATTCTGTGCCATTGTGTAAGAGGGACTTAAGTGTCTGTGGTTTTGGGTGTCCATGGGGGTCTTGGAACAAATCCTCCTTGGATACCAAGAGTCAAGCATATTAAAAATGTAGAGGGTAGAGATTGCTAACTGTTCCCCTCATCAGTTCTCTCCCTCCACAGTACAGATCTGTTGTCAGCATGTTGCTCAGCCTCCCTTGTTAGTCGAGGCCTTGCAGATTGGCCGAGGAAATGTGGAAGGAAATGATGTTGCAAAGCTGGGCTGCACAGGGGAGCAGAGATGTCTCCTCCCTATGTTCTGTTGCTGCTTCAGGATACAGCTGGCAATGGCGTTCAGCTTGCAGACTGAGGATGTGACTCGGTGGCAGAGGGTTTGCCCAGCATGCTCAGGGCCCTAGGTTTGGTCCTCAGCAGTGCAAAGAAAAAGTATGATATCTTAGTTCTAGCCAGTTGGCCACTCCGAGTGTGGTCCGCAGAGTCAAGTCATGAGCCCCTGGGGCTTTGTTAGTGATGCACAATCTCAGGTCCTACCCAGACCTGCTGAGTCACCTGCATTTCAACAAGATGCCCATTAAAGTTTGAGAAGAAATAGCCTAGTCCTGGAGACTTGGGGGGAGTTACCAAATGGAATGATTGTATAGAGGAGAGTTGCCCGGCCAATGTGAGTACCGACAGAGGATTGTTAGATGAACAAGGACCAAATTTCTATTGTGCTGAGCCACCAAATCTGGGAGCTGATTGGTTATTCAACCTAGACTACTTAACTAAGATATCCTGATATTTGTTTGCTTGTTTATTTATTTATATATTGCAGTGCTGGGGATTGAACCAAGCATGCTAGGCAAGCTCTTCACTACTAAGCTACGTCCCCAGCCCCCCATAGTGATGTTTATATATAATCATATGTCCCTCTACTGGTCTCTGGAATTGCCTCTTACCTGCTTTTTGGGTAGGCTGCATTTTCCCATGGCACAAAAATGAAAGAAAACATGATTACATTATCAACTGTGTGATCTTTATTTTGGGGACTTTTTTCTTTTTGAATTTTTTAAAATTTGAATTTCTTTTATCTTATAAATCAGGGTTGGCAAAGTATGGCTCATGGGTCAAATCCAGTCCTTTACCTGCTTCTTATTTTCATTTTTTAAATAAAAGTGATTTTCGAATAACATATAATTAACCATTTTAAAAGGTACAATTCAGTGGCATTTCAAATGATTTGCAATCATCATCTCTCCCTATTTTCTTTCTTTCTTTTTTTTTTGGTACCAGAGATGAATAAAGGCCTCTTTTTTTTTAATGTTTAAATTTAGAGACAGAGTCTCACTAAGTTGCGTAGGGCCTACCTACTTTTTTGAACTTGCGATCCTCCTGCCTCAGTCTCCCAAGCCACTGGGATTAAAGGCATGCACCACCATGCCTGGTGGGGGATCTTATTCTTGTAGTAGAAAATTCTTTTAGGCTTGATAGAAAAATGATGATTTTATAAAGTTAAAAAAATGGAGTGATGTGGCTAAAATTCAGTAAAATCGTCTTAAATCCAATAGAACTTCTGTATGGCAAAAGCATTATAAGTAGGGCTTAAAAAGTAGAACAAAATTCACCTGGGAAAAATATTTTTTTAAGAGACAAAGAGTTCACATCTTCAACAATAAAAATGTCTTGTAAATGAAAGAGACTCTGAATAGCTTTTTAAAAAAGGAGAGAAATAATGCAGTGAATGTGTAACCAACAAGCATGATACGGGGATGTTCAAACTTCTAAATGACTGCTGTAAAAATCATGTAGACTTAAACACAATGTCATTTCTGTTATTATTTGTTTGACTGACAAGACGAAAAAATTGAGAATTATCAGTGCAATAAGGGTGTAGAGAAAGGTGCTCTATAAGATGACGTTGGCACCCTTGTGTAAGGTCATTTAACTATGCACGTGAGTTCTTATTTTTGGACCTTCTATTTTCTTTCATTGGTCTAAGTCTTTATGTCAGTACCACACTGTTTTGATTTCTGTAGATCTGGAATATGCCTTGAAATCAGGAAATGTGAGCCCACCCATGTTGCTCTTCTTTTTCAAAAGTTTTTGGGCTATTTGGGGTCCCTCTGAATTTTAGGATAACTTAAAAATTTTCCGTGAAAAAATGCTATTGGCATCTTGGTAGAAATTGAATTGAATCTATAGATTACTTCGAGTATTATCCACATCTTAACAATCTAACCCATCTTAACATCTTCCCATTCCATGAACATGGGTGTCTTTCTATTTATTTGTATCTTCTTCAGTTTCTTTCATCAATAATTTGCAATTTTCCGTGTGCAAATAATTCCTCGTTTAGATTTATTCCTAAGTATTTTGTTCTTTTCAATGCGATTGCAAATGGAATTGTTTTCCTAATTTCCTTTTCGGATTGCTCATTGTTACTCTAGAAATGCAACTGATTTTTGCATGTTGATTTGGCACCCTGAGATTTTGCTAAATTTTTTATTTTTTCTAACAGTTACTTATTATTGTTATTTTGTCTGATATTTAAGATTTTGTAAGGTTTTTGATATTTAAGGTGCCATCTGAGAACAGACAAAATCTTACTTCTTCCTTTTTTAACTTGGATGTTTTAAATTAAAATTTCTTGCCTAATTATTCTGGTTATGATCTCTGGTACCTTGTTGCATGGAAATGGCAAGACTGATCACCCTAGTCTTGTTCCTGATCTCAGAAAAATGTTTTTGCCTTTTTCCATTGAATATGCTTTGGGGCATGTTATATATATATATGGTCTTTATTATGTTGAAGTAGCTTCCATTTATTTTTAATTTGTTGAATTCTTTATTCAGTACTGGGGAGGGAACCCAGGGGCACTCTACCACTGAGGTCCATCCCAGACCTTTTGATTGATTTATTTTTATTTTGAAGCAGGGTCTTGCTAAGTTGCCCAGGCTGGCCTCAAATTTGTGATCCTCTTGCTTCAGCCTCTCAAGAAGCTGGCATTATAAGCATGTACCATCACACCTGGCTGTTGAATTTCTTTTTTATAATCATGAAAGATGATGAATCTTGTCAAATTTCTTTTCTGCCTCGATTGAGAAAATCATGTGCTTTTTGTCTTTCATTCTATTAATGCGGCGTATTTCTGCCATTCTCTGTATACTTTCTGGATCCTGTTCAATCTTTCTTCCCAACCTTTATCTCCCGAACAATGCCTTCATTATCCAGCAAAACTAGGGGTAAGAATTTTTTATCAATATGTTCTGTGTTGTGACATGTTAATTTTTTTGAACTCCTTTGATTCTTGCCACACCTATCATTCTAAACCTTATTTAAGAGAACACACTTCTATTCTTTTAGGATCATCCGGCCCTTCTTTTACTGAACTTTTGTCTGAGTTCTCTTTTGACTCTTTGCTATTTTTAATCCCTTCTCAAATCCCTAAGTAACCTCCTATGTGTCTCCCCAGAAGATTCATTCTGAAACTTCCTCCTATTCTGTGAAACCTCTCAGTGGATGACACAGTGAGATGGTATCAGAACCACAGTGACAGGAGCTCAAGGCTCCAGGCTTGCCAGACTGACCACCTTGCCAGTGGGTCTTTTCTGAACCCACGCAACTTAAAATGCAGGTCTTTTTTTTTTTAACATATATTTTTTAGTTGTAGATGGACACAATACCTTTTATTTTTATGTGGTGCTGAGGATCGAACCCAGTGCCTCATGCAAGCTAGGTGAGTGCTCTACCATTGAGCCACAACCCAGCCCCTAAAATGCAGGTCTTAGGGTGTCTTTGGTTGCTGGTACAATCAATCAATCAATCAATCAATAAATTTAATGACAAAATAGAATAAAATGGCAATTAAACCTAGGAGGTGTTTGGACAGGTAGGAATTTTATTTTTAAAGTTGAAACTACTTTTAAAACTCAAGGCCATTTTGTCCATTCTTTATTTATGGACGTAACCAGTTCCCTCCAGAGAGAGGTGCCTAAAGAGTCAGATCCAGAAAGGAAGGGAAACCGCCAGGGACAATATCGAAGACCAGGAGCGTGAGACATACCTTGTCCCTTCTAACATTTGTGATCCCCGGGTTCTGCTGTCTGAAGAGGTTGCAGAGTGGAAAGAGTGGAGGTGGGACAGAAGATGGGATAGGAGGGAAGTAGCCATAGAAGGCTGTCTCACCTGTTTTTTAAATTTTTCCCTAAATATTGCCCTAAATACACTTCACTGTTATTAGTTATCCATGGTGGTAGAGTTAATGAAAAGGACAATGTACTATAACACAGGTCATAAAAGCTAGTTCAAAAGACATCAAATCTTGTTTGGACACTTTCTAGTTGGATAAACGGAGAATTGGGGGGTCTTAGTCTACCTCTTTCTTTTGAGAATGGCTTTATTATTTACTTATTTTTGACCCAAAGTCTTTTCCCTTAATCAATGCCAAAGTACATAAACAAGTGTCTGCCTAACACTCTTATTTCATGGGTAAAATAGTTCAGTCTTTGTACCAGTACTATAAAATTCTGGGTTTTAATAATTCAAAGTCATGGGGCCTACATAGAATTTCTTATGAGAAACACACCCAGAAATCCGGTATCCTACAAAATGATTTTATATTTCATTCTTTTCTTAATTCTATTTTTTTTTTTTAGTAAAACTTGATCATTAGCAGACCCAAATGAGGTCATTACATACTGACCATGAAGCAGAGGTAATCAATGATTTATCTAACCTATAGCACTAGAAATGCCTCATCTTTTAAAAACTGAACAAGGTGGGCTGGGGATGTGGCTCAGCGGCAGAGCGCTCGCTTTGCATGTGTGAGGCCCTGGGTTCGATCCTCAGCACCACATAAAAATAAGTAAATAAAATAAAGGTATTGTGTCCAACTGACGAGGGAAACAAAAAAATGCAGGACAGCCACAAATTCCTGTTTTGCCTGAGATTGCTCAGCAACAGATCCACTGAGCTCCTGCTTTTGGCTCAGACCCATCTCTGTGTGCGCCCAGGCCTCCTGCCCCTCAGCCTCTAGCTATGGCCTTCAGAGACTCTGCCAAGGAGCTGTGCATGGGGCATCTACTTTCATGTCGCCGGGTGTTAGAGGGTCAAGGTTACCTTCATACTTTTTGGTTTTGTGATTTTGAAAAACCCAAACAAGGATTCTTGGGGAACTGCTCTTACACCCATCTTAACTTGGCTGGTCCAACTCCCAAGGGCTCTTTGTGGGAGGATAATCTCTCACAAGGGTGTTTCTTTCTGTCTTATTTCACACTAGGACCAAGCTCTTTTATGGCGATAGTGTGTACTGAGGTGTAGCCATTGTGACCACAGGCAAGGAAAAGATGGGTGTAAGACTGGTGGGATGAGCTAAAATATATCGTTGTGATTTAAAGTGGAAGAACAAGTATCCATATTGAAAGAATGATATGAAAGAATAATATGGTACATACAATGTAGTGCAATTTGTATTATAATAAATTCATAGTCTAACTTATACAATTGGCCTCCCATCTCCATAAGTCCACATCCATGGATCCAACCTACCATAGACTGGGTATTACTATACTTAGGCATGTCACTTTGCCTCTGTTATGAACATCTACAGACATTTTTCCTGTCATTATTACTTAAACAACACAGTAAAACAACTATTTACATGACCTTCACCTTGTATTAGTGATTACAAGTAATCTAGAGATGATTTAAGGTATGTGGGAGGAATTGAGCAGGTTCTCTATAAACACTATTGTCATTTTATCTAAGGACTTGAGTCTTCCCAGCATTTGGTATCTTTGGTGATCCTGAAATAGACCCCTGTGGGTGCCAAGGAAGACTCTATCTAATGAAATTCACACTATAATATGAACTTACAAATGATACCACCAAGTGACCCAAGAATTCAGAGTCCCATCACTAACTGAGAAACCATAAGCTGGGTAGCTTGAAAAGAGAGAGGGGATGCCTGGACCACATGAAGAAGTTCAGAAGTGCTTGTCCTGTCCTTGCTAGTGGTTGTCCAGTTGGTATCTGTTAAGGTCTGTAAACAAGTCAAGATGGCGCCTGGCATTTTGCCAGAGAGAGTGGTTTGTGAAGTAACGCCAGCGAGCCATTAAGCGTGGAGATTCCTTATTGGTTGACTGCTGTATCTAGTTTATGTTAATTAGATAAGCTGTGTGGAATGTATATATACCCCTCCTGTCCTACAATAAACGGCTCCCACTCCTGCTGTATCAATGTACACAAGTTGTTCGTCACCCCCCGGTTATTTTGCTGCAGCCGGACTGCGGCAGGTATCATTTAGGGACATCTGTGGATATAGAGAAAAAAGGATGGTTAGTTCCCTCCTCCCTCAGCAGCTCTCAGCCCACATGTTCCGTGACTCCCCCAGCTTGGGACAGAATGGAAACCCGAGCAGAATAAAGTTGAGTCAATCATTGGTCAAGGCACCCAGTCAGCAGCTGGTGAGGTCGTCAGCTGGGGGCCAGGTGATGCCCAGTGGGTGTGACTCACTCTCTCCCCTCTTTCCTGGTGACTGAGCTTCCAGACTGGAGACACTGGGCTGCCTTCCTCTGACACCCGTGGTAACTTTGGTTGGAAGGGAAAACATCTGGGGTAGCTTCCGGGAGCAATCTCCAAAGACCGAAAGGGATAATCAGGCTTCATAAATTGGGTTGACTAGACAATGAAATATTTATTGTGATTCCCTCCTCTCTCTCTCTTTTTGAAGTTCAAAAATCCTTGTCATCCTGGGATGAAGCCTGTGTACACATGAGAAGAATTCACAATTAGCTCAGAAGTAGCCTGTTACCACTGACTGATGACCTCCACCCGCAGCCGGCAGAAGGCAGGGTAGGACCTGCACATGCGCTCCACTTAATTGTCTGGTTTTTTTTTTTTTTTACTCCCCTAATAAAACAGAAAAGTCCATGAAACAAAAGAAAGCAATCAAATAAATAAATAAATGAGGAAATAAATACACCAGCCTGTGTGAAGTCTTTTATTGATTCTGGGTGAATGAATATTTTCTTACGTGGGTGAAAATCAGAGACTTTGATGTGAAGAACGTTTAGTGCTTTTGTTTGTTGGTTTTGATGCTGCAGATTGAACCCGGGGCCTTGCTTGTGCTCAGCGCTTGCTCTGTCACTGAGCCACGCCCCAAGTCCCTCATTTTAAAAACACTTATTTTTTCTCTACTAAAAGCAGATGGAGAATTGTGGGATTATTCAGGTAATTCAGACCAAAACGGTGGTACGCTTTTAAATATCCAGAGAATGGATGGAAAAATGGCTGGAGCTGACTCTCGGGGTTGGTGACCCCATACTTTCTTTGGGTTGGTTGGTGGGGTCTTGGCTTATTCCTGAACCAGTCACATGTCAGTGGAGAAGCACGGGGCTTTGTTATGCAGGGCTTCAGCTTTCTGCTTAAAGTGGACAATGGCTTTTCTTAAGTTCCTGTGCTATCTAGAAAGTTAGGCATGGACATGTTTCAATCCAGAGTTAACACTGATTACACGGAAAGATGAGGATTCTCGATGGAGGTGTAAGATGACTCTTGCTGCCTGTCTAACCCCAGCTCCTGACGCTCTCCGTCACTCCAGGAAAACCTCCTCAGCCTTTCCAAAGTTTACAGATCGCTCCCTCCTCCTGGACTCCACTCCTGCTCTGCACTTCCTAACTCTGTTCTCTGCAGTGCCTCCTGCGTATTCCCTTCTGCAAACCCCTGGTCTGGTTCTCACCTCCTCCTTGCCACCTTTCCATCCATCCACCTTCCAACATAGCCTCTGTTGAGAAAGGCATCTCTCCTTTGAGCTCCCGTTCATCTAAAATGTCACTTAACTTTCTTTCTTTCTTTCTTTTTTTTTTAACAGCCACAAATATTTATAGCATGTCCCTCCTGGGGTGGGTCTTTCTCAGATGGTGACAACACAGACATAGTCCCTATTCTCCTGGGCCCACAATCTAGGGAAGGAGAGACTTTAAACACACATGTGAGAAGATGCCAGGTCATGCTGTGGCCAAAGCAGAATAGAAGTTTCCCTTGCCTGACTTTCCCAGTAGACTGAACCCTCCGAGAAAAGGGACAGGAAAACCAGGCCTAAAGGACAGCACCCGTCTCCACGAGGCATCAGTAAACAGTGAATGAATGAGCAGAGGAAGGCATGTTTAATAGACTTTTAACTGTGTTCCCAATCTCCCCGTATGGGAGGATGCAAAAAGAAATAGAAGCCATTCTGCTTGTCCTTATAGCTGGAAAGTTTTCTTTTCTTAAAAAATATCTATACAATATTCTCAGAGAAAATAAGGAAATTTTCCCTCTGACCATCAACCACAAGCAGTTTCTACAGACAGGCACATGGCCATAAACCACCTCTGCCTGTCATTGATTCATGGTTCAGGCAGATCACCCGCAAGACAGGTAAAATATGATGGTTCTGTACTCCAGGTTTTTATTTCTATTAAATTCTACAGCATATGATCTCGAACAAACATTTGTTGTCAATATTTGATAGAATTCTGATTCAATCAAGTAAATAAAGCATTAGAAAAGATAATTTCACTCCTTTGCTAGACTAAATCCATTAAGACTCTAACACAAGTAGAACTGAGGACAAAGGATATTTAAAACAAAACAGGGAGACCCATCGCACATTTGCATTTTAAAATTAATTGCTACCCTAATTATTTGTCAGTAGAAGCATAAATTAAACAAATACAACTTAGAGTAAGCATTCAGACACCCACAGGATTCTCCCCTCAAGAGTACGGTTGTCACCATGGTCCACGGTGGCTGTTTGTTTTTACTGTTTTTCCATGATTAAGGAAAGTGAGAAGATTGTGAATGGGGCCACATGAAAGTGAAATCAATGGATGGGAATGGACACAGGTAGGTGCTTTTATTTTTCACCTGTAAGATGTGAGATGCTAACAACTGATAAAGAGTGTGAGGAACCAAAGAGCTGCCTCAGACATTTTCTTTTTTTTCAGTAAACCCAGGGATTAAGCCCAAGGATGCTTAACTACTGAGCTACATTCCCAGCCCTGTTTAAATAGTTTATTTAGAGGCAGCCTCTCACTAAATTGCTTAAAGCCTCACTAAATTGCTGAGGCTGACCTTGAACTTGTGATCCTCCTGCCTCAGCCTCCTAAACCACTGGGATTACAGGTATGTGTCACCACGCCCAGCTGCCTTGGACATTTGACTAAGTTGCACCTCAGTTAATCTTAAGTGTGACTCTATGGCCCTAAAATGAAACCATAAAAATGGAAAATGTGTAGTTCAGCACGGTGTTATTTGTCTAGCCTTTGGTAGATAGGATTGATTGACTTGGATATTTGCTCTATCTGCTTTCCTCCTATCTTAGTTCAGGATGCCATATTAAAAAATACCATTTAGGAGCTGGGGATGTGGCTCAAGCGGTAGCGCGCTCACCTGGCATGCATGTAGCCCGGGTTCAACCCTCAGCTCCACATACAAAGATGTTGTGTCCGCCGAAAATTAAAAAATAAATATTAAAAAATTCTCTCTCTCTCTCTCTCTCTCTTAAAAAAATAAAAATAAAAATAAAAAATACCATTCAGGATGGCTTAAACAACAATTTATTTCCCACAGTTCTGCAGGCTGGGAAGTCCAAGATCAAAGTGCCAGCTGATCAAAATTTCCTGGTTAGGCTGGATGCCTTCTTGCTGTGCCCTCATGCTGGGGTCGGGGCGAGGGGTGGTGAGATATCTCATGTCCTTTCTTCTTTTATAAAGGTCCTCAGTCCCATTATAAGAGCTCCACCTTCATGACTCAGTCTAACCCTAATCACCTTTCAAAGACCTCGGTTCCAAATACTGTCTGGTCGGGTATTAGAACTTCAACATGTGAATTTTGAGGGGTACATTGACATTGAGTCAAGAGCACCCTCATTCCATGTCTGCAGAGCTGTGGAGGCATTTAGCACAGCTGGAATAATTTCTTGGGTGCACAATCAAGCATGCATTGTTGGCGATCTCTATTGAAAGCTTAGAAAACAACATAGCCACACTGAATAACAAACAACCTCAAATCTCAGTGACTTAAATCAATTGTCATATGTGCTCCTGCTTCCTGGGCGGTAGGTCAGCTATGGCCTGGCTGATCAGGGATGGGCCCCGTCTGACAACTCTCCTCTCAGAAGGCTCTGCAGGTATATGGACTGGTTGGAACAACTCTGCTTCAACCTGCATGTTGAGTTCAGGTCTGTTTCACCTGCTTCTCATTCTTCAAGACTCACCCGAGAGCCTAGCACTCTCTGGCTTATGCTTGTTTTGAAGTAGAAGTGGAAGCTTTTAGAGGGCCAAATACAAACATGCAGTGCCCCAAGGCCTGAGCTCCAAATTGGCATCTGGTTATGTCTATGCGCCTTTCATTGGCTAAAGGCAGTCCCATGGGCAAGTTCAACAGTGGGGCAGCAAGAAAGTAAACCTCTCACAGAGGTCTGTGTTTATTATGTGTCAGGGGGCAGACAGTGGATATTTGCTGAATGCTCCATCAATCTACCATGGCTACATTGAAAGAAAGTCTTTTATTTTCTGGATTAGGACTTTACACTGGAATTATTTAATTTACCTTTTTTTTTTTTTTCCTTCCTGAGTTTGTTGATGATGTTAGGTTAGATAGAAAGATCTTCTCTCAGGAAGACAGATATGTGGAATTTTAAGAAAAACTTGACTTTGGATGAACCTCCTGCAGAACCGCCCGAGGTGGTCCCGTTGACTCTCCATCCTGCTGTTTGGGGAAGGGGTCCGCAGGACGTTGGGCCACAATCTTATTTGGTTTCGAGGCCATGCACTGAGACACCTGGTGGAGACCAGACGGGCAGGAATCCTGCCTCCGCAGATGTGTGCATGACTTTACTGCTCCACTTCCAGCACCACCTCTCCCCTGTCACCAACTGGCAACTCACAGCCAAGGATGTTTTTCTGATCATTTTGCACTCATTAAACGCAGCTGTCACAACAGTAGATGCTAGGATGCATGCAAAACTCTTCTGCTCCATCAAAATAAAACTGAAACGCCTTGTTAAAATAAGAAAAGAAAAAAGAGCTGAAACCGTTGAAGCTGATTCTCCAGGACTGGAAAGATCGCCTTTTGTCGTTGACAGTAAGAAAGTGTTTCCCTGAAACACAAATTAAAGCTCAGCCCAGTCCAAAGAAGCATCATCCATCAGAATTTTGCAGCAGAAAGCACTTGGCCAACCCGTCAGGGTTCAATCCCGCTGTTGCCAGGTCTGAGTGGCTTCTACATGTTGGGATGACTGCTTCCTGCAGATGGGATGGGGCAGGGTAGTTCCTGACGCTCGAAGAAATATTGTGGGAATGAAATAACCAGATCCCCACTACACATCTTATTAGAGAATTAAAGCAAACAAGTACATTCTGGAGCCCCAACCCAGATCCACAAGCTTAGGCTCTCTGGTGTGGACAGAGGGGCCTTCCATGATTTCAACGTTAGAATCTATCCCACCAATCCACGGACCTGTGTGACAACCAGCAATGAGGACTGCATTTCAGTATTGTGCGTATTGATGGAGACTCTCACATTTTCCTCTTGTTGACTTGTTGACTCAGTGTCAGTCTGACCTCTGGACCAGCTGAAAAGTGAACCCTGGCCTCTCCTCCTCTGAGAACCCTCCATCAGTGCCCCCAGGACTGGGTGACAGGATCATCTTCTGTGTCCCCTCATCCCCTTTGCCCACACCCATCATAGCAGTCGTCACCCCATCCGTGTTCTGGAGCCTTCTGCTCACACATCCCTGCTAGGCTGGGATTTTGAGGGAAGTTTTAGACTCGGCATCATGTGTAAAGCCGCAACAGTGTCACTCAGGGTTTGGCTCAGGAGACGTCCATAGAACTGTTGTTGGTGAAGGATGGTCTCCAGGGACAAAAAGGCACATCTTCCAGCCGCATGCTGCTCGTGCACACTGGTAACACAGACAAGATGTCTCAGTCTGTATCTGCCTCTCCTTTGACAATGCAAGGGAGGGGCACAGAACAGGTCCTGGCACCGGGGCAGCAATTTTTGATTAAATAAGCAAAAATACTCATCTCCTGGGTGGATAGATCAGTCAGAAAAAGTTACCTGCTATTGTCCTAGATCTTGCCACACTAGATATTTCCTACCTCACGGTCCCCACCTACGTCCCCCTTTGATGGAGTCCAGCAGGGAACCAGGAGAATGTGGCACTGGTACCAGCAGAGCCAAGTGGCTGAACAATCTGCAGTTGTTCTGTCTGTTCCCACTTCCATCCCAAGACGGGACACACACATACGGGACACACACATCCGTGACCCAAAGCCAAAGCCAGCTGCCCATACAGCCTATAGGCTCTATGGATTCTGTCCCTTCTCTCTGTGTTCTTATGATATGGGATGATGCCTCAGGCTACTTCAAGGAAAAAATCATAGGAAATTGAGATGCTGCCTCTCCTCTGATGCCATACTGGTGAGAAAACTCCAAAGACTAGACACAAATACTGAATTTCAAGAAATTATGGTTGAAAGCCTAGAACCTGCTGGTGTTCCAGTTTGCTGGATAAGGGCTTTATGGGTCCTGACCAGAGATGTAAGGGTAGGTGAAAAGAAAGAAGGCTGCCTACAGGGAACAGAGTCTGAGCTCCCCTGTGTTTTACGGTCTCAGAGGCACCCTCAGGGAAAAGGACCCCTTTGCATACTGGGCTCTGCCACCTCCTGGAAAGAGGAGATTCACTTCCTGGATGCTTGGTCTATACACAAGCATATTTGGGAGACATTCTCTTACCACAGTTTGACTATCTGCTCTCCAAAATGCTTGGGACCGGAAGTGTTTCAGATTTCAGATTATTTTGGATTTTTAGAATATTTTCATATATATCATGAGATATCTAGAGGATGGGTCCCACATCTAAACATGAAATTCATGTATGTTTCATATATACCTGCACAAATAGCCTGAAGGAAGTTTTGTACGGTATTTTTGTTGTTGTTGTTAATATTTTTTTAGTTGTCTATGGACCTCTATTTATTTATTTTTAATTTATATGTGGTGCTGAGAATTGAACCCAGGGCCTCACATGTGCTAGGAAAGTGCTCTACCACTGAGCCACAGCCCCAGCCCTGTACAGTGTTTTTGGTGCACCTGTGTTCTGACGGTGACCCATCACATGAGAAGGGCTATGGACTTTTCCACTTATGTGGTGTCATTTGGACACTCAAAATGTTTTAAATTTTGCAGCATTTTGGGTTTCAGATTTCAGATTTGGGATGCTAGCCTGGAATTTTAATTGCTTATACATAGCTAAAAATTTTATCTGTCAAACTTGTATCAAAAGATCAAGTATCACTGATTCTGTGTAGGCTGTGAGTGGGATACCTCTGCCCGGGATGCCACTGTTCACCCTCTCCACTTGTCACTATGCCCTCCTCCCCTCCCACTGCCCTTCCCAGCCTCTGCTGACTTCTATTCTCCTCTCTACTTCTATGTAATCAACTTTTCTTTTTCTCCCACCAATGAAGGAGAGCATGCAGTATCTGTCTTTTGGTGCCTGGTTTATTTCACTTAACACAATGTCCTCTAGTTCCAGGTTGCTCCTAATGACAGGATTTCAGCATTTTTAATTACTGAACAACACTTACCACATTTTCTTCATCCATTTCTTTCTCTATCCATTGATAACTTAGTGGATATAGATATATCTTGGCTCTTGTGAATTGTGCTTCAATAAACACGGAATGCAGGCATCTCTTTGATAGAATGCTTTAAATCTCTTCATGTCTCTACCCAGTAGTGGGATTGCTGAATCTTATGGCACTTCTATTTTGAGTGTTTTGGGGGAATCTCCATATTATTTACCATTATGACTGTGAGGATTTACATTCCCACCAACAGTGTATCAGAGTTCCTCTTTCTCATATCCTCACCAGCATTTGTTATTATTATTATTTTTTGGCCATCTTTCTCTTCAGCCCTTGTTCCTGCCTAACATAATTGATAGTTAGTTGTTATTTGTTTGCTTCTTTTAGAAGGGCAGGGCCAGGGTCTATATCCTTGATGTGCCTGGCATCTAATAGAAATGAAATAAAACATGTACCATGACTAAATAAATATGCACAAAGCATTAAAAAGGGTTAAGAAAGATCCGATCTTTTTTTTTTTTTAACATTGAGAGGAGCCATGGACATAGAAAGATAAGTACCAAGATACGACAAGATCACTCCCTTTAGCAATAATGCAACAATAACTCACGTAAAGGGCAGCAGGTGTTCCTGATGCTGGGGCAGGTAGGTTCCCTGTTTTGCAGATGAGGAGGATGTTCAGAAAAGCAGAATGAGTTCGTGGTAGACACAGGACCAGCATCTGGGGACACACAAAAATCCAATCAGGAGGTGAATGTGTGGCTTGTAGCTGCATCCCGAATTGGCAGGAAATGCAGGTGTGTTGTTGTTGGTGGTGGGTGGGGGGGTCTGATACTTACAGTGAGTTGAACTGGGTGTCTCCTGGTTGGTCTCAGTGTGTCCTTCCCTGTTTGTACTTCTCCTGAGCATCACACGGACTTTCTGTATACCTGTTTTTTAATAAAAAGAATTCACGGTTCAGTATAATTGGAAACATTTTTTTGCGTATTGCCTGCAAACTCTTAAGGATTATTCAGGGTGCCCTGGGATGGGGCAAAACCAAGACCAGCTCTTGGAGAGCTACAGGCGCTTACCTGGAAGAGGACCCTGAAGATTGTAGCTCATTTAAAGGAACCAGCCCGACCCCAAGAATGAGGGCAGGAAACCACGTAGCATGGCCAGGACCACCCTGAACTCGGTAGGCTTTAGATTTTATTTTTTCATTAATGAATGCCTCAGAAAGTGCACTGTCCCTAATTCCCTTCTTTGAAAGGTGGAAAGTTTAATGTGCAGTTAATTAAATGTTGTGTTGATTTGCAAACCCAGAGCTCTCAGAGGCCTCGGGGAGGTGGAGGTAGGTTTAGAAATCAAACAACGGGAGGGCTGGCTGTCCCCAGTCTGACCACAGAGCAGGCAGCACTGTTTGCTGCAGACGCCCGCCCGGGAGGCGTTAGAGGCGCCCCTGTGGCCAGGAATGCCGTTAGGGGCCTTGTGATTCCTGCCTGGCTCTGTTTACAGCAGAGAGGAACAGATCCCAGGCAACAGGATGAGGCCTTGAAAGAGAGGAGGCAGCTGGAGCCTCCATCTCTCTCCTGGCTGCCTTGTTTTCTGAAGCATTCTCCTTCTTCTTTTTTTCCCGGTGCCTCAGCATGTCTTTGTGCTGAGAGGAGCCCTGTCACGTTGCAATGATTCACAACAAACTTAAAACCCCAGCTGTGAAGCTGGTTGCAGCATTTACTAGGGGGAGCCGTGAAGCCTCTGAGGTGAGTAGACTGGTGTAAAATACAAATGCCAGCCAGGCGGGGTCGGGAGGACCTGCACACACACACACTGGGTTGGGACAGGGTGCTTGACAGAGACCCAGGCGTGCCTCTGTTGGGACATGGGAAGAAGCCGCCAGACTTATCTCCCCTTGCTCCTATTTTTTTCCTAAGCAGTGTTTTATGGACGTACAGCGCTTGCACAGACTTATGAGTTACAGTGTGATGTTCTACACATTACATAATGATCCAATTATCATTTGATAATACCACTCTCATCTCTTTGTCCTGGGAATCTTCGAACTTCTTTCTTCTACTTCTTGGTAAAATATATAATAAATTGTTTTGAACTGTAGTCGCCCTTCTGTGCTGCAGAATGCTAGGACTCCCATCTCACTGTTTTCTAGATGAGGAAATGTAGTCAGGAAACCGAGAAGCTTGATTTTGCAAGACAAAGTATGGTTTGCTCCAAAGAACTAGCGCCTGTTAACAGTGACAAACTTATCATCCATTTGGCCCTGACTGGAGGCCCAACTTACGTAGTTACCAAATGACAACTTGCAGGGTTATCTGCCACCAGAGCCTGCCCCCGCCCCCTCGGTCCCACACATGGCAAGAACAAAGCACCAACATAACGCAAGCACGTTTGTTTATCATTTTGGCATTGAGTTTCTTGCCGTGTGACGCTTCTGTGTGGTCATCTTGGTTACCCTGCCTGGAGGAGCTGGCAAAGATCTGAGGGTCGACATGCTTGCCAGTGCTACTATCTTCTTATTATGAATAAAAATTTTTAAACCTAAGCTGATAAACATATTTTTTTCACACTGAATTCATCAGGAATACATTAACATTTTCGAAAAGGTAAAGACAGAAAAAATGAAAGAATTGAAAGGAGAACATTAGGATGTATTTGGCCATTAGGATCCTTGTTTCCATTAGCTCCTGTTCCCGAGCCAGAACGTCACCCCACATAACTAAAGCACTGGGAATGTGCCTATGGAATAATGATCATTCCTGATGCACAGAATAGGAGCACATTCCCTGTGTGTGCAGAGCCGTTCACCCCAAGGAGGAAATATGGAGCGAAAGCACCCAGCGTGTTTTGCATAGGTTCTGTAAAAGGATCCAGGCAAAACAGGCTTTGCAACATTAGTTATGATCATATATGGAAAAAGCAGTTACTTTCTGGGGTGACATATGGCTGAGTTGGTATAATGCCCAGGAATCTCAATGTCCCCCCCAAAAAGGGTGAGCCCTGGCTCCATCCTTCACCTGCGTCGTCAGAGGGACAAACAGCGCAGGATCCCCGGTGAAGGAAATCACATCCACCTGTGCCAAGACCAAAGCTGCTGTGGGGCCCCGGCAGTTGGCAAGTGCCAAGGTTCCCTTCTGTGACAATGACTTTTCCTAAATCGGGGAAGTTATGAATGGAGCCCAAACCCATCTGCTTAGAATTCAAGCCTGGTGACATTCCCTAGTAAACAACTGCAACAACAATGACAAGAGCACGAGAATACTTTTATCGTAAGGACGCCGCCCTCTTTCAAGGATGACATTTTTACTGCATCCTGATGCTTTTCTGTAAACCAGTGAACTCATTTCTAACAGAGCCCAGCCAAGGAATTGAGTTCTATCAGGAAAGACAGCATGTGACCGCTTGAGTGAGTGACAGCTCTGCATCCATTCATTTTCTTAGCTGACCGGTATTTAATTCAATGAGCCCTCCCAGGGACCTGCTCCATGCACAGCTCTGGGCACATGAAATGATCCTTATATTCAAGGAATGCAGTCCGATGGGGAAGACAGACTTACAACCAGCTACTGACTTGAGGGGAGTGAGAAGGGTGCCTTGCAGCTGGTTCTGGGAGGTTGGGGAGAACTCAAAACTTCTCAGTGACCTTGGGTACTGGATGGAGGTGGAGAGAGCAGCACCTTGGGCTGGACTCATCAGGATGAGAATCTGGCTTTGCCACTGCGGTACATGAGGGAGACCTTCAAGTCTCTGCTTCCTTACTCGAAAGTGGAGATGGCAAGGCCCCTCCCTGTGATGCCATGAAAATTCAATGGAAGATTCCATGACAGAGATTGGCAGGGTCCTCGGTGATCCTGAGGGCTCAGAGGTGGTAGTTTGATGTTGCTGGGGTGCAGGAACCCCGGGCTGAGAAGGGCAGTTCTGCGGATGGGAATGTGGGGGTCCCTACTGGTCTTCAGCAGGGAACCTTCTTCATGAAGTTAGTGTTTCATGAAGAACATTCTGGAAACATTTTAGTAAGTGGGTTAGGAGAATGAAGGGTGGAGGGTGATGAGCTGAGGGTTTGATGGGCAAGGAGGAAACTGAGAGAGTTCAGATAGGATGGTGTGGAAGGTCTGCCTTGAGGTGAGGAGAGGAAAGGGGAGACGTGGATTGGAGACATGTTTAGAACGTAAAATAGGCCAGGATGGGGGTGGGGGGAGAAGAGAGGGAGGGGGAGAGACAGAAAGATGAGAGAGGTAAAAGGATGAGACAGAGACAGAGAGGAACAGAGACAAAAGGAGTTGGTAAGAAAACAGAGAAATGGGGGGAGAGACAGAGAGGCCTAGATTTTGATGACAAGGTTGATGATGATGGTATCATATAAATTAGCAATGATGTAACTGTAGACGGAGGGGAACCCGGGTGACCTCATTCAGAAGAGGGACCGCCTCCAGAATACTGAGCAAATGTGTTGGAGAACGTGTTCTCACCCCAGCCCAGAGAGGACCGCGGAGGTGGTGTCTGTTCTTTGGGTCCCCAACCCTGGGCTTGCTCTCTAGCATCCACTTACTGGCACTTGTCCCTCTGCCGTGTCCCAGCTGAGAGCAAGGCTGGGAGGATGTAGGTGGACCACAGGAGACACCCTGAGGATGAGGAAGGAGAGCGTTGAGTCACGTCACAGGGTGACTCGGCCGCGCCTGCCTGTTCCCTGACATGGATGAGAAAGTGGGGGGACACACGCTGCTGCAGGATGGCCGTGGGCAGTGACTTGAGGCAGAGCAGAGCGTGTCTTTGGTGCTCTGGCCCCGCGGGCTGCTCTTTTCCCCTCCAGCCAGTCGCATCATGGGGCTCTCTGGGTCCCCTGTCTCTCCCATCAGTGCCCTGGAGACTGCGTGTGCCGTGTGTCCTCTTGACATGATGCACCCTCTCATTCATCAGTCCTTGGTGGTCATCTCATGCCAAGATCTGTCCTGGGCACAGATCGGAGTCCCTGTCCTCACTGTGCTTGGGACTGGAGAGGGAGTTTGCTGGCCGATTCTTTGTCCCCACTGTGGCCTGAGGGGCTGAGTCTCTTGCTAGTGGCCTTCTAGACAGGCAGCTAGTCCCGATTTGAAGACAATGGGTTCCTCCTCATTGTTGGAGTCACAGCTGCTCTGCCCTCTGATAACACTTTTCTGGGCCAAGACTTCAAAGCCTGCAGAGCTGCCTTTGGGAGACCAACTCCTAGCTCCCCATGTGCAACAGGGGTGGTCTTTGAGAAGAGCCCAGGGTGCAGCCATCTCTTTCACAGGTTGGTACAGATGCTGCAGTAGGGCAAACAATTCCTGTAATGGGTCGTGTGATTTTAGTAGACCTCCCTCAGGACTTATCAACCAATATCCATTGAGAAATTTGTGCAGGGACAGGGCCTGGGACTGGGGAATGTCAACTGCTCTGTCTCACCTACATCTCACCACTGGTCCTGTGAGGTCTGGTAGTGTTGGGAATTACTATTCCATGGGTATGGGAAACCGGATCTCAGAGGGGCTCACTGGTTGGTTGGTGGTCACAGCTCAACATGGGTGAATGCGGTTTTTCAACCCCGATCTTAGGCTTCTAAGTATAAAACTGTTCTGTCACAGCCAATGGCCTCTTCCCTGACATGGATGAGAAAGTGGGGGGGGGGCACACTTTTGTTCTTAATCTCCCGTGATTTTATTTGCCAGCCTTTGGGCTCTTTGACAAAGGATTGAGAGTTTTGGGAATATTCAAGGAAGGCAGTGGGAGGCACTGGGGCTGAATTCACGGGTTCTTTGTAATTGAGCTTCAACTCACATCCAAGTTGAGATGGATGGAAGCTGACCCAGAGGTGTCATGTAGCTAGTGCCCCAGATTGGGGTCATGAGATAGACACGCCCCTTTCCTGCCCTCATACATCCTCAGGGAAGAATTCAGCAAGACCTTCTCTTTTCCCTGTTTTATGAGTAGTTAGCAGAGAAGGAAATCCTTTCTAGAAAGCATTTTGCAACTCTTGTGTTTGTTTGTATCGAAAAATATTCTAGACACGTGTATTTTATTTGTAACTTACAGAAACATGCAGGCCATAGAGATTTTAATTTTTATTATTTTTGATTGATGTTTTGACTGTTCATATTGAGTTCAGTGTGATATTTCAACACAGAAACATTTTTTGTTTTTCTGGGACTATATTTTATGCAAAAAATGAATTGTGCTTTAAATTCTTAGTGACAAGAGAGAGAAAGGTCACCTTAGACAGCCATTGGCTCTGGCTAAAATGGTGCATTGAACTGTACAGTGTCCCTTGGTATCTGGGGAGATTAGGTTGATGGGGATCCCACTCCTGAAATCCCCAAATATGCAAATGATTGAGTCCCTTATATAAAATGGTGAGTATATGATATAACCTATGTTCACCCATAAACTTTATTTATTTATTTATTTATTTATTTAGAGACTTATATGTAGTAGTTGGGTTCATCCTGATGGACTCGTATGTGCATGGAAATCAATTTCAGTTCAGGATCCCCACTTTTCTTCCCTGTCTGTTCTCCCCTCTCCCAATCTAATTCCCCTAGTACACTTCCTTTCAGTCCTCCACTAATTAAGGTTCCGTCGGTTCTTCATTTTATCCTATCCTTTCCTATGAGAGGAAACATTCAATCTTTGAGTTTCTGAGTTTGGCTGATTTCACTTAGCATGATGATATTCTCCATTTCCCTCCATTTACCAGCAAATGCCTAATTTCGTTCTTTTTAGTGACAGAGTAGAACTCCAATATTTTTTTTGGGGGGGGGGTGTGTGTGTTTGTGTGTGTATACATACATACTATAATTTCTTTTTTAAAAAATATTTATTTTTTAGGTGTAATGGACACAACAGAATGCCTTTATTTTTATGTGGTGCTGAAGATCAAACCCGGGTCCCGCCCTTGCTAGGCGAGCACTCCACCACTGAGCCACAATCCCAGTCCCCATATTATAATTTCTTAATCCATTCGTCTATTGATGGGCACCTAGGTCGATTCCATAATTTAGTTATTGTGAATTGTGCTGCTATAAACATTCAGGTGGCCATGTTGTTGTAGTATGTTGATTTTTTCCTCCCACATACTTTAAATTATCATCTCTAGATTATTTATAACTCCCAATACAATGGTAATGCTAGGAAAAGAATTGTTACACTCTGTTGTTTATAAAATAATAAAAGAAAAACTCCCTGTGCATGTTCAGTGAAGGTACTTTTTAAAAAGTCTTTTCTTTTTGCAATTGGTATTATCCAAGGATGTGCAACCCATGGGTTTGGAAGGCCAACCAGACTTGAATTCCATGATGCAAGGCCGGCCTGTGTCCATGGCCTGGGAGATGACGGGCAGCTGCTCACTCCACCCAGTGCTGGAGGTGTGTTAGGCTTCTGTCCATGGGAAAAGGTTTCTCTGCAGCTCAAGGGACCAAGTCTCATGTGGTGGGAAGATACTAGCAGTGAGGACACTGGTGTTCCGTGGAGTCAACTCTACACTAGTTGCTTCTTAGTTTCTTCCTTCAGGTGGATGGGGCAGCAATTGGGCTTTTCTCTACCACCCTGGTCAGTAATGCATAAGTCTGTTTTTTTTTTTTCCCAGAAACCATCTCAGTTCCAAGGTTACTTTCCTAAAAACATTCTTAAAGTACAGACTCCTGCTACCTTCTACCATCTCTGACTTTAGGATAATTATATGAGCCTTATATTAAGTTAAATATGAAGGAAAAGAAAATGGTGCCCAGAGACTCCCAGATCTGGTTCCCAATAGGAGCATGGCTTTTTGTCAGTTAGCTACAGTGCCAGTGGGGAGAAATTTGAAATCCATCCAAAAAGGAAATTGGATCTCAGCACTGTAAAAATAGGTAAATAAATATAAATAAAAAAACATGTTGGTGGTGATGCTCACTTAAGAGGTCTGTGTTGCAGGACTGGCCTTGTCTTCATTGCATTTTGTGGGGTTGATGCACTAGCATTGGCCATGTGAGCCAGGAGTTACGAGGTTCCATCCTTCCAGGCACGAAGACCACTAGGGGTCTGGCCACTTTCTTTGTGCAACAATAGGGCCAAGTGGTACAACTCATGGGGTTGAATGACACTCTGGGATCTTTGACCTTCTGTATGGACAGACACTGGCTTCTGGTTAGCTGGGAACCACTATCCAAATGGACACTTCATGGCTGGAAGAGACTTGGTGTGAACTTATCCATCACCGAAGATGCTACTGGGACCTTTGAATTGCTCATTTGTACAACATTTACACATATATCATATGTGGGGAAGAAAAATCCCTGAGATTTAGACCAAAGACCTGCACGTTTTGTTATTAACACCTCTGGAACCATAACCAACAATATGTATATTTCATGCAGCATCTAATAGCATCCACCCTTGTAGCAGGCTCTACCCTAATGGATCCTTTTACTCCTATTTTGACCTTCACCATAAGATTGGGAGGAATGTATGATTATTATATCATGTTTGCTGTGGAGGTGAAAAATTGAGGCAGCACGTGACTTGCTCAAGAACCCGTGGCTGGCAAGTGGCAGAACTGACCTTGGCCCTGGAATATACTCTCTCTATCATCCTTCCCTCAGGCACATCAAGGTGGTCCTGGGGAAGAGGTGTGGCTGTATGACCTTGGGGAATTGACTAGCTGCTTTTCCTCCTGAGAGGAAGAAGGCTGGGCCTTGCAGAGAGGTGTACAGCCACAGAATGGTAAAATCCTCCAGGGAAGGGGGACCTAGTCCTCGCTGGCAACCTGGATGAGTGTCCTGACAATTCTCGCTGTTAGGAATTCTTTTTTCCTCGAGTGCTCTAAAACCCTTCCCGCTGGAGTTTAAATCAGGAGCTTCTCACTGCCTACTAGGTGGGGGAGAAGAACAGCTGGTTACAGTATTATGTGTGCAAATCCACAGTTCTTTGAGAAATGAAACACACACACACCCCAAAACCCCATTCCTCCATATGCTTTCACTATAGAACAGTGAGAAACTCAATGGGATTATGTTGTTTTTTTTTTTTCCTTTGGAAAATATTCCCCAGATATAATGCAAATTAACTGTCAATTTCCCCACAATAATTTTTCCACAATAATTAACACACAGTTAATTTCTGTGTGTGAATTCTACAGTGAAATGGTGGATTTTCTTAACTCATGCAGTTTTAGCAGTCTTGGCCTATCAACTTTTAAAGTTATGAACTAGACCCTCTTACAGAAATGCATACTATAGACCATAAATTACTGGGAAAAAGTCCGTGAACAGCAGGGTTATATAATATTGTCTTCCCAAATCTTGAGGTGTTAAGTACTAGGTTTCAAATCTGGAACAATGTGTGTATGCGCCTTAGTAACTTGACACATACAACAAGAAAGGCTGCTCAGTTCCATTTTTACATTCATTAAAAATGGCTGTTTTTTGTTTGTTTGTTTGTTTTGGTATTGGAGATTGAACCCAGGGGTGCTTACCCGTTGAGCCACATCTGCAGCCCTTTTTATTTTATTTTATTTTTTGAGATAAGGTCTTGCTAAGTTGCTCGCTAAAATGCTGAGGTTGACTTTGAACTTGAGATCCTCCTAAACTGCTGGGATTACTGGCATGCACCTCCGTGCCAGGCAGCCCTTTATATTTTGAGATAAGTTCTGACTAAATTGCTTAGAGCTTTGTGAATTTGCTCAGGTTGTCCTCAAACTTGGGATCCTCCTGCCTCAAGTCCCAAGTTGCTGGGATTACAGATGTGGGCCACCAGACCCAGCTTTTGTGCATCAGAAAGTAACAAGAACTCTCCAGTACACAGTTGATTTCCAGTTGAGTCATACCTGAAAGCCACGGCAAGGAGCGGAGTAGGGTGGAGCCAGGGAGGTGGGGAAGGAAGGAGGAGTCACGTGGACCCAGAGAGGTCCTTCCATGCTTCCTCTCAGGGAACTTCCCATGTCCTGGCCTCCAAACTGGCCTTTCCTATCAGAACTACCAGCAAGAAGACAGGTAAGCAGAAAGGAGGACCTATGAAAAGACCTGGGAGGTGGGTGCAGACTTTCAAGAGGGGGAGGAAAAGTCACTGCTGACTTTGTTCCAAAGGAGAGAAGGTCAGGATGCTGAGAGTGTGGGAGAGGAAGACACAGGGGGGAAGGAGAGGGGCAAGAGGAACGGAAACAGATGTCAAGAGGGAAAAGCAGCAGAAAATATCACCCATCTCAGGACGGCTGAGAAGCTCAGGGTACCCAGCCTCTACCCAAGCTGGATGCTTGGTGCCCCATCTCACCCACTCACCTCACCCTTGACCTGGGTACTGAGGACAGGATTAGGGGAACTCAAAAAACGACATGCAACCTTAACATTTCCCCTGTGTCCCTTCGATATTGAACTCATTGAACTGGCTCCAATCTCCTTTGCCTGCTCCTTCTCCATCTGCCTCCCTTCCCGCCTTCTTCCTCCCCCAAGGGCACCCAGCAGGTGCATGATCCCTCTGGGCTCTGCTTCCAGCCCTTGCCCACCTCTCCGGCTGCCCTTCCTGCCGGAACGCTGTGACTTGGCTTCCCAGAACTGGCAGCTTCTCCAAACAGATCATCCCTCCTGCTCTGCAGTGCACGGTGACTTCCTGAGACTGGAATGACAAAAACAACCTTTACTACCTAGCTCACGTGAATGCCAAGGGACGTGCTCAGCCCTCGACACCACACACAGCCCATCCACTGGGCACAGCACGGTCCCCCTTTTCCTGGGAAGTAAATGGGAGCGTTGCCAGATTAGCAGACTTGAGGGCAGTGGGAATCCATTATATAAGAAAAGAGAGGATATTAAAAAAAAAAAAAAAAAAACAACCCTAGTATATATTTAGTGCCTACTGTGTACCACGCTACACTAGGCATGGATGTGTCTTCCAGATCTCAGACGTCATGATCTGAACGCCGGGTTGTCCTATTTTCTCTAGACTATTTTGATCAATGTTTAGACAAGAGGAGAGACATTGTGTCTTCTGCAGATTTTATTTATTTGTTTTTTAAGCCACAACATTTCTTGGGTTTGATACGGTAAAGGAGTCTCTCTCACCTGTCCCCTATCCTACTGTCAATCTTCTTTTTTTGTTGTTCCTTGGCTTGCAGCTGTTTTCTTCCTTTGAGTCACACAGAACCGCTGGCAGGAAGAGCTCTTGAGAATTTGGGAAGAAAGGGGAGGGAGGAGAGACAAAAGTGCCTTTTTTTTTTTTTTTTTTTGAGAAGCAGAAAAACATAAGGAAGAAATGTGTCTTCAGGAGTGTCAGGAGGTAACACACCTCTAGCTAGCTTCCCTTCCCCTCCTTCATCCCTGGCCAGCTCTTCATCATTTTTTTAACATCTCTTTGGGGACAGGGACATGAAAGCGATCCGCAGGTCAAAGGCAGGAATTCGGGGTTCTGGTGTCCTTTGTTGGGTGGCCTCACTTCTCCTCTGTGCCCACGCCTTCCCAGGAGCGGCCTGCTCTTTATTCCAGTCACATATTCGGCTCTTGGATGACAGCATCACACCTTCCTCCATCCCATTTACATTTCAAACTGCTCTTGATTAATTATTTAGTAACCCTGGCCACTCTGGAGTGATCGAGAGCTCACGTTTCACGTAAAAGGTCCAATCCCCTTTTATCCAAATCTTCCTTGAACCCATGTGTAGTTTTCTAAGCGAACTGCCTGGGCCCTTCTGTAGCAGCCCCTGGCACATGTGCCGTGGTGGCCTCCTTTCTGTGTGGCAGGACACACGGACCAGGAGCTGCCTGTCGGGCTCCTTTTCTGCCCACCTCTGACCTTGGTCAACTCCGTTTTTAAAATAAGTTAAGTCACAGGGTTTGGAATGCATGATCCCCAGTTCTCTTCTATCTTTAATTATTGGTGGAATCTGTGGGAAGAAGTGGGGCTTTAACATTCAAGAGAATTTTGGGAGGGTCCCCAGCTCTGGCACTATTTGCTATGTGACATATTGGGCTGGTGGCACACCCGGTCTGAGCTTTTCTTCCTTGATGTCTGCAGTGGTTATGGAAATACACAGGTGGCAAGGGTATTTAGGGTCACGCATCAAGTGGAAACCAGAACAATACAGACTGAGGTCAAACCCGGAGACAAGTGGTGTCCTAAGGATTCCAACTCTCGGTGCTGCACAGAACAAGACCTCCAGAACAACTAGATGGCTTTCTGTAGGATACCTTTATTTTATGTAAAATTCTTACCAATACTGATGGAAGGAGGTGGGAAAAAATGGAATTTTGAGTTTGTAGTCTTTAAATTTTTGAATTCTCACCCTGACACTTGTCAATGGCATAATTTTGCAAAGAATGTTTTATTTTCTGGTCCTCAGTTTCATCTTCTGTAAAATGGTCCCATTTAGATCCACTTGGGGAGATCTTGTGAAAACAATTACAGGGATAATTTGTTGTAGATAAACAGGTGGCACATACTAGGTGGTTAACAAATGATTTTGCTTCTTTAACATTAGGATAATATGTTCATAAATATATTTGATCAAATATATCAGTTCTCAAAGGAAAAAATAAAACAGAGACAGAAGGACAGTTCTGGTTTTTCTATTTTGTTATCAAGAGTATTATTGGACTTCAGCTGGGTGAGGTGGTGCATGCCTGAAATCCCAAAGGCTCTGGAGGCTGAGGCAAGAGGATTGTGAGTTCAAAGCCAGCCTCAGCAAAACCAAGGCACTAAGCAACTCAGTGAGACCCTGTCTCTAAATAAAATACAAAATAGGGCTGGGGATGTGGCTCAGTGGTCGAGTGTCCCTGAGTTCAATCCCCAGTACCAAAAATTTTTTTTAAAAAAGAGTATTATTGGGTTTTAAAGAACATGCAAGTCCATCACCAAATAAGAATAAGGACTCTTCTTTGGCAATCAAAAAAAAAAAAAAAGGAGAAGAAAAAAAGAAAAATTAAAGAAGCATAACAAAACCCACATCTACTCTGTGGACACTGCAACTTGCCTCCCTGTTTTAGTTTGTGGAAATGAGAAGTTCTTCTGTCTCAAAGACCTATTCTAGGTTCTAGAAAAGAAAACAGCGTCTAGGTGTGCTGGTGCTGTTTGGCTTGGCTGACTTCAAGCCCTCTCCTATGATTTCCTTCTGCCACTTGTGGGTGAAGCCAGGATGCTGATTTACAGCTGCCTTTGCCCTGGCAAGTTAACCCCACCGCAGGTCACTCTGCTCTGTTAATTGCATCCTAACCTTCTCTGGCTTTTCAGCGGTGAAATCACAACAGAGCAAGGCGCAGCTGGATGTGCACTGCTCATTTGTGCCCACGTGAAAAGAACAGCCAAGATGCCCGGAAACCAGCGCACCAGCTTCTGCAGAGCTTGGACACTCCTGAATCAGTCCGAGCACCTCCCATCTGTAAAGTCCATCAGACGCTAGGCTTGGGGGAGAGACCTGTGCTGCTGGAGGACCTGCAAATCTTGGCTTAGTTCTCAGTCCAATTTTTCTTGTTCCCCCTCAGCTAAGGAGCTCTAAAGAATACGTTTTTTATTTCCATTCAAATGTCTAAGGTAAGAGGCAGAGAGAACAACTCTGCTGCTTTTTTTGGCATTGTGTGAGTGTGTGTGTGTGTGTGTGTGTGTGTGTGTGTGTGTGTGTGTGTATGGTTACCAGGGATTGAAGTTAGGAGCACTCGACCACTGAGCCACATCCCCAGCCCTATTTTGTATTTTATTTAGAGACAGGGTCTCGCTGAGTTGCTTAGCGCCTCACCATTGCTGAGGCTGACTTTGAACTTGTGATCTTCGTGACTCAGCCTCCCAAGCTGCTGGGATTACAGGTGTACACCATTGTGCCCAGCTGAGTGGTTGTTTTTAAAGCCCACCTCCTATTTTGTTCCTGGGCCAGGTACCTGGGGAATCTCTCCAACAGGTCCTTCAATCTTCAAAGCTGCAGAGCGTGACCCTCAGAGCCCCTTGTTGCCAATTTAAAATACCAGATTTCTTTTTTTTTCTTTCTTTTTTACTTTCTGGAAGCCATTAAGAATATTCCAGGGAATAATACCTATTAATAGCGGCAAAAGAATCCAACAGCCTAAAGCCACAAGGTGTTAAAAACACCCCACCAACAACATAACCCAGGAGTTTGACTCTCAGGCCCACAGTCTTGGGGATGTGCAGCAGCAGTCCTAGAGACGTGGTGGGACCTGGCCCTTGTCAGGTGACCTGCATTCATCGGGGGCTAGCACCTGGCTGGGACCCTTTCCTGCCCCTTCCTTTCTTCTCCACTGGCTTGGGTGGGCAGCACAATCCACAGTGCCAGCAACTGGTATCTCCCAGGCCCTGGGACAGTAGCTGAGGAGCTGTCTGAATGTGCCAGGAGGCTTCTGCCAACCTGGCCCGTTATCAGGAGTGGCTCTGCATTAGGTGATCTTTGCAAAATGATGCTCACCCAGAGGGAAGACTCATTAACACTGGGTGAGTCATAGAGAATGCCAAGTTCATGTTTAGAAATGACTCCCTGATGAAGGGAGGCCAGAGCCTTTTCAAATAATTTTTTTCCCCCTTTTGGTGCACACTCCCAAGTCATAAGGTGTTCCTAAGGCCAGAGCTCAGAAAAATCATAAGATCTTGTCTTGGCTGCCTTTCTTTTAAAAATAGATTTGTGAAAACTGTTACTATATCCAGGCAAGCCGGACATTAGTGGGACTGACATTCAGTCTTCATTTTTGGAGAGCATTTAAATGGGAGTGAGATTATAACTCTGTTAAAATAAGATTAATGCTATAATAAATGCTAGCATCCCAGAACAATTGAATAGAAATATAATGAACAGCCACGGCTGGTAAGTGGAAATGTCATCTACAGCCACCCAGGTAGAGTAAGTTACTACCTTTGAGGATTGGGTTGGACTGCGCGTAAAATGAGATTCAGAATGATAGCACCTTCAGTAAGATGGAGATTTCTTTCTTTTTAACATAAAAATCAGGAGGTTCGCGGTCAAGAACTCTGCTGACCCTATCTTTCACTCTTTGCCCCTTTTCTCTGAGTCATGGGGACTTAGCTTATTTCACACACTAGACTCCTGGGAGGTCCATCATCCATCTCTTGTTCCTGTGTTCTTGTGGTTCTACATGGGCTTCTGTTCCAAAGGACAACTTTTTGGTCCAAGGTGACTGTTTCAGTGCTGACCATCACACTTATATTCCTGCTAGCAAAAAGGAGGGATTGGGAATAAGTGGCAAAGGGCTGGTTCCTGTTTCTGGAAAATTCTTCCATGAACTGCGACACCACACTTTGACACGTAGTTAGCTCATTGTCCAGGGCTCAGTTTACAGCCACACCTATGTGGATTCTGTTGGCCAGTGCCTGCAAAACTGAGTTCCATGGAAGTAGAGGACGTGCTGGTCACCACGGATGACCTCTGCCCTTGTGTAAGTTCTCAGCAGTTGGGAATTATCTTCTGCTTTCCCTGACCTTTCCACATCCCCAATCTATTTAGTGGATTCCTGAAATCTGTGCTGATCTTCTTAGGTCCTAGTTGTCAAGATGCATATGTAGGGGTGGCAGTGAAGGGGAATAAGTTAACCAAAATTCCCAATGTTGTAAGCTACCTGAGATGTGAGAGTAGATACACTTTTTCTGTAAGTGTCCAGGAGTTGTGAGGTTAAGGCACCGGGATGAGCATACAATGAGCTCATTACATCAGCTGTACCCCCTTTCCTATGGCTTACCTGGGGGTCTCATTTGTCCACATCCAGGTGGGTTCAGGCCATTTCTGCAAAAGATGGGTGTGAGATGGGCTCCTACCTTTGAGAATCTGGTCAGACTTTGGAGAATTCAGTTCTTCTGCGATTTCTTTTTCTCGGTGTTACTTCCTTAAGCCCCCCTCTTGCTTTGGTGCCAGAATGCTCCCTTGGTAGCCCATGCCATTGTTTTTCATGAAGGGCCACTCTTAGGCATGCCATTTCTGAGTTTAGTCACTTCATCAAACATTGGGGGGCGGATTCCATGGGAAGGCTCCCGTGTCAGTCAGCTTTTTGTCACTGTGACCAAAAACACCTGATAATAATTTTAGAGGAGAAAAAAATTATTTTGGGCTCATGGGGTTCAGAGATTAGCCAATGGTGGGTCAAAGTCATTGCCCTGGGCCTGAGGGGAGGCTGAACGTTGAGGTCCAAGGGTAGGGTGGAGAAAAGCTTCTCAGCTCATGACAACTGGGAAGGAGAGAGAGAGGAGCCAGGGAACAGACATAGTCTCCAAAGGCATGTCCCTAGAGACCTACTTCCTCCAGGCACACTCCACATGTTGACCATTATTACCCTGTGGTCCATTCAAATGATTAATCCACTGATGAGGTGGGAGGTCTCATAATCTAATCTTCTCACCTCCGAACATTTCTACATTTCCTAACATGTGAACTTTTTGCGGGGACATTCCTGGATCAAAATCGTACCCAAATCGTACTAGCTCAAGGAATGAGGCAGTCTACTGACCCTCCTTGGCTTTTTTCTTTCTCTTCTGTAATAATTTCAGCTTTACTTGTCTAACATGTGATGCCTCAGCATTGACAAATTTCATACCCAAATAATGATGACGGTATTTTGATTTCCCAGGCTATAAGAGATTCTGGAGAACCAGTTTCCTGTTACTGCTGATGTTTTTCAGGCTGTACTGGTAAAAAGCAGAAATTAATCTATACCTCCAGGTAAGGAAGTAAGACCATGATACTCCTGGACATAGTGATAAGAAACCGTCCATGAGCCCGGAAGACAGGGCCTTGGGACCTCAGTGAGTTCATCATCCTAGAAGCAAAGGACACACCATCCTTCAGATGGGACAGTTATTAACAATAGTGTTGATGGGGGTAATGAAAACATCTGCTTCACAGTGAAGTAGTTTGACCATTGGTGGAAGCAATAGAGACGTACTGTGCTTACTGGGTCTGAGTCTCCTTCATTATTGAGCACGTGGGCAGACTCCAGATGCCCTGAAAGCAGTTCAAGATCCACCTAGCTAGTTCTGCCTGATGGACTTTGCTGAAGGGGCATTCCATTTTCTTTCCAAGGTAATTAAGAGTTTCCAATGTTCTCTTTTCTACTAGTAGCCAGGTACTGAAATGAGAGCATCGTGAAATGGAAATCCTTAGATCCCTGAGACACCAGATGGAGGAGAGCCTTGCTGACCTGCATTGGACTTTGCAAGAGTGATATACAAACTTCTATTAGTTGAGCTACTACAACTTTGGGCCTTATTTGTCACTAGTACAACATATCATGTTCTAACAAATACAGACATTGTAGAGTTTATAAAGATTTTACTCAGCACTTCCACTGAGATACTCCTGAATGTTTAATAGATTCCTAAGGTTTGAAGGTCAGGTAGTGTTTTAGAATGTGAAGAATTAGATGACTTTTTGTGTTCCTCGCTTGTTTCTGTTTTTTTTTTTTTTTTCCTTAAGTGACCATCATTTCAAAGAGACTAGGCAATAAGGTGACAGGTACTGAATAGAAACACCAATAGACAGAATCAGAGCGTTTGATAGGTCAATTTCCTGAAAAACCCCTTGAGCCTAGGCTTGCCTAATTGATATGCTTTCCTAGGATTGTTCAGCCCCACCTGGGTGCTCCTGCAGGTCAGTTAAAAGGAGAGTGCAGTGTGGAATCCGTATGCTCCCTTCTGCCTTGCAAGCAGCCGACAAGCCGAAGCTCTGTCTCCATTAGTAATCACCAGACATAACAATTAAACACACATCACGCCAGTCTAGAGAATCCCTGGAGGATGCTCCGTGTCCATTCTGTTATGGTCTGAAATCTGATCTAAATATTGGCCAAATAGGACTGATGGTTGGAGAAGGAGGAGGAGAGGGGTTAGCCATGCTAGAGAGAATTTGAATAGCAGAGAATCCACATATTCTGCTCTTGGAGAGTCAAAGGGTGCCTAACACTCTTCCTAATGAAGCATGAAGTGAAAATTTATTGATCTAATGGTGACTATGAGTAAAGAGGGGACATGTCAATCAGTTGAAGAGATTGTTATCTAAAAACTCATTCTGGCCATGAGGAAAGAGTACATGGATCCCTGTCAGTTCCATCTTCTCTAGCACAGCTCTCTGAATGACATGCAGAATGGCCAGGTCTGGGACAAGTAAACCTGCATGTGCCTCCCCTTGGTGATCTGAGTTTAATTCTCTGTTCCACATTCACTCAAGCCAATTCCAGCTCGTACGGACATTCTAGCCACAGAACAGCAGCTGTCCATCTTGGATGTCCCAAGTGGCTAGTGAACGTGCAAGTAAAAAATTCTGCTTCTGAATATTTCCTGTGCTACTTCTAGAAAATTCCTTTCTATGGAATGATGCACAAAACTAACACTGGGATAGAAGAGGGTGTACTATACTTCATTAAAACTAAAACCCCTTTCTCACACTCATAACTAGGGAGAGAGAGGTCCTGTCTAACTAAATGCTACCTTTTCAATATGACACCCAGAGCTTCATCCTCGGACCCTCCTTAGTCTGACATCTCTTGGGAAGGGACAAGTATGTCTTGACCTGGGGCTTTTCAGGTACTTTCATGTGGGGCTCAGTAATCCAGCCCTAGCAGATGAATACTCCAAGAGTTCCTTCCTGGGCCCACAGTAACCGTTCTCCATGTGGATGGGCAGCCAACATTTCCTTGGCTTATTAAGAAAGGGCAGACTAGCAAATGTCATCTTCCTTTTACTTTATAGGATGCTTTCCTGGAGACTCCTTGTAGCCTGACTCTGAAGAGCAGCAGCCTGGGCTTAAGCCTGTTCCCCCAATGAGTCTCTTTTTCCCTGGGTACAATCCTGTGATTGCCATATTTCAACCTTCTGTGACTTTCCAATCAGCTATTTGATCGCTTGACTAGAAACTAAAGCTATTCCAGCCTGGATAGTATGGTCTTAGGATTTCCACAACCAACTTTCCTCTAGAAGAATATTGGGAAGGGTTTGTGAGCAAGTCGTAAGATCAGAAAGGAGCATTGGAATGGGTGTCAAAGGTATTGTAAACTGAGGCAAGTTATTTCACCTCTTTGAACCTTATTCCCATTAACTGTACATAAGATTAAGGTTGCTTCTAAGTAGCAAGTCATAGAAGCCGTAAAAACCTCTGCATCCAAGGAGAACACTCATATTGGTAAACGTGCAATTGTCAGAGTTTCACCTGGAAATTGCATGATCTTGGTCTCATATTTGAAGACACACACATTCAGGAACTTAGTCACAGGGCTCGCATGCTGGCTAACTCTCAGCCTTCCCCCACCAAAGTAGATTAATTCACGCACACTCCAATCAAGCAAAGGCGTAGGCTGGAAATTCTCAGAGAAATTTGGATTTCATACAGCTGATATGGTTATTTTGAGACATTTCAAATGGAATTTTTTTCATGAATGATTTAAGCTACTATTTGTTTAGTGCTGGTTGGGCAGAAATCAATTCAAATAAAAAGGTTTGGGTCAGTGTACCCATTTGAAGAACAGGCTTTATTCCGTCCCCCCCCCCACCTTTCTTTTTATTCCCTTTTTATTTATTATAGAACCATAGCAATTAGAAGAATCACATCATGAGTTTGGGCAAAAAATTCAGTTGATCCTGACCCAAAAGTAATTGAAAAGCAAACCATCAAAACCTTCCTACCTCAAAAAGAGGATTTTTGAGGAAGCAATGTATGAATATAACATATCTTACAAAGTGAAATAAGCACAGGGGATAAACTTTCCATGTATGAAATCCTTCAACTGAGATTTTCCTCACATGTGTGTCATTACCTTGATCAAATTGAGAGTTGACCAGGGACTCAATAAATTTGGAGCATTTAGGGAGCATCAGGTTCTCACTTCAGATTCACAATTTCTGAATTTCCTTTCATATTTTCAAGTTGGTAGTCCTTAGAGGAGATTAGGTACTGCATTTTGGCAATGGAATATGGAAGAGCTACAATTCTGGGTTCTGTAAATTCTTCTTGACCATAGATATGTCCTAGTTTTAGCTGTGATTACAATCTCATGGATCAAGCTCTCTTGATAGAATGTACATTTTATTGAGAGGTCAATCCTCAAAATTCATGTCTTCAAGATGCTTTTCAAATGTTCAGATTGTGTATATAGGCTTAGTTTATACCCTTAACCCCCAAATGAAAATTCTGGCAATCTTATTAGACTTCTCACAAAGCAGGTCTTTTAAGCTTCCCCAACACACGTGAAAACTGGTTTTTATGAAGATCCAAGACCAGCCAGGAAACTTCAGCAAAGGCTAGATTTCAGAAAAGCAGATCTTCAGTTGTGCAAAGGACATTGCTAAACTTCTGGGTTGGAAGGTATCCTGACATACCTAATTCTATTTATGAAAATGCATATGTGCTTTGAAACTCCGTTTAGATCCAGCTCTTTCAGCTAGAGATGAAAACCATATGTGTGTCGAAGGCCCTTATGTTTTTGCCTTGGAGAGTCTTAGATTTTGTTTTGATTCCCAACTCAGCATCATTTTCAGATTTGGAGGCATCCTGGGTATATCCTTGACCCCCAGTGTCATGCGGAAATATTTTTGTTATCCCTTCGTACTCTTCTTAGATGATACTCATTTCCATATGTTGAAGAAGGTGTTGTGGCCTTTCATCCTCACAATGTTGTTCTAGGAAAACTAGAGATCAGAAGACAATATGTGAACTAGGCAGGCTCACAACCTGATGCATAGGTAAATAGTAATTTATTCACCATTTAATATCAATTCATGAGGTCTTCCTTTCTCCCTGATTTATTGTTTCTTTTATGTGGTGTAGACCTAAGCTTCTGCTGTACCGCGGATCCAAGAATGGTGGCCATACCCCATTGTGAAGATGACTCGCTGTCTACCAATTCTAGTTCCCATTCTTCCAGGTAATAATCCAGATGTGGCCTGGCATGTGGCTTATCAGCTGGGGACTATGTTTCAAGAGCTCCTTGCAGGTATGTCTGTATAATTTGCTGCCAAAATGATGTGAGATGCTATAATGGAGATATTAGTAGGCCTAGATCCTAACACACAGTCTCTCTCCGGTTGGTGGCAAAATAAAGAATAGCTTATGACTGGGGCTGGGGTGGTGGCTCAGTGGTAGAGCGCTTGCCTAGCATGTGTGAGGCACTGGGTTCAATTCTCAGCACCTCATATAAATAGATGAATAAAATAAAGGCCATCAACATGTAAAAACATTAAAAAAAACTTAAAAAAAAAAAAGAATAGCTTATGACTGGTTTTAACCAAGCAAATGAGGGTGATACCCATGGAATGGTGGAGAAAGTGGATGGAAGCAACCAAAGTCCCTGACTTAGTCCATGTTCTGCTGCTATAACAAAATACCCAAGATTGGGTATTTTGCAATTTATAAAGAAAAGAAGTTTATTTGGCTCACAGCTCCAGAAGTCTGAAGGCATGGTTTTGGTATCTGGTGAGGGTATTTTTGCTGCATCACAACATGGCAGGAAGCATCACATAGCAAGATAGAGCAAGGTGCTACTTTAGGTCTTATGTTCTATTCTTACAAGACCATTAATGCTATAATGGGAGCCCCACCACCACGACCTCATTAAATTCTCATTGCCTTCCAAAGACCCCAGTCCAAATGCCATTAACATACAAATTTGGGGATAAACATTTCCAACGCATGAACTTTTGCAGACACATTCCAACCTTAGGTCTTCTAATAACTGCAAGGAAAAGAGTGCTGTGCCTCTCCGTCCTGGACTATTGTTTGAGAGAGGAAAAGAGTTTCACTGTCCTTAAAATTAGCTTTGCCTCCCTGAAATCATATGTAGATATCAGGGCTCATTCATGAGAATTAAAGGGGAAAAATTTACTCCACTTTTTTAAAAAAAAATATATTTTTAATTTTTTTGGCATAGAAGCAAGAGAGATTCCTAGGCTGTGCTGTCATGGATTCAAAAGGAAATCAACTTTCTGATATATATATATATATATATATATATATATATATATATAATCTCCTAAGATCTACCAAATACAACAGTGAAGGAAGGAAGAGTCACCTTTGCCACTGTAAGTTCAAAGAATTAAAACCAAGTGCTGTCAAATCACAGATTGAAACTGTGGAATTTTACCCACCAAAACCCAGGGGCTGCCCCCGACAGTCTGCCACCCTGGAAGGTGAGCTCATGAGAGAACCTCCACTGACCGTCTACTCTCCAAATTATCGTGGTACCTTTAACTCCTCATTTTTACATATACAGGCTTTCACTAAAGGATGTTTTGAAACAGTTATTGCCTCCATCATTAATCTGATTTTTAAAAAAATTTCATAAGTTGAGATTAAATGACAACCTAACAAAGCAGAAGAATAAAGAGTTTCTCTGTAAAATAAATGTTTAATGTTCCTTCTGAGTACTACCATGATTTAGAAAAAAACCTCACTGACCAATCTGACCAATCTTTCCGGAATGCATGTGTACATGTAGACATATCTCGTCTGACACACGGTGCATGCTCAGTAAGCAGTGACTATGTCCAAAGGTTGATGGCATCTTGCCAGAGGTTCTCATTACTATTTATAGTTATCTGGGTCACTGCTTGGTAGTGGAACCAAAGATGAAGATCTGTGGTCACCAGAGTGAAGGAGGTACCACCAGCCATTCAGATTGGTTTCTTGCTAATTTTTCTCAAGATTAGGAAGAACTGCTAAGGTGCACCAAAGCTATTTATGATCTCAAAAAGTTAAGACGTTTTTAAACATAATGGAAAAATATTCTACATTTTGTTTTTTTGCTTGTTTTTTTCTTTATATTATCTCAGGACTTGTTCTTGAATCTATGCATCACATTTGATTGACATAGTATAGAATCCAAGGACATGTTTGAATGCACAAATTCATTTTCAGTGGGATTATGTCAATGGTATTTGAATGATAACCAGTGGCATTGAATATGGTAAAAAAAAACATTGTAGACAGATTCATGTTGTTGTTGTTGTTGTTGTTCTTCTTCTTCTTCTTCATTGTATGGTTTAATAGGTGGAGCGATGGAGGGGTTTTGCAAAGTCTGGCAGTAGTGAGAAAAATAATGTAAGTTATGATGATAAAGCTAGTGATGGTTGTATGAAGTTTCTATTTAGTTTTCCATGCACTTATGATTTTGAAGACAAGTTCCTCATAACCAGAGTTGAATCTATTTTAAAACCTGATTTAGGAATGGTTTTCAATGATAATATTGACTATCTGAATTAGTCCAATTTTCATGGCAATAATGAAATACCTGAGGCAAGCTAACTTTATAAAGAAAAGAGGTTTAAAGAAAAGAGGCTTCTTTAGCTCATAGTTTTGGAATCTGAAAATTCAAAGAGCGTCGTGCTGGATCTGGCAAGGATTCCATGGCCAATGGTGGGAACACATGTAGAAGAAGAACCATATCTAGAAATAAGAAGCCAGAAAGAGACTTGGGGGTTAGGGTTAGGCTTTTATGATGACTTGCTCTTGGAGAACTCACTCCAGGAGACCAACATTCCCTTCCAAAGGCAGTGCCCCTAGTGATATAAGGACTTCCACTAGCTCCATCTCTTAAAAGTTTCCTTCAGCTCCCACATTGCCACTCTGGGGACCAAGGTCCCACCTCCAATCCATGGTACCATCTGAGTCATGCTCATGACTTAGGATGGTGCCCAGTGTTGCTTCAGAAAGTCAGCTGATTGGGAAGATTTGGCAATAGGAGACATGAGCATCCTCAGAACCTATTGGTTTGGCAGTGATATGATTCAGGTAGAGAAGTTCCGAATGATATACTACAGTGATCAGTATCAATTAAAAAGTTGAGCAAACTCATTAGGTCACCTAGATGACAAAGCCCCATTGTACATTATATAGACATATTTTTATTTCTGCGGCTTCTTATTTTCACAAAGCCATATATAACACAGTTGTGTTTATATTAAAAAGTAGATAGTTAATTTTTCACAGGACCCAAATTTCCCCTCTTCACCAATAACCTGATTAATTTATATTAAATACCCAGAATATTAAATATACATGAGTGCTGACTTATCTGAGAATACCAATAAGTATTTTTGGGTTGGCAAAGCTAAGAGAACACATGCAGTCAGGATCTTATTAAAGCATTTTATGAGTAAGGCCAACTTTTAATCATCTATGGACACATTAGTTTCTTTGGCTCTGGGACAGGTGATTTTATCCCAAGTCTGGCTACTCCCCACTTGGCTATGAGGAAGAACAAGGGTATGCGGGGGAGTGGATTGGTATGTAGCTGTTCTAATTCAAGGCAAGACAATGTGCACCTTCTCTTCTGATACAGGTGGACAACATCATGACTCTATGTGGAAGATATGTTTCTCAGTTTGTTGAGAGCCACAGCCGAAGGGGCCCCAGCAAACTTCTAGCTGCCAGCTGATTGGCTCCTCTGCGGTGATGCTCATTGGGCTGTTTCCCCGCCCTTTCAGACCACGGAGCTGCTCATTGGGGGGCTCTTTTGGCTCCGCCCACACGACCCAGCCAATCGGCCTCAAGAGCAGGAGGAGTGGGGGGGGGGGTTGAGAGGCTTGTGGGAAGCCGGTGGTGGCAGTTGAGCTCTGAGGGAATTCCTGAAGAGCTCGTGTGGTGTGGGGTGTGGTTCTAAAAATAAAGTTCGTTTCTGCTTGACAAGTGGCTCGTGAATTGTGCCCAGCCAGACTCCTCCATCTTGGGCGGCCCCTTTGAAGTCTCCTCATTTCCCGGATCCTGGGTTTCCCCTGCTCCCTTGATTTCACCGTAGTATTACCCTTGCTGGGGACTTGCATGCATTCCTGCACCCCATATCTGGCTCTCCCCTAGACTTAAGATGCATCTTCAGATTCACTTATTCAGCGGCATCTGCACTTGAATGCTCCACGGCACCTCAAATTCAAGATGTCTAAGCCTGACTTTATCACTTCACCATCACCTCTTCCTTCAAAATCCACACCTCTGCTGACCTTCTCTCTCCCCACGGTTCGCCCAAGACTGCAGCCTTGTAACCCCTCCCACCACCAACTGGTCACAGGTGGGTCAGATCTCCACCTCCCCTGGCTCTACTTTGTGAGAGCCCACCATCAATTCCCGCTTGGTCTTCCCTTTAAATTTCTGATATTTCCTCCGAGCAGAGGATTCAAGCAATTCCCCAGCGCATACTTCCCCTCATGGCATTTACCTTGGTTTGTAAGGATATATTGATGTGAAGAGGTCATGCCCTTCTCACTTTATAAATGCGAGCTGCAGGAAAGCTTGAACTGGACCCATCTGGGCTCTTGTTGTCTCATTATTCAGCCCACAGTAGAAGTTCAGTTCATGTTTGTTGAATGAATAATTGAATCAGTGTGACTTCTTCCTGTGGTCTAACCAACCATCTCTCTCTCTCTCTCTAGGGTCTTGTGTTTCTCTATTGTTTGCCATCTTGAAAAACAGAGTGGATATTTTACAATGCGTCTAAGTGTGCCACGCGTGTCCCTACGCGACATCCACCCGAGAAGGATGAAGGATGAGTCTTGCACACAGTTTATTCAGGACCTGGCCCCCACTGGTGTCTCCAGCTGCATTTCTTGTTCTCTTCCACCTTCATCTTCTTCTTATCCCACATTCTTCCAGCCCTGCCAATGACTCCTCACCCTCCAGGTCTGAGGAATCTGTCTGCAAAGCTCCAAGTGGCTTCACCACCCAGTGTTGTGCCTCTACTGTAACTTGCAGGTGTCGTGACATGGACTACGACACTGGTCTGTCATGTGGTTTTGCACTGTTGTACTGAAGTTTCTTGAGGCTGGGCCTGGAGGAAGGCTGAGTGTTATGGTTTGGATGTGAGGTGTCCCCCAAAAGCTCACATGTGAGACAGCGCAAGAAGGTTCAGAGGAGACATGTCTGGGTTGTGAGAGTCTTGACCCAACCAGTGAATTAATCCCCCTGTGGGGATTAACTGAGTGGTAACTGAGGTGGTGGGGTGTGGCTGGAGGAGGTGGAATTGGGGCATGGCTTTGGGGGTACATATTTGTGTCTGGTGAGTGGAGTCTCTGCTTCCTGGTCAAGATGTGAGTTTTTGCTTCCCTCTGCCACACGCGCCTGCCATGATGTTCTGCCTCACCTCAAGCTCTGGGAATGGAGCCTTCTGCCTATGGACTAAGACCTCTGAAACCATGAGCCCTTCAATAAACGTTTCCTCCTCTATACTTGTTCTGGTCGGGTCCTTTAGTCACAGCAGCAGTGACAAAGCTGACTAAAACCAATGATGAACACCTCACTCAGCTCACGGTGACAGGACACGTGGTGCTGTTGTGGCCCAGGGACACATGGTGGAGTGATAACAAGCTGGTCATCTTTCCATTACTGTGACAAATACCTTAGGAAATCAACTCAGAAAACCAAACACATTTAAGCTCAAAGTTGTGGAGGGTTCAGTTCGTGACTGGCCCTGTTGCTTGAGATCCGTGGTGGCACAGTGCATGGTGGTCACAGTCCCTCTTTGAAGGCACGCTCCAGTTACCTAAAGACCTCCTGCTGGGCCACACCTTTCTATGGCTCCACCCCCTCTCAGTAGTGCCAAAATGGAGACAAAGGCTTCAACACATGGAACTTTGTGGGACATTTTAGATCCATGTAAGGGTGGCCACCTTAGGTCAGCTGGCCCTGGGAAGGCTCCTCTCAGCTGAACTGCATTCTCTTGATTCTCCCTGGACGTCCTCTTTAGTAGTTCATAGAAGAGTGGGATTAAAAGTGAGGATACAGGTGATGATGCACAAGGGAAGAGAGGAGTGAAGGGGGGCTACAGGAAGTACAAGTACTGAGGCCATTGGCACACAGCTGGCCCTCTCCCCGCTCCTCCTGCAAGCCATCGTGACCAGTTGTTCCAGAATACGACTCTAGGGCATGTGACGAGATCCCAGGCTTTTTTGGGGATGTGTCTGTTGTGTGAAAATGGTAAAATTCTTTTAAGAATCAGAAAATATGGGTCTTCATTCCAACCATGACTTGAATTTGTAATTCTAACTCTGGCAAATCACAGAACCACCCCTGGTCTTCGTTCCTTCTCTTTTCCTCACCCTGCTTAATTGGAGTTGGTGTTGTTTCTGGGATGGTCTTGCCTTTTTGGTAATCAGGTTAATTTTTAGAGAAGGTGAAGTTTGGTTTGTATTTGAAAAACTGAAGAATTATCCAGGAGACCTCCTGTTTTCACCTATTTATAACATATAGAAATTGTGTCAGAGTCAATGCTTTATCAAAACCCAAACTAAAGCAATATTAGGAAAGTATTAGTGAACACATTTCAGAGATTTTTTTTTTCAGTTAAGTTAGAGATGGATAATATTTGTATTTTGATGTATAGTGTTGCAGGGTTTTGATGATTATCAGTGGGTCAAAAACACATAACGCTACATGCCCCAAAATATAATGGATATAAAGATAATAGAAGTAAAAAAAAATTAAAAAAGAAGAAAATATTGCTAATTTACCCCTTGGTAAGTGCTGAATAAACTTGAGTCGTGATTCTGTGTGTACCAAAGACCCATCGTTATCCACGCTCAGGTCACGTCAATATTTAATAGTGAGTTCAGCTCTGAAACAATAAAAATGAGTTGCACTCTTAGGTTCACTTTCAGAACGAGTCAGCAAACATTTCTCCACTCTTCCAGACATGGAGGTAGTTTCTGGGGATAAAAAAGTGCTCACAACCCATCTTGGCTTTTGAGGAACTCAGAATCCCTGCTGGGAGTTGCTTGCTTGTGATTTCCCATGGCTGCTGTGACTGATGACTACGGAATTAGTAGTTTGCTTAAAGCAACACAAAGATATCATTGTGCACTTAAGACAGCTGAAAGTCCAGAATGGATCTCACAGGATTAAAAAACAGGTATGGGAGCCTCTAGGGGAGAATCAATTCCATGTTTTCTTCAACTTCTAGGGGCTGCCTGCATCCTTTGGCTTGGGGCTGCACCTCAGGACCTCTGCTCTATGGTCACATCCCCTGTCTGAGTCTGACCCTTCAGCCCCCTAAAGACCTTTGATTCAATTGGGCCCCTTCTCTGAATTCAGAACAATCTCCTTATCTCCAGGTTCTTTATCATGTTTTCTTTTGCTTGGAAAGGGGACTTGTCTGCTGGTCTGGGGAACAGGAGGGGGAACATCTTGGGGGAAGTTCTTCAACCTTCCAAAGTAGAATCTACTAAACCATCTGACGCCGGTCTATAGTCCACAGTCAGAGTCTTCCCTGTTGGTAAATAGCAGGCAGGCAGCTGGCCCCATTCTATAAACACAAACCAAACCATGACACGATAAGCAAAGGAAGATGAGGTCTGAGAGGCATTATGCAGGCATCCGAGGAAGTCAAGTCTTTGGATTGCAGTAGACATTGACACTTGGCTTTGGAATATGACTATGAGTTCATCAAAGAAATTATGGTATACAAAGACGAGGAAGCATGGAGGAATTTGGTTTGTTTAGGAGGAAAGGGAAAAAATAGTTGGGTAGTTAGGGTTTTGCTGAAAAGTGTGTGTATAGGGTCAGGCTGGTGGTCATGGGTAATAAGAGGCCTCAAACTGAGCAGGGAAAGAATGACCCCCCCAGGTCAGATTCCCAGGGCAGACCCACCTTTGGGGATGATCAGAGATAGTGTAGGAAGTGAAGGAGACCAAGCCTATAATGACCCTCAGGAGGAGACCTGGAGAAAGTGGGTTGGTGGAATCACAGAAGAGAGTCTAATAAGTAGGTGTTGGCTTTAATATTTTTTTTTTGAGATAGGAATCATGCTTATTTTCCTTCTGTAAGAATTATTCTTAGAAAATAATGATTTTTTAGAGGAAATTCACTGAAAAAAAAATTAGCTAACATTCTTTGGTCCTGCCACTGAGTTTAGACCAACCATAACCAAAGTGGGTACCCAGTGAGTGTTACCTGTGAAACTCCACTTACTCCACAGTGCTTTCCCCACCTCTTTGAAGGACACTTTCTCTCAGTTACTTTCTCACTCCAATCTTCAATAATAATTTCAGTGGCTTTATCACTGTTCGGGGAAATCTGGTAACTATCAGAGAGGACAGAGGAACCACATCGTAATGACAAAGTAGAAAAGCCTTGGAGCAAGTGTTTGGATGACTGGACACAAGATCTAATTCTTCCTAATGACTCAAAGGTTGTAGGTAAATGAAACACTTTAGATTAGTGTGGTTAAGAAAATTGACTCCACTTCAGAATTTATGGATTAGGATTTCCAGAAATGAAGTCCCTACTTCTCCAAATTGTCTTATTTGATTAAGTGCCTTGGTGGAAGTTGTTGATTTGAAAGTCAAATTTCCTGGGTTTACATCCCTGCTCAAACCTGCTCACGAACTGTGTGACTTTGGTCAAGTTTGTCAACTTCTCTGTGCCATGGTTTCTTTACCTGAAAAATGGGGATAAAGATAGAGTCCATCCTGGAGTCTGGATGCTCCCCGAGGCTGAGTGTGAACAGGAGTGAGGGATAGGGACAGAAAGAGTGCCAACCCAAGGACATGCTTGTTACAAGGGCTACGGCTGTGGGTGACAGACTGCTCCAATATCAGGGACTTGATCTGTCTAGGAAAGACACAGTTTTAGTCACTGTAACGGAACTTTCCATTGTTGTGACCAAATGCATGAAAGAACAATTTAAAGGAAGAAAAGTTTATTTTTGCTTATGGATTCGGAGATCCAGTCAAGGGTGTCTGACTCCTTCGCTCTGGACCTGAGCGGGGTAGAACATGGTGGAAGGGTGCAGTGGAGGAGAGCAGCTCAGGCCACAGCAACCAGGAAGCACAGAGCGCCACGAACCTGGGACAAAATAGGAACCCTAAGGGCATACGCCTGGGACATCTCCTCCAGCCACACCCCATCTGCCTACTACTTTTATCACCCAGTTAACCGCCATCAGTTGACTAGTGCACTAGGGTGCAGTGGCTCATAACCCCATCATTCACCTCTGACGTTGTTTCAGAAATGAGCTTAGGGGGGACACCTCACGTCCAGACTCTAACATAGACACTTCACTTTGATAAACCTTTTATAATCTTCTGAACCCTCTCCTCTTCCTCATCTCTAGGCCAACGCTATCCTCTTATGCCCTTTTATTTGGCTGATGGCCATCCTGGTCCCAACTCCAAGGGACCATACAGAGTAGGTACGGGGACTAATGAGTCATCACGTACATTGCATTCTCTGCCGTGGTATTTTTTTCCCCCTGCTCCCTGTCCATTCTGATTTCTCCAGAGGATGGGCTCCAGGACCCCCCTGAACACCCAAACCCATGAATGCTCAAGTCCCTTATGCAAAATGGTCTAGTATTAGCATAGAACTTACACACTTGAAATCATCTCTAGATGAATAGAGCACCTAATAAGAAGGTACATGCTTATAAGTAGTAGTTAGCCTGTATTGTTCAGGGACTAACGATGGAGGGAGAAGTTGGGCATGTGTAGTGTAAACCCAAGGATTTTTGAGTATTTTCAGTCTGAGGTTGGTTGAATCCACAGACCTGGGTGCCGCAGTCTGGCTGGGCACAAATCACGAGCCACTGAAGCAGGAACAAACTTTATTTCTGAACTCCACCAGCACACTCCACACACGCTCCCGGGAACTCTCCCAAACGCCACGCGGCTCCTCCAGGAACCACCAACCAGAAATCCCTCCTCCGGAAATTCCTCCTCCTGCACTTCCCCAACCAATGGGAACTCTCTGGGAATCCCCGCGAGAACTCCAAAGCAGCAGGCAGAGGCGGACAGCAGGGGTCTAATATATAAATGAATACACAGCTTAACATAACCATCAACACCGCTCAACCACTCCGTTCTGGCAAAAATGCCATGCGTCATTCCGACTCGGCTATGGCTCTCAGCCCCTGGGGGGCTATTGCCATGTTCTGCCACACTGTCGGTGTGTAAGCTATTTCCGTTCACACAGGGACTTTATTTCTCCACCCAGGCTCTGCTGGGCATGAGAGCTGGCATGGAAGCAGGTGAGGAGGAAGAAAGCATCTCTGTGAAGCACGCCCCGGGGCAGCTCTCTGTGGGCCAACAGGTGGCTCCTCTGCCATCAAGGAACAAGCACTGCTTCTGCCCACTCAGAGCTTCGGGGAATCTGGGCTTGAGAGCCTCAGGCTTATCTGACAGCCTCTGGCATCTTCCTAAGGTCTCAGGGACTGCTCTTCCCTACCTGTGCCCTGACTGCAGCAGGGGACTGCCGCAGTCTGGCTGGGCACACAATCACGAGCCACCACACAGCTTGTAGATTCAAACAGCAACTCTTTATTCCCGAACTCACACCAGCCGTCTACAATCACGTTCTGGGGAAATCCACGTTCTCTGCCCAAATCCACGTTCTCTGCCCAAATCCACCTCCACTGGGCTTCTATCTCCCAGAGAATACTGTCTGAATCCCATGAGAACTCAAGGGGAACTCAGGCAGCAAGATACGCCCTATTCCCAGCAGGAATAATCTTAAACCTTAAACCTGGAACCTAAACCGGGAACGCCCTAATCCGCCTTGGTCCTTGAGCAAGGTCACCTACATTCAATGTCACTGCAACATGGGGTACGCTGGCAAGGAAATTGTCATACCTACTTGGCTAATGGCTCCCAGCAGGGGACACCAGCCCTGGCTGTGGGCTCAGTCCTCTTTGCATTCCTGCCCCCTCAGCAAGACCTTGATGTGACTGTGAACCTGTACTGAGCTGAGAGTTGGCTGAACTGAGCCCGTAGCTCTGCCTTCCCTGCCTTTTAAGTTTCTCATATTTATATCCATTTAATTTAATTTTTTAAAATTAATAGGCTTTATGTTTTTAAGGAACAATTTTTTTAACAGAATAACTGGGAGGGAAGTCCAGAGATTGCTCATCTCCCTTCCCACCCCCATGAACAGCCCCCTGATCACTCATATTTTGTCCTGGGGTACATTTCTTTTTTCTTTTTTTTTAATTTTTTTTTTTTTTGAGAGAGAGAGAGAGAGAGAGAGAGAGAGAGAGAGAGAATTTTTTAATATTTAATTTTTAGTTTTCAGTGGACACGTCTTTAATTTATTTGTATGTGGTGCTGAGGATCGAACCCAGCGCCCCACGCATGCCAGGCGAGCACGTTACCACTTGAGCCACATCCCCAGCCCCTGGGGTACATTTCTTATAACCAATAATCCAACATTGGCATATTATTAACTGAAGTCCATATTTTTCATCAGGGTTTACAGTGTACGTTCTGTGGGTGCTGATAAATGCTTAGTGACATATACAGTTACCTTTGCTGTTGTTGTTGTTCAAGTTTTCCAAATCAAGGAGCAAAGCCCAACTCACTTTAGTGCCATGAATATCACTAAGCTGATACTTCACCTTCTGCATGTCCCTCATCTCAGGGACCGACTGTATGACCCCACTTGCCCCCAGCAATGATATCTTGATTGCCATCTGACTGGTTAGGGGCCCAACTATATTTGTTTATTTGTGCTGCCATATCAACTATCACAGATAGGGTCACTTGAATAACAGAAAATTATCTCTCCCAGCTCCAAACCCTGTGAGTCTAAGATCAAGGTGCTGAGTCAGAGTTGGTTTCTGATGGTGAGGACTCTCTTCTGGGCTAGTAGGTAGCTAGAAGCCTCATTGCTGTGTCCTCACATGTGTGCACATGTAGGGAGATGGAGGTGAGAGAAAGTCACCGTGAGCTCACTCTCTGTGTCCCTGCTTACAGGCACATTAATCCTCAGGGTCCAGGGGTCACCCTTATGACCTCATTTAACCTTAATTATTTTTGTCAAGAGACAACTTTTTTAAAAAAAATATAGTCACATTGGGAGTTAGGGCTTCAACATATTAGTTTTTGGGGTGACACAAATATTCTGTGTATAACAACAAAGATCCTCACTGGGGTTCCCCCAAAGGGGAGTCAAGACCAAGATGAATGCGTGAGTAGATTACTGGAGCTAGAGCTCAGGCTAAAAGAGTGGGGAGCTGGGGAGAGAATCCTGGAGAGAGGGAGAGCTGACCCAGTGAGACTTACGAGGTGCATGGCTGGGCTGTTCAGTGCCCTGGACCTCTCAAGACATGTCTCAGAAAGGTCTGCCTTTGATCCCAAGTGGTCCCTACCCTCAGACTTCTCAGTTGTGTATCGCGGAGTGCTGAGAAGGATTCTGTGGGTCAACTGTGACACCAGAGGAGCTCTGGGGCAAGGGTCGGAGGTGAGAGAGAGGCTGGGGAATGGAGCCCGTGCGCCTGCGCGGAGATGCTAGAGGCTCACCTGGGGCAGGTGCAGCAGGGGTTCTAAAGAAGCAGGAGGTCAGGACGGTTTGAGGTAGAAACCCACCCAGGGAAATGAACGTGGGAAATCACTCAGACCGTTGCTGGTGTATGTGACCTCTAAGGACATGTCGGCTGTGATGATGGATGGTGACTGTCTTAGTCCATTACAGCTGCTAAACAATGTCCCTTAAGTGGCATAAATCTATTTCTCCCCATTCTGGAGCCCAGAAGTCTGGGATGGGGGTGCCAGCATGGTTGGGCTCTGGTGGGGGCTGTCTTCAGGGTTGTAGATGACTGTCTTCTTGTGTTTTCCAGAGGCAAAAAGGGGGTGAGAGAGTTGTCTGGAGCTCCTTTCACAAGGGTACCTGTCCTATTTACGAGGTTCGTGGTTTAATAACCTCCTAATGGCACCACCTCCTCATATCATCAAACTGGGGCTATGTTTCAACAGGTAAATTTTGAAGGGTCACAAACATTCAGTTTATACTAGTGATGACTATATTAGGATCATATTGAGAAAAAAGAACCCAGCAGCCAGGTATAGTCTGAGCAGGTGTTTCTCTTTCTTAGAAAGCTGTCACTTGCTATAATAGGGTCTTTGATGTTGTCCCCTGATATCAGCTATTTTTGGGTAGCCCTTGGTCCAAATCTGGTCACTTGTATGGTTCAGATTTTTAAAATACGTGCATTCAGGTGCCTAGAGTCAGGAGCTGCACTGTGCTTTTGGATACACGCCCCCTCCCTCCAACCACTGTAGCCTTTCTAACGTCCTCCTGGGTCCACCCTGACATTTGGCAATGCTGACATTTGGCATGGAGAAGTTGTGGGCAGTGTAGAAGCATTATCAGGTTCCTCTGATCATCCTTTTGTTCTGAATATGGGCAGGGTGAGTAGGGAAGCATAGAAACAACCTCTTCCCTTAGTTATGTTTAGACCAGTTTATGGAATTGAACCTGAGAGGATCAGAGCATAATGGGGGTGCTCTGATACACCACTGGGGGTGGTCACCTGTGTGAGAAGTTGTCCCAACACTGTGCTCCAGGGGGCGCTATTCACAGTGCACTCAAGGTAAATGGGGTTCCTACAGATATGCCGTGATGGCCTTCGCCTGGTGGCCACCTTTCAGCCAGGTCCCAGGGGAGGTTGGAGATCTCCTGGCACCTGAGACTTTGCTCATGGAACTTGGCACTTCACATTGATGGCCAAACAATGTCTTCTAACCTGCCAGTTTTAGACAATATTTTGTTCCTTTAAGGGTAGTAAATTCTGGTATATTCTGCTAAACACATTTGTATCCACCAAATAGAGACCAAGTTTTAACCCTGAAATCATACAGCAAAGGCAGATTGAGGTGCCCCCAAACACTAGGCCAAGAGGACATGAGAGAGTAACCTTCAGCCATGTCTACCACCAAATAAACTTCTCACCCAGTGCAACTTGCTACCTCCTGCAGTTCAACCCCGAGCCTTGTAGTTTTCACTAGAGCAAGACTTTCCAATCCCACAGATCACACTAGGCACCCCTCACCCCTAATTCCCTCCATTTCCAAAGAATTTCTTTGCTCTTATCTTTTTACTCCTTCCCTTTCAGAAAACTGCTTTAAGTATATTCTTTAAATTACAGTTATGGTTTAGATATTAGGTGTCCCCCAAAAGCTCATCTGTGAGAAAATGCAAGAAGTGTTAGAGAAGATATGATTGGGTCATGAGAGCCTTAGCCCCTGATGGGATTAACTGAGTGGTAACTGAAGGCAGGTGGGGTGTGGCTGGAGGACGTGAGTCATTAGGGGTGTGCCTTTGGGGTATATATTTTGTATCTGATGAGTGGAATTTCTCTCTGCTTCCTGATCATCATGTGAGCTTCTTCCCTCATCACGGCCACACACTCCTGCCATGATGTCCTGACTCATCTCAAGCCCCAAGGAATGGAGCATGCTATCTATGGACTGAGACCTCTGAAACCTAAGCCCCCCCAAAACCTTTTCCTCCTTTACAATTGTTCTTGTCAGGTCTTTTAACACAGCAATGAATAAGCTCACTAAAACAGTTATCTAATCCCTTTTTTTAACACCATGATGCTAACCTGTTGGCATCAATCTAAATCCTGGATAATCAACTAATGTCATTCCCCCACTCATGGTTTTTGCCATCAGAGCCATAAGACCCCAGAGCACTTTCAACCTGCCTGAAGTTTGTGTCTCCCAAGTTACAACTCTGATCAGCCCAAATGAACTCTCAATTTGTGCCTTAGTTTCTCTTAATGGTCTATGGTGGAAAACTTATCCTGTCAAAATAAGGAGCACAATTTTCACTGTGTTTATCTTGGTTTTATGAGGTATAAAGGGCAATGTATTAGTTAACTGTTTTAAAGAATATTCTTCCATGTTTGCTAGTACTGCCATGATTAACTTATATTAATAGATAGCTTTCTCATTAAGTTTACTGGGAAATAAAAACACATTGTTAACCACCAGGCAAATTATGACTTGAATGAATATAAAATAACAGGGGCTTAAGGATTGCATACAAATTACAGGGACTTGAGTGTATGTGCTCACAATATGTTCTTAAATACAAGACAATTTGAATTTAGATCCATCATACCAAGTCTCGATTTATTCCATAGAAATCCTTTTTACAATAAGCAAGAATAATAGATATCTTCTCCCTACTTCACCAAAATGCTGGGGTTTTTTTCCTGATAAAGAAAAGAAATATATCTCCAGCCAGAATGAGTTCTAAAGACATTCTATAAATGTGGGTGTGCCTCGAATTAAGAAAGCCAGGCATTTAAATAGTTGACCTTACAGAGCACATAAATTAGAGGGTAATTACTTAAATGTTCTTCAGTTTGTGAAAGGATTTGCAACAGGGTTCCGCTAAATAGCTTACTCGGTAGTGAATTTAAATTACTGGTGTATGTGTGTTTTAAAATTTCTTTCTTTCTTTCTTTCTTTTTTAAAGAAATACATACCTGTTGCATCTAACAAGGTGTGTTGGAATGAAGAGAGGCTAAAGGGTTCTTTTACTTTGCTAAGCAGATTTTTTTTTTTTTTTGGTACTAAGGATTGAATCCAGGGGCACTCAACCACGAAGCCACATCCCCAGTCCTTTTTTGTATTTTATTTAGAGACAGGGTATCACTGAGTTGCTTAGGACCTTGCTAAATTGCTGAGGCTGGCTTTGAACTCGCAATCCTCCTTTCTCAGCCTCCGGAGCTGTTGGGATTACAGGCGTGCGTCACAACTCCTGGCTGCTAAACAGATTTTTAATTTAGGTCTAACTTGTATTTACCCAGCTTTCTTTTGGGAGGAAGGCAAAGTCATTGATAAATGCTGACTCACACTCTGTGACCTCTGTTTTCTGCTTGGAGAAGGGTGGGGTGGAGCCTCCTGGAAATCCTGGTGGTTTGATGCTTTCCATATAGTCATGAATTTAAGCAAAACATTGGATTTTTCACTGGGAGTAGGGTCCAGGGGGAAGTTGAGTAATTTGTGGAGCTCAGGGTTGCCTTGGGAGGAGACTTTCTGCCCTCAGTCATTGTGGGGTGGTTGTAAGGATTATACCAGATGGTGAACAAGGTGGAGGGGAAACCATTGACTTTGACTAGACTCCAGCTCCATGACCCTGCGTTCAAACCCTCCCAGCCTCAACAATACCACTGTCATGGAAACCCAGCCAACTAGGAGAAGGCCTTCCTTGGAGACTGCTGTGGTCAAGATGGCCACCTGTATCTGATCTGTGCTCCCTGAAAGGACAAATCTCACCAATGTTATTCAGGAGGAGTCCTCCTAGTTTTCAAGGTCATAGAAGAATTCCTGCTTCTTGTTCCCTGAAGGGGGCTTACAGCCTGGCCTGCAGTTTGTCTCTCTAACTTGAAGTTCTGTGACAGCAATGATTTGGCTCTTAGGGTTTATGTGACTAGTTCTGTCCTTTTGGGAAGAAAGAGCATCTTCAGGATGGAGGCCCAAATCTTTTCTCCAGAGCCGTGGACCACTGCTGATTCCAACTCAAGGTAAAGTATTCATCATTCCTCTATCCCATGAATGTGTATATGTCTCCTCCTTTACATCAGCAGCTACTTTCATCCCGGGGGATACAGCATTCAATGAGATAGACAAATATCTGTATAATTTGTCAATAAAACAAATAAGTATATAATCACAGATGGCAAAATTAGAAAAATGTAGTATGCTTTTCATATAGTCATGAATTTAAGTAAAATGATGCCCTTATATTGTATCTTTTACCATTAAAATTTCATTTATATTTATGAAATAATTGTTGTATCAGTTGGGGATTAAAAAGTTTAGCAAGATGGCTGGGTGTGATGGTGCATGCCTGTAATCCCAGTGGCTTGGAAGGCTGAGGCAGGAGGATCTTGAGTTCAAACCCAGCCTTAGCAAAAGAGAGGTGCTAAGGAACTTAGTGAGACATTGTCTCTAAATAAAAAAATAATAATAATAAAAAATAGGGCTGGGGATGTTGCTCAGAGGTAGAGTGCCCCTGGTGCCCCCCCCAAACCACCAAAATTAGCAAAATGGAAAGTCTGTGTGGTAGCCAGTCTCCAAAATTACCCCCATTGAGCTCCACTAATAGTAGTTCCATGGATGTGTAGGATTTGTGTCAGGGTTAGTCTGTGGGAAAAACAGACTACAGCAGAAATGGTGGTAATCAGCTTGGAGGACACAGTTGGTCGTCTGTGTCTGTGGGTTCTGCATCTGTGGATTCAGCCAACCACTGGGGAAGATATAGTTTGGGCTCTGATGGTTGCAGGTGTACTGAACATGTACAGGGGTTTTTCTTGTTACTATTCCCTAACAATACAGTATAACAACTATTCACAGAGCATTTATATTGTATTAAATAGTTCAGTTCTCACGAGATGATTTAAAGTACATGAGAAGATGTTCGTAGGCTAAATGCAAAGAACATTCCATTCTATTAAGGGGCCTGAGCACTGTGGATTTTGGTATCTGTGGGGAATCCTAGAACCAATCCCCTGATGCTACCGTGGGACTACTGCAGCTTCTGGAAGACTTTGCATCTTCTGACTTGGATCATTGGATCCAGGAGCAGTCGGCTCCATTCTGTAGAGAAGTCCAGGGGGTAAAGAACTTAAGCCTCAGCCCAAGATCCAGGGGAGAAATAAAAACCTCTGCTAACAGCCACATTTTCAGCACTGTCTCAAGCTCTCCCCACCACCCAGGCCTTCAGAGGACACAGCCCAGCTGACTTCACACATGCAACCCGGAGCCGGAACCTCCAACTGAGCCACCCCTGCACTCCTGACCCTTGGAAACTAGGAAAATAAGCATTTGTGTTTTAAGCCACTAAGTTTTGTGGTGGTTTGTTATGCAGCAAGAGATAACTGATACAGTTGCAACCCTACTGCTACATTATTTTCAAACAACGGAAAATCAAAAGCATAGCAACCCCTATCCCATATGAGAAAAGATTCTTTGTAAGGGATCTGGGTAGTTATACTTCCTTTTTTGATCCTAATGCTTGTTCTGTGTACTGTCAGGATTACCATGTTTTAAACACACACACTTGCCCGAACTTTAACTGCAGTGAGGTTGTTTTGCTTGATTGGATGATCTTCCTGCTCCTCTTTCCTATATGCAAATAAATCACAAATACTGTACTGAATAGCACTTACTAGGTGGCCAACTAATAAAAATATTTTAAATGCAATTTTTTCCAGAGCATCAAGAAGCAGAAGAAAAACATTTTATATACGTTATTCCAATGTATTTATGAATGCCTTCTCTTATCCTTTTTTTCTAACTTTATTTTTTAAAAAATTCATGTTTCCTTTTAAATTCAAAAACATGATTTTACATATTTGTGGGGTACAGTGTGATGATTTAGTATGTGCAAACAATGTGCAATAATAAAACCAGAATAAGCAGCCTTCCTTCCCTAAACATTTCTTTGTGTTTGGAAACTTCCAACTTCTCTTTCCTAGGTTTTATGTTGTGGTGGTAGCACTGAGGATCAACCACACATCCCCAATCCCTCTTCTGGTTCTTAAAATATATGGTAAGTTATTGTAAACTCATCACCCTCCCTTGCTGGAGAATGCTGGAACTTGTCTTTTTCTAACTGTTTTGGTACTCATTATCCAACCTTCTGTCCTCCCCGCCTACCTTCCTAGAATCTAGTAAGCATTGTTCTGTTCTTTTTCACTTTGAGATCAACTTTTCTGCATATAAATGAGAACATGTAGTATTTATCATCCTAAAGCCACCTCCTTTTACTCTTAGAAGTGTGCAGTTTTGGAGAGCTTTGTGATCAGTCTAGCTAAAATTTAAAACTTCACCAAGTTAACTTTGGGTCTCTCATTTTGCAGATTGTCAGGGTGGGAGTAGAGCTTCCAGAAGTGAATACTGGGATTTTTCCAAAGTGAATGGCAGAAGAACTAATCTTGCCAACATCTCCTCTATGTAATACCCTCTTCCTTCCTGATCTCCATGTGGAGAGGCCAGGCTCCCTCTACCCAAGGAGCTCCTAAGCAAACATCGACACTAGAGCCCCAGGTGGCAGCTGAGTGCCTTCCACAGCATCGCCCACACTCATGATCATTAATGAGCTTCTTTGCTTCCTTAAGTGCCCAGGGAGATGCAGTGAGAGTGGTTTTTCCCTTGTAGCTTAAGAAGACTGAAGAAATGTGTCTCTGAAGGCAGAGGCAAGGCTATGATACTCCTGGTTTCCTTAGTGAGCTCTGAGGAGCAGCCCAACCCTGGAAAACCAACCAGGAACCTCATCAGCAGATGTTTTCTTCAACATCTGCCCATGGACTACCTCAGCCGTGGGCAACTCCCGTCACGTGGACAGACCTGGAGCTTTCTGTGAAGAAGAGTGGTTCTGATTCCAGCTGAGAACAATCCTTCCCACTCTTGGATTTTGTGGCATGGAAACCTGGGTTGCCACTAAAGAGACGGTGAAGACAGGGAAAAGGAGCCCACATCTAATGTGGAGCAAGACCACTTTGGATTTTTGTTCTCCCTCTAGCGCTTACTGGTTGTTGACCTTGGCCAAACTGCTGAATCTTTTCAGACTTTAGTGTCTTCCTCTTGTAATGGAGATTAATTAGGACAAGTGTAGCCTACGAGGAACAGACTGGAATAGTTGCAGCACACTGTGTAATGAGCTTGGGGGAGAAGTCTTGAAGAAGTCTCAGAGCATTGTTTCCCTGCTTCCTGTTTTCTCTCAGGTCACTGTCCTTGCTGAGGTCGCTGCCCTCTCTGGCTGGGATATTTCCCCTTTCCTTGCTCATCTACATTTGATCCTTCAGTTCCATTTTCCTCCGATCCTCATTGGTTTCTCAATCTCTCTCCCATCTCCACCTTTGTGTGTCGACTAGATGGAGATCTTTAGCCTATAATCTGTTTTTCTTTCCTCTTTCCTCTGCTAGCGTGTTTCTGAGCTCATGCATCATGTCTTGGATGGGGCAGGACTCAGCCTATGTCAAAAAATAAAGACCGATTCACTGTCTTTTTGAAAAAAAAAATAGAACTATGAAAGTAGATGTAATACTTTTGTTGGCTCAAGCACCCTAATTCATATGGCTAGCAGGTGGGAGTTATACCAGTGACTTCCCTGATACAACCCAATCATTGAGTGCTGAGTTTTTAAAATTCAATTACACAGTGAATGACATTCACTCATCTCATAGATATTTGGCTGTGAATCAATGACTAAGGCAATCTGGCCCAGGAAGTTTTTAAACCTGAATGTTGTTAGTGGGTCAAGAAAGGCTTATTTTTAGTGGTCCTCCATTCCACCAAGTGCAAGGTAGATCTCAGTGTCTCAGCTCAGCAGCTTGAAGGAGAAGTCTTGAAGAACTCTTGGAGAATGTCTTGGAGATATGCCAGGAAATCAACAATGTATGCCATGGAATCTAACATGGGCATGTTGAACAGCTTTTCGTCATTGTGACCAAAATATCTGATGAGAACAACTTACAGGAGTAAAGGTTTATTTTGGATCATGGTTTCAGAAGATTCAGTTCATGGTCAGCAGGCTCCAAGGTGGAAACATCATGGTGGGAGTGCATGATGGAGGGAAGCTGCTCAGCGCGTGACAACTGGGGAACAGAGGTTGAGGGCCGGGAGGGAGGGTCTAGGGACAGATATAGTCCCTAAGGCTATGAACCCAGTGACCTGCTTTCTCCAGCTATGCTCCCCTTGCCTACAGTTACTACCCAGTATCCATTCAAATTTTAACCCATTAAATGATTAGTCCACTGATGAGATTACGGTCCTTACATCCTTACAATTGAATAATTTTACCTGTGGACATTGCTGCATAGTCTGACACATGAACTTTTTGGGGGGACATTTCAAATCCAAATTATAATAAGATTTTAGTGAGCTAAAATGAACTTGCTTGGGTCAAGGACACGCAGTTGGAGACATGCCACAAATTGTACTAGTATTGATTCTATGTAAGGCAGCCAACTTTTGGAGTTCGATAAGATGGGGTGTTGAAGATGATAAATATAACATGTGAATAAAATCTTGAGCTATAAGAAGAAAGAATAAAACTCTCTCAAGAGAGTATTTAAAGTTATTATTTGACAATGCCCCTTTATCTAAAATGGGGTTGTGGCGAGGTAGCAGTTTCAAATCACACATCATCTCATCACTGCTACTATCTGCTAGGAAGGAATTTCTCTCTGGGTATTAGGGTCTCTGGGAAAGTAAAGCCCAAATTTTCCAGCACAGAAAGCATATAAGTTTTGTGGGTGTATTATTAAGTGAAAAGTAAGAGTGTCTGCTTCATTTCCTTCCCTTGGATGCCCTATCAATGTGTTTTCCAGCACATACCGAGTGCTGATTCACAGAATATTTTGCAACTGTGCATTAGTTAATGTTTTATGTTTGTTTATAATGTTTATGTTTTCATGTTAGTTAGAGGGGACAGCAGTCAAGGAAACATCATATGTATATGTCTTCATGCCAGGATTGACATTGCTGCCTCTGCCATGCTAGAAGAGGTCCAGTTAGAACTGATTGCTACCTGGTGGTGGCTGGATCCTCTGATTATGAGGCCAAGAAGACCAGCCCTAGGAGAAGCAAAAATCCATGTGTCCATAACCTCCATTTGCACAACTGTGGCTGCTAAATTCATGAGCCTATTGAGAATTAGGTAGGGCAGTTAGAGAAAAGGGCTGAACAACATCCATGGGGTCCTCTTCATATTGCCCTGATTATTTAGAATCTCCTCCATGAGAGGACCTTTTGATAGAGATTTACATCGACACTCTGAGGCCCTTTTAATTTATGCATTCATATACCTATCTTCCAAATCTCCTTATTATGAATCCTTCACTTTTGGTTTTCCTAAACTTTTGATCATATGGCTAGTTATCTCTCTTTTTCCAGGAAAAAACAACAACAACAACTCTAGTACAGATGTGCTGCTTGAGGTTCCACCAAATATGAGGATTCCTTTCTTCTTTGTCTTTTAGGGAGTGCTGTTATGGCGGTAAGGTTGGCTCATGACTGTCACTGGCATTATCATGCAGAACAGCCTGGAAACCAGATTCCCTTTTGAATATGTTTTTTAAACTAATCATCCATAGATAATGCCCCATGTGTCTTGAGTCCGACTATGGTTTGGTGACTCAGATAACACCCAGTTATGCATGGTCAGCTCAGAACACCTGGTTACTTGTTGTCCCATAGTCAGACATTTGGTCTACCAAGATCCATAAGTGGGTCAAGCACTGTTTCTGGAAAGGAGAACACTTCCATTCTTGGGAACAGATGTTCGAAGCCCTGTAAGCATGGACTGTTGTTTTCCTATCAGGATTTTCCATGGTGTAAATACAGCATCCCACTCTGCCTCAGCCCATTCTAGCACAACAGAACTTTCTGTATCACAAGGTCCAAGGTTGATAGGTACTGGACCATCTGGAGAGTTTTGAACTTATGGATTGTTTGATAAATGGACAGAAACAACACAAATAAAGTCAGTATCTGTCTCCCTCAAAGCTTAAGACATTGCTTTATTAGTTGCAGTGGGTTCACATTTTCTTGCACCTTGGAGAGGGTCTGATATGTGCAAAACAACTAGAATAGCAAGCTTTTGATGTGTAGGCAGCTGTTTGAATTTTTATCTCCTGCTCTCTGGTGTACTTGTGTCTCACCAAGAGATCTGGGGTCTCTGCTATCACCATTCTCTCATATGCATTGGTGAGGTGACCAAGGTCTCTGTGGAATAAATTATGAAAGTGTTGGAGAACTGATATGACCCCGAGATCAGATGGTGATGATAGACTTCTAAGTGAGAGTAAATTGCTTCTAGTGAATTATGGTTATTGGGAAAGGAAAAAAAATGTCAGATTGATAGATGTACACCGGGTACCAGGATCTGTTGATTTGCTTCAATAATGAGATTACTTTAGAAACAGCAGGGGCATTTGATATCACCTTCTGATTAAGTTTATGATAATCTAACATCATTTTTCAAGACCCATCCCTCTTTTGCATAGACTAAATGGGTGAGTTCGATGAAGGTGGGATATGAATCAATTCTCTTGTATCTTTTGGGCTGTGATGGTGGGCCCTACCTCCATGATTCTACCGTGATGTGTAGGATTGCTTTTGTGTGAAGCCATGGAATGGGAATACAGTCCTAATGATTTCTATGGGTCCTTCTGCATGCTACAGCTCAATTTCTAAGCCTATCTATTCCAGCTGTATGCTTAGGAATGGAGAGGCTGACCACAGGGTGGGTTGAAAGATCTGCTTGACATCTCATCTTCATGACTCTTTGCTAGATTGGTTTTCTGGGTCTCCAGGAAATGAAGTTAGCTCAGGGTCAGTATCTAATAGTTCCTGAAATGTGGGCATTTTCCTTTCCCCTTTGCGAAGATAAATATGTCAAGAGCCATAGGCTGTTTGAAAGAATGCAGGAAGAATATGTACAGCAGATGTTTGTCAGTTATGACAGAATCCTTCCTCAAGTGTACCCAGATTCCCTTTCCTAACGTGTACTTGATCTGTGAACTCATTTGGCTCTGGAAATGGAATAAGCTGACGTAGCTCCATCTTGCAGCCCTAGTTAGACATCTGTTAACCAAATTTAGAGGGTCTTCTGGGGTTTAGGGGTGATGCACAGTTTAAGTAGTATCTTCGTGGGCTGCCAATCCATTTCAGTCCGAGGGGTCCCATTCAGCATTAGCCTCTGCCGAAGAGTCCTTCCTATTGTACCAAGTTGATTGCCATCCCTGTTGTGTTAATTATTATGGTTGCTATGCCCCTTACCTGGTCTATTAAGGGCGTCCTCTTGGCTTTTATAAATTTGAGATTTTATTGTATCTAGTGAAATCACCTCATCATTTCATATTTCTTTCTTGCATATAGAATGCAGTTACTACAGCATTTTTTAAAGGCTTTGGAAATGTCCCTTGGATTATGTGTCTGAGTGCCTTGGTGAATGGGATCTCCGCTGAGCCAGAGTGAAGGGGTAGCTGACTAAATTTAACATGATAGATCCACTCTGTGATGACTATATTTTTATGTCTTTGATTTTTTTTACGTGTGAGAGAGAGAGAGAGAGAGAGAGAGAGAGAGAGAAAGAGAGAGAGAGAGAAGAGAGAGAATTTTAATATTTATTTTTCAGCTTTTGGCGGACACAACATCATTGTTTGTATGTGGTGCTGAGGATCGAACCCAGGCCACACGCATGCCAGGCGAGCGCACTACCGCTTGAGCCACATCCCCAGCCCAGATTTGTTTTGTTTTTGTTTCCACATTTTACCAAGAACATTGTTTTTTCTTTTTAAAAAAATTATCATAGGATATATTGAATCAATCACCCCAGCTACTAAAAACTGCACAAAGAATCTTTGACAAGTAGAGTTTTGTTAGTAACTCTGAACCAATCCAATCCATTCCCACATATTTCCCAAAGTTTTTGATGATCTCTAGAAGATCTTGAAACTCTTAAAATTTTTCTTTTCTTTTCTTTTTTTTTGTGTGTGTGTGCTAAGGATTGAACCCAGGGGCTTGTACATGCTAAGGACACTCCTTATCCCCGAGCTGCACCCCCATCTCTCTTCAACTCTCTTCACAGCTCCACTGGCATGGAAGCCTTCACCTCCTGGGTAGACCAATGCTGTCACTGCCACTTCTCAGCTCCGCTCCTCTGCAGTGTCTAGTTATGACCCTGGAAGGAATACAAACACAGCTCTGAGTTGCTAGGGATGTTTTGATCAATGCCGGACCACACATGATGGTGGCCTCATTAGATTATAATGGAGCTGAAAATTTCCTATCATCTATTAAAGTAGCTGTTGTGACATCACAGCATGACATGTGACTTAAATGTCTCTGGTGATGCTGATGTAAAGCATGGCATGTATAATTAGATACGGTATTTAATACTTGGTAATGATGAATAAGGAACTGCGTTACTGCTGTATGTGTTTACCATACTAAACTTTGTGTTGCTATTTTAGAGAGAACTCCCACTTTATAAAAATAAAAAGCTTACTATCAAACAGTAGGCTGTGTTACTCTAGCAGCAACATATAAACATCTGTTTTCATCCAGAAGTCCCCTGTGTGATGGAGCAGTCCCATCTAGGTTTGTGTATATTTACTCTGTTATGTTCACATGACAACAAAATTGTTTAAGGATACATTTCTGAGACAGTATCCCCATTGTTAACAATGCATGACTGGCCTACGCAAGGACACTCAGAGAACTGTCATCTTCTTGCAAAGTCACAACGTCAGGAGAGCTTATTGCTGGGTCTTCAGTCAAGGCAGAATCAGCCTCATTGCACACGGAGGAGGACCTACATCTCTCAGCAAGCGTGACTCAACAAGATTTTGGGAATGAAGCATTTTGGAGTCATTCAAATGCTCCTGAAGTTTCCTATTCCAATTCTTGGGATTCCTCCATTTGTCATATGAGACATTATGAGACTGTCAATTATTATAATTTGATAACTTTCAGGCCCAGGTCCTGTTTCAATTTAGGGTTACTCTAGACTGGTTCCAAGAAAAGAGGTTCTTTTAGGGAAGTCAAGCTCTCTAACATGATCAGAGGCCTTGAGTCTACACCTGCATTTCTATTTCTCACCATAATGGTTTGTGCAAGCAGCAATTCAGTCGGTCAAAGCCTTGCTGTTGTGTTAAGGTCTGTAAACAAGTCAGGATGGCACCTGGCATTTTGCCAGAGGGAGTGGTTTCTGAAGTAACACCAGTGAGCCATTAAGTGTGGAGATTCCTTATTGGTTGACTGCTGTATCTAGTTTATGTTAATTAAGATAAGCTGTGTGTAATGTATATATACCCCTCCTGTCCTACAATAAACGGCTCCCACTCCTGCTGTATCAATGTACACAAGTTGCTCGTCATCCCCCAGTTATTTTGCTGCAGCCAGACTGCAGCACTGTTGAAGGTTCCCAGATGACTAGAGATGACAACTTATGAACATTTGACTATCCCATACTATGAACTACAGTGTCCCCTTCCCTGTGTCAACAGGATCCAAACCCAGATGCCCATTTTCTTGATTCTGTGAGTCTCAGCACTTGCTAGGAACTTGAAAGATAAGCATTGAGTTGCAGACCAAACAAGCTGCCTCACGGAGATTAACAAGAGGGGTGTTTATTGCTAAGCAGTAAGTGGCTGTCAGAATCGCCAGAATGGTGGAGAATGAGCCTCCAGCTCAGCTCTCGGGAGGAATTGTAAGGTTTAAGGTCACCATCTCTTCACCATGATTGGGAAAGTCCCCTTCTACCAGCGCAGGAAACATCTCTTTCAGCAGCCGGATAGTTGTCACACAGGCTGATATCTTTCTCTCTTTACCTGGTGAGTGTATTCTATCGATGCCTCCTAAATCATATTTAAACCTTAGCTCTAAGAAGTCTAAGGAACATAACTTTGAGCTCTCCAGCCTCTGCAGAACAGGAAGTCACATTAAAAAAGAAAGTTGATTTGGACTATGAATGAGACAATGAACAGTATCCACCAGTAATATGGAAGTGTAGGTTTTTTCAAACTTTCGTCTCTTTAAATATTATCATCTTCTTAATCTTGATCAGTTCAGCTAATGAAGCTATTTTCTTACTATTTATTTTATCTTGTATTTGATTAGTTAAATATCTTATTCAATTCTGGTATTTCTTTTTTAAAAAATCTGTATTTGTCTTCTCTATTTTAATACAGGTGTACCTATTTTTGCCTTATTGATTTGTAAGAGTCTTTCATATATATTTATGTTTTGGAAAGATGGGCATGCAAGTTTCAATTTTTAATGTTTTTTTGTTTTGTTTTGTTTTTGTTAAGGGTACTGCTTTTAGAGTTTAATTTTAAAAATTCTTTCTACTTTATGATTAAATAAATATGTAGCAATTTTGGGTATAGTTTTTGGTTTTATTTTTACACTAAATCTTTTATTGCTCCATATTGTGTTTTAGTGTAAAATTATATTGAAAGTCAATTTTTATTTTCTAAATGGTGATCTAATTGTCCCCATAGTATAGGCCATTGCTCAGTATCCATGGGGAATTGATTCCAGGCCTCCCAAGATTACCAATCCATGAGTGCTCAAGTTCCTTATATAACATAGGGTGGTATTTGCATGCAACCTGCATGCATTCTCCTGTGTATTGCACACCGTTTCTAGATTATCTATAATACCTAATACAATGTAATTGTATAGTGCAACGTATTGTCCAGAGTTGTTTTGCTGCATTGTTTAGGGAATAATGCCAAGAAAAAGTCTGCACATGTTCAGCGAACACAATTTTTCTTTCCAAATGTTTTTGATCTGTGATTGGTTGAATCCTCAGGCATGCAGCCTGTGGATACAGAGGGGTGACTGTATTTGGATCAGCTGTTTTCTTTTAATCACTGATTGATGATGTTACTTGCTCATATACCATCATAGATCATCACATATGTACCTGAGTTTTAATCAGGTATTTTATTCCCTTCATCTCTTTGTTTCTGCATCTGCATCGCACTCGAGCATTCTTATTTAAAAAACGTGTCTTGGTTATACCAAAAGATTGTCTCATGCTAATATAATTAAGGGACTTTTTGTCAAGATTTCAAAAATTCCTTTGATATTTTGATGGAAAATTAACCCTAACTATGGATTCATCCACATCTGTTCCTCCCATAACCAGGAATACAGAGGTGGCACTGCCTGGGCACTGAGGGCGTGGGCAGGGGTGAAAAGTTGTCATTTCAGACTGACCCACCCTGGTGGCACTGTGAGGCCTTTGTCAAGTTCCACATCAGTCTTCAGCTTCTTCCTCTGGGCTGTGGAGAGAAATATCATGATTGCTGTGAAGTTTGTGGTGAGGATTATGAGAGCGCACAGCTAGGCCTCTCAGCAGGTCCTGGCACAAAGTTCAGGCTGAAGATGCAGCAGATGTGAGTCCTTCGTGAGGATGCTGGCACCTCCTTTGCAGGCATGCGGGAGACCTTCATGTCTTTCTTCACTGAGATGATGAACACATTTTCTTTGCACATTTTTTTCGGTATTTTTTTTTCTATTGTATGTCAAGTGGCAGAAAAAACACCACCACTGTGTACCACTGATAATTCTAATTTCTGCATCAGTATCACACTTTAGTATTCTTATTTTTGAAAGGATGGATGCATGATGTTACATAAATAACGAAATTATAGTATAATATTAACTATTGACAAGTGGGATTATGCCATTCCTTTGCTTTAGAACCTTTTAGCCTTAAAGTAACAGGGGATGCTATTGCTGTTCTCTGGTCAGTGTCTTCCTTTAGAACTTGACTTCTACAGGTTGCCTGTTCATTGCCATAGCTTTACTCCGTGCCTGTAATTGGTTTGTGCTTAATACATATTTGTTGCATGAACAAATAAATGGCTTTTCCTGGCTATCTCCCCAAAAAGCCTATGGCTTGCCTCTTACTTCACCCCTTTACAAACTCCCAGCTATGTTAAGCTTGCTTTTCCTTAAACTCGCCAGGGTGTGTATTCCTCAGTGCCTTTTCACATGCTATTATTTCCAGGTGTCATGTTTTTTCGCTTCTGTGTCAAGTAGAAAATTGTTACTCAGAAGCATTCCCACAGGAGACCCTTCCAGAGGGTTCATTAAGAGCGAGAGTCTCTCCCTCACCTGTGTTCCAATACGTTTGCATTTGCTCTTGCTCTAGCCCATATTATATTGAACCTCCTCTGCCTAAGTGCACCTTGCCAGTAGACATTGCTCAGCATGGTGACAAACACAAAGCTGTACAATGAGGGCCTTTTGGTTGAGGGAGGACAATGGTGATACATTTGCTTGTCTCAGGGAGGAGTGCACCTTCCCCTTCCACTCCTTCAGATCTCCTCTAGCCATTTAACCATCTTGGGAGTTCATAACCAACTTGAATCTAATGTATGAAATATGATATGTCAAGAGCTTTGTAATGTTTTGAACAACCAATAAAAAAAAAGAAGAAAAAAAAAAGAAGAGAACCATTTTTGCATTTCAACCCCTCCACAACAATTGCTCCTGCCAGGTGGCAATCAATGGGTAAGAAGGCTGCCCCGTGGTTTCTAGCGATCCAAATGGCAAACATAATGTTTTGAGGGACGACTTCAATTTGAAGAAAGCAATTTCTCCATTGGATGAATGTAGAACCTCTACACAAAAGATGAGATTCTTTAAAAGAAAGGGGTGAGTACAGGAACAATCATCGCAGGCATCATCCAAGAGTATATTTGGCTGTCTGCTTTGTCACTTGGATGGAATCAGAGGATAAACATCTTGACACATCCTGTGGGGTCTCCTTCAAATCAAATTGTGAAAAAGGGGGCAGCATTGTATTTCTTGAAAGGCAGCAGCACAGGTCAGAGAACTCATTAAATAGAAGTTCAGTTTCCAGGACAAGATTGTAGAGGGCAAGACAATCGAAGATATAATTTTATTAATTTTAAAGGCACCTCCCAGGTAGAAGTGAAGAAATGGTTTAAGGAAGTCAATAGAAAAAAAATATATATATCCATTGCAAAGAACAGGCTGTTTTACAGACATGGGAGAAAGTGTATAGCAGGGTCCCCCCAACTGGGAGCTATGAACATTGGGGTGAATTAGAAAGAATGAAGTATTTGGGGGGATGTCTTTAGGGGAACAGTGATTGATGGCAGTTTTGGAAGAGAACAAGATCACTCAGTGGGGCCTGAGAGGGTGTTAGGTTGACAGAATCGTCAAGGTAACATAGGAGGAGGGATGGGGACATTAGGAAAGGGAGATTAGTGTCCTTCACTTCTGTCAAGATAGGACTAATAAGCCCACGAAACACCCCAGGTATGGTTTGTGTATGTAGTCTTGCACAACAAGGACAGGAAAGTAAGCACACAAATCTCTCTTTTTTTTGTGGTGGAGGGGTTGCTGGAGATTGAACTCAAGGGCACTTTCCTTAGCCCTATTTTTTATATATTATTTAGAGACAGGGTCTCACTGAGTTGCTTAGCACCTCGCTTTTGCTGAGGCTGGCTTTAAACGCGTGATCCTCCTGTCTCAGCCTCCAGAGCCATGGGAATTACAGGCATGTGCCACCGCGCCCAGCTACAAATCTTAATCATCACGATAAAATGCATTATGTAGATGTGGAACCCACTGCTAAGTTCCAAATGCTGGCCCCACTTCTTTCTTGGACAAATTGCTGAATTTGTTTCCTTGTGGCTGCAATGGGACTGTAAAATCAGGATTAAATGAGTTCACATTTGTAAAGCCCTGAATTCACATAATTGCTATTATTATTATTATCATCATCATCATCATGAAACATGGAACTAAATAGATGATGCACATATTTACCATTAACTGCATGCTGTATTCCGGTGTGGGACTATGTTACACAAAGACTCATTACACATGCATAAGAGCTGACCCTGGGCCCTTGCTTTTATCTTTTCAGTGATATTTGCTACCTTATGTTAGAAGTAAGGAGGTGATGCAGGAAATCAAATATGGGTTTGGAGGGGGTGGGCAAAGCAAACTTTCACTCCTGACTGAAGGGCGAACCTACAGAACCTGGTTAGCAAGTGCACATGGTGGGCAGTCCGCTCACTTATATCTCCAACCTAGAGCAGTGCTGCCCTTCACACTGATTGGAGATGTCGGAGTTACAATCTACACGATTGGCTATTTTTAGAATTAGGGAGGGCAAAAGGGAAAGGCTACAATTGGGTCTAATTAAGATGAATACTAGATTTCAAAAACGAACCAGACTTTCTATTTCTCACACTTAGGGTCTAAGTCTTGCTAGTGTTCAAATGTTGAAAATAGGACTTTCATAATGAAGTAACAGATGGTTTTGTTCACTTAATTTTTCATGTCATCTTAGACATCTTTTTATATTTGATCAGCTCTCTTTCAGCAAGTGTTTTTGAGCACCTACTGTGCGTCAGGGGCTCTTCCAGATGTTTGGGAGATAAAGATACCTGACCTCTTGATTTCTGAAAATCTAAACAGCAGCAGCAACAACAATAACAACAACAACAAAATGGTACCTTGTATTTTTTATAAGCAATGTATTGGATGTCAGGGTTTATACTGTAAAAAAGAATTATGGGTGAAAAAAGACCAAATATTTCAGAAGATAGGAGGCAAAAGTTAAGACTCCTTTCTTCCCAATGATATGTAGAAGTGTGATGAACAAAAGCAAATCTTCAGGTTTTATTTTGTGTCATAAAATTCATCCAAATGTGTAGTTTATCACCAGATGCTGAGATTCAGGGTCCATCAGGGTGGAAATGATAGCACAGAAAAGGAAGAGAAGAAAATAAATCACGCAAAAGACAATCCTGAGAGATTGCCAAGGCAGTGATCACACCAAATAATTGGAAAATACAAGAGATTTAAAACTTATCACAAATAAGGGGAAAAAAAAATCTTAATGAATTTCAAAGTTCTCAATTCATCAGTGTAAATTTGGGGATTACAGTTCCCCCCAAATCAGAAGAGAAGTCCTAAATCATATATTATGCTGTGCATATTTGATTTTACTTAATCGCAGAAGTCCAACCCTGGTTTGGTTCCAGGGCTTAACCGCATTTTAACAAATGACATTCATTCCCACAAGGTTATCAAAAACTTATATTTGGATCTTAAAAATGATCTATTCTCAATCTATCTAGTTTTATCTTGATGGAATAGCCCATCGTAATGAGAATTGCCCATTGTTCCAGATAGGCAATGTTCCAGTTACTGAGCATGTACATTCTTTAGGCGCTCCTGGGTACATTCCTCAGGTCTGTTCAGACCTTGGTGATGCAAACAGAAGTAAGACAGAATCCTTGCTCTCAAAGGCTTACAGGACATAGGATCAGGAGACAGTTACTTTAGCCAATAATTATGAGTTAATAAAATATGCACAAGTGATTATTATTGAACTCTTTCTATTTGGTTTCTTTCAACTAACTGCAGAGAATACTTCTTAAGTGCCAGCCATTTACAGAGGTACTACAGTAGTAATAACAGTGCTACGGAAAAGCAGGCTTCGGAAGTCTGATGTGAGGGGTGGGTAGTGCCTGCAGATGCAGACAGTACACTGTCACCATCAAGAAAATGGCCCTGCGGACATGTTCCCACTGAAAAAAATCTGTCTGGGTAGATTTTAGCATGAATAAAAGTTTCCTTGGAGTTAACTGAGGGCTTAAGCCTCTACCTGAATGTGCTCAGGTTGAGAGATAATTGTGCTATTTTCAATTAGGACAGAAGAATAATTTGTTTGGCTCAACCCCAAATTATTAGAGTGGTACAGGAAGGTGAACTCAAAGTCAAAGTCATTATTATCTGGTCACCAGTTTATCATGTTGGAGCATCATGTTTTTTGCTTGTTGTTCTTATATATACTACTTAAATCGCAAAGCTTGTATAAAGGGATTAAAAGATATTAAAACAATACTTGGTTATAAATTGTTACATCTCTAGTAAATCAGGAGACCATGTAATATCCAGAACTGTTAAATTGGATAAACGAGTTCTTGGGGTTAAGCATAGCTACCATTAGATTGGATTATTGCTCTAAGATAATGTTGTTTTTTCTGTCATATTCGGTTTTTAAAATCTACAGCTCTGTTTTTTATTTTAATTTAGCCTTAAATTATGTTAATAGGTATATTAAACATTAAGATCACCTAGAGAATTCCAAGTCATATGTCTGGAGAGATTAACCAAAATAACAGTTTTTGGATACATTATATATATGGGAAACGAACTGACAAAATACAGATCTTCTAAGTAAAGCTACAAACTGAGAGTACTTTCCATAGAGTTATAAAGCATAATCAAAGGAAATTTTTGAGACATTGAAAACTCCTTTGTGTTTTCATTTTTATTAAAATGAGTGAATCCCAGAATTCTAGTGAAATAAAATTCAACACAATTCAGGTCAGATTTCCTTCCCATCAACAATACCCTGTACTTTGGGACCCTTCTGTCTGTCCAATAAAGGGGCTATTTTCATTAGTTCTCTGCATTTGGCAAAACCAAATCCAAATACATGGAGAAAAAACAATTAGACAATTTAAGCAGAGATAAGGACATCACAAGTAATCACTTTTTATGACATTACTAACTACCTGGTGAAGGAAAAGTCTATAAATGCAAGAACTTCTTGCAGAACACCAGTCAGCCTACTGGACGTTGATTCTTTGCAGTGCGTGTAGGTTGTTGGCTTTATAGACAAATCCCTAATAATGCTCACCTTTAATTTTTCCCCTTAAATAGAAAGAAGGCATGTTGTACATAAAGGCCTTGGAATAAGCAAATGAGTGTCTTTATGGTTGTAAAGATGTATTGTGAGACTTTTCACAAAAATAAGCAACCAGCAAACTGCTCAGGAGTAATTAGACATAATCTGATGCATGCAACCTCATAAAGGAGAAAGGTAATTACAATTACAATACACTGTGCTTAGAAACATATTTATTGTGCTTATTTTTAAGATGTTTACTTCACCTGAAAGAAAAGGACTACAAAAGCGTTTCCATGTAATCAAAACAGAGATCATCTTCCTTTACCAACCACATTTATTTCTATTTCTAAAGTTCATAGCAGACAGCATTGTAATCCACATTAACCTCTGGGATCCTTGCCTGTTGCAAGCTACCACTGCTTAAAAGAAAATACACATATCCACCCAGCCACCCCTCTTTCCACCACACACACTGAAGACAGAATGAAATACAATCACTTGACACAATAATTTCATCATAATTTCCTTGAAGAAGGGCATCAACAGACTTATATATTCATTAAAATGTGCATTTAATCCTCAAAACGGAAATGAGCCACTAAGATCCAGTAGATTTTTCCCAGAACACATTCATGAGCGCTGCTGTCACATGGAACACCCATTCCTATCATTAAAATAACACCCATCAGGACCAAACTTTATGCCGTGACTTTAAAGCAGAAAAACGAAGACTTTAATAACAATTCCCATCTCTCAGGTTTGACTTTGAGGTACAAAGATGCAATGTAAGGCCAAAACTTCCATTCTGAACCTCACGCTAATTTCCTTTTAATTCTATCCAGGACGTGACTTCTGTTTTTAGAGAAGATACCCGAAATTAACGTTTAAGTAGGAGGAAAAGGAAATTAAAAGAGTTAAAGGGATAATTGTGGCTTCATGAGGATGTTGTGGCGGTGCATTGGTTCCTCTTAAGGAGGTGGATTGCTGAGGCAGGAAGCTGGGCGGGAGCCGAGTGGCCCTGGTTAGGATTCTGTGCATCTTTAGCTCTGGACAGGGAAGGGGGCAAGCACACAGGTGGACTGAGGGGACAGCCTGTCAGCTCTACCTGGAGCCATAACAGCAGTCCCTGGCACTGGGAGCACACGGGGTTCTTTGTACAGTGAGGGGGACAGCTCAGTAAGGAGGACAGGACAGATCCCTGACCCTTTTTGCCTTCTCTGCAATGCAGCCTTGGTGCCATCAGTGGCCTGAATTCAAACCTGCTCCCTGGAGAGGGCAGATCATGGAACATATGTTTAGTCTAAAAATGCAGTTTTCAAAAAATGTGGTATTGGAATATGCAAGGATTTTTCCTTATGCTGGAACCTTCTCTTTGCCCCAGAGATCTGTCAAGTGGAATTGAATGCATGCACATCATCTGCACACTGTTGCCAGATGAGGATCATTTCCGTGTGTCCTTGCGTATTTTGGAGAAAATGCCAGCCGTGTTGAACAAGATGTTTTACAAAAGTTGTGAACACATCACGACTCCAGGTTTCTTCCCATAGAAGATTTTAAATTTAGAATTCACTGAATTAACTTCTTACTTTAGGGCAGGGAACGATAAACTACGCATCTCATCAATAGCTGGGACCAGGTTGGATCATATCTCTCAAGTTCATCAATTACCGAACAAAGGACACGTATAATTTCTCCAAGTTTAAATCCTTAAAGATTTAAGTTGACAGGCATATTTTCACAATAAGGAGCTACAATAAAACATTGATGGAGTTTACACCAATGTCAAGATTCGGAACAAAGACATTTAAAACAAACAAAAAAAAACATCAGGAGCTTTATTAAAACATCAGCCACTTTTCAAAAACACGATTCTTTGTGGTTTTCTTCAGCGTTCTCAAAATGTGAACACGGTGGGAGCCAGTTTGAGAAGATCACTAAATAATGAGGAAAATGGAATTTTCTAGAAAGTTTGGGTACCACCTAAACTCAGCCTTAGGTCAAAACTGAAGGCTTTGCAATAAGTCAGAATTCAAACAGCCAGGCCGGGCGGATGAAGGGACACAGTCACTGTGAAGGGCAAACCCCCACCTGGCACATCTGTAGCCCACAGAGAACATATCAAACGGACATTCAGATGTAACCGCTGACACCAGACTAGACTCTTCTCACTGCAGGCTGTGTAAATGGGAGGTACCATCACGACACACACACACACACACACTCTCTCTCTGCCTTCCTCTCTGCATGTTCTCACAGTGAAAATAACACACGTATAATAGGACAACCTTGAGAGAGCACAAACTGCTGGGAAACATTACCTTCTGTGCTGTGGAGGATTCATGAGTTCTCGCCAGCTGCTGGGATCTGTCCGGACATGTTCCAGTGATCATCCCGTTAAGACTGGCAATTAAATGGAGTGTTACAGCTAGGAGACCCCAAATTTGATTCTATCCTCCTTTCCTCTTTGCAGAACCCAATTTGATTCCCCACCCCCCCACTACAAAAAATGGCATGTGCGTATGTAATCCTGACACACTGAAGCAAAAGTGACAACCCTGTAATAATAAAATATGGATTCCCTACCATGAAAGGAAATGAATTTTTACAAAAGTACAGAGTCCTCGTAGTGTTCTAAACAACGGTATGTTTAAAAACACACCTGCCTCGATGTTGTCATTTAACTGTCTGATCTTGTCTACTTACATTGGCACAAGAGGTCCCTGGTTGGTTAACCATTGAATGCACAGAGGAATGGGACTTGGGCTTTTAAAGACTCAAAAGAGTAGTAACCTGGAAGGAGGGTACCTACGAATGGAATCAATACACAGGAAAGTCTTACAAGTCCATGACATGCTGCAAAGAGGAAGTACAAGGAAAAAAATTGTAAGATGTTATCAAAATACGAAAAGAACTTTGACAAGGAGCATATTGTACATTTATTTAAGACAGCTCTGTTTGCTGAAATGAAAGTGCGTTTCTGGTAGAACATCCAGATTGCCAGGGAAGCTGAGATGGGAGCAAGAATGGCCAAAGTTGAGAGACCCGATGACTCGTGACATCTTCCCTTGAAAATAAATCCGAAATGGGAAAGGAATAATACATTACAAAATCCCTCACCCGATGGGCATCCTGGATTTTGCTTTATTAGTGCGGACAAGTAAATTTTATGTGATAGTTTGTTGTATTTAAAGACAGTGTAAAACTCTCATTGCAAACAGTTGTTTACAGTGCGTTTTTCAGCGCCGAGCTGTTTTAAAGCTCAATTGTGCATTTTGCAGATAAAGTGGGAAAACTAACTGAGGGCTGTATTGTAAGCAGTGGTTGCCGTGGAAACCCCAGTTTCAAGAGCTGGTTCTCCATTACCACTTAATTTAGGCTTCCTAATTGCATTCCACTAAATCGGTAGCGACAATATCTGCAGAGCAAAACTGCATGCCCAGTCTAGCGAAAACCTCTTTGAAACAGGCTTTTTGAAAGCCAGGAGCTATAAAAACTCAGCATGACGTGGAGCATATGAGAAACCTGTAGTTCAAATGTACTACTGCTGCTTTCTCATCCTTGGTAACTTCAGTGCACTCCACACCAATCTATTAGTTCAGTCTACCTTAAAGATCATAAAGCTCTGTCATGTGGAAACTCATCTGTCCAGCAACACATTGGTGCAAAATAGATTTAATTGTCCTCCCAACTCGGTATCATGTCCATCTTATTTTACTACACACCAGCAGGTAGCCCCGTGCAGATCTCACTTCCCTTGAACTGCCCTTGCTCCACAATGTGAGGAGAACAATACTTTCTCAGTTTAAATTATTTGCCACTGTTGGGCTGAGCAGAGAGCTAGACCGCCCATATGTGACCTGAAGAAGGGGCTTGTCAGAACCACTAGACATAAAAGCATTCCAATTATCGACCACACTGCCCTAATAGAGGAGGCAACTAATATGATAGTGTAAGTGACTGTAGCAGTGAGGAGCTCTTCGTCACTGTCAGATTACCACTTGAGTTAAACTCTTGTAAATCAGTCACATTATGCCGCTGGTGGAGAAATAAACACAGACCTATTATGCTTCGCATTCCGGAGGGGTCTTGCTGCAAAAGGAGTTACAACGGATGCCCTGAATTTTGTCATGTTTTTTATTTGGCAGTTACCAATGGGGGTGGTGTAAGGTGGGTAAGATTTAAGTTGCTGGTGATGAGATTCTGAAAGGAAAGCATGTGCCTTCGGTGGCCCACGAGGAGGCCATCCCGTCTCCCTGGGAGGACACGGGAGGGCAGGGTGGACGTTCCGTGTGAACGTCCAGCGGAGAGGAAGCCACTGACCCCCCGATTGGCAACAAAGTCCCACAATTCCCGTTTTTCTCTTTAAACAACGAGTGCTTTCAGGCGAAATGCCTTGCTGTCTTGGAACACAGGACTTCATGCCAATCCCCAGCGGAGCTCACCATTTCCTCACTCTCGTCCCCAGGACTTGGCATCTGTATTATAGGCAAAGAGCCTCTTTTGCTCCTGAGAGACAAGTAAACAACCGCAGCGTTTTATCCTCTCCCTGGCGTGGCTACACGTTGCTAAAGCAGCCCGGAAGCTGCCGCCAAGCACTCTACTATTGTCTTCCATCTCCCAAGGTTTGAATGCCCTCGCCCTCCCAACTGTGGGTCTTCTGCAGGAATGAATGAGCCGTTTTCCAGGACAAGACTTTATGAATGAGACAGACTGTGTATTACAAGGCAAGAGGCTGCTGTGCACCTTCCAGATTAGGAAAGCCCATGCGAAGGGAGCTGAGCTTCCCAGTTGCAATAGTCATCTGGAGGAGAGGGGAAGTCAACAGCCAGGACAGGACTTTCCCAGAAAGCCTGTCCACAAAGTCACCAAACAAAAAAAGGAGATGATCCATGCAAAGACCAGACACCTAAGACCCCTTGAGGATGCAGATTCTAACCGGAGAATGTGACCTGCTCTGGGGTGGTGGGGAGGGGTTTCCACCGCGGGACACTTCTGGTCACTTCTGGTCTACAGAAAAATAATGTCACATTGCAGGTGTGGCGGTCACTAGGCAGCGACCGTGCTTTTCACCTTGGCATTAAGCACACGACTCATGGTTCTGAGATTGAGAACGTGTGATCTCGTAGACTGAAGTTTGAGCAAAATTACGAGTGTGAGTTCTGGGATTTTAGTTACCCTCAGTCGTGCGGACCTAACCAAATTACTCTTTTCCAATCTCCTGGAGCTTCCTTAGGAAGACCTGGGCTTGGGCTCCTGGTTGTAAACAGTTTTCAGTCTTTCCCATGAACCTGGGAACTATTATCCCTTCTTCTCAGTTTGTTTCTTCCTCCCTGTGGATGGAGAAAAGTACATGAGTAGGTTTGGTTGAATCACCTTCAGCTAAGCAAGTAAAAGCCAGCCCTGACTCTTGCCTGGGAAGCAGCACTCTGAAGCAGCTCCCAGAGGATCCAGCCGGGAAGAGTCGAGGCAACTTTGTTCAAGCATCAGGTTCCTGCCAATTTCCTCTCTTGCTAGCCCTCATGAAATCGCCTCTGATTTTATCTGCATTCTTCCACTTTGCTACTGCTTATCTCTGATCCACCTCATGAAACTAATAAAATAAGAGACTAATGTTTCCCTCTCATCCTGAACAATTAATTCTAATTCCCCAAACTTCTTTGATCTCCATCCTTTTAAAACTGAATCCCAAATCTTTGGGCTTAAAAATCAAGCCTTGTTTCAGGACATAAACGAGGTACCCCATAGCAGGGAAATGGGAACAGCCACAGAAAAATGATCACCATGGAATTCACCATGGGATTACAAATCACGGAGAGTGCATAAATAGTTATGAGGAAAAATTGCTGGATAATGCTGCTGATAGAATCAATAGCATCCTTGATAGCGATATGCCCAGGGGTTCTATATATTATCTATCCCCCAAAATGTCAATATAATAAAACCTACAGAGGAATTTATATCAAGATCCATTCTCTGTCAATTCCCAAGTGAATAATAAATCAAATTTCATACCTGAAAGATCTCTTCTAATCGACTTGTTTAAGACACTGGTCAAAGTGGTCAGCATGCTGTTTCAACTAATGGGTGTTAGAAAATATTTCTATCTCCTTTCAATTTATTCAACACTTATGACCCATATGACCCTTGATGGGCTAGGGAAAAAAGAGATCATTTATATATTCTGTAGGTAATAATATTTACGGAAATGTTTTATATTATTTCTCTTGGCATCCCCGTGCTTAGTAAGGGGGCCCAGCACATACAGTGTTCCCCATGAAATGCTTTCTGAATAGACATATATGCATTGATCAGGCTTTCTTTATCCTTAGCTATCAATGCTCATTTTCTGTTTCCATCTAACATCCCTTAAATTAATTAGTTTGTGTATGTGCAAATGTTAGATAGCAACATATATATGTATATATGTGTATGTGTGTGTGTGTGGGTGTGTGTACACACACACACACATACACGGTAGAAAAACGAAAGATGCATTTTAAATGGAAGCCCTTTGTGATGCTAGAATACCATCATGCATGAGACAGGTCTTGGTTAGGTTAAACCCGGTGTCTTTGAAAGTGGCAGGAGTCCTCCCAGCTCACTTGGGACTGCTGATTAAATCTTACAAACAATAACCTGGCTTTCATATGTACACCTCTTTCCCCTAAAAAAAGAAAAAAAAAAAAAAATATATATATATATATATATATATATATATATATTAGAACTCTGCTCCAAGGCCTACATGTCAGATCAATATTCAATATTCAGTATAATATTTCAGGAAAATAAACATTTTTATTCCTTCTCCCTTATTAAAACAATGATTTCTACTATATGTGTTTGTTTTTCTGAAGAATTTGGCCTGATTGAATAACAAAGCTATTGTTTTCTACATGTTTTAGGCACTTAAAGAGGTATGCTATCAACAGTGGTCCTGAGGAACTTAGCTTCCCATGGTCCTGGGTGAGGAACATGGTGAAGTGGCCAGAGGTTGGTCTGAATGAATTTTATTTCAGTGAGTCTAATTGTTAGGAGAAAAATCTGGAGGCAGGGCAGGACAATTCAAGGAGCTCTGTGCAAATTGAAAAATACAAAATTTATTACCAATCTTTGATGATAACAGCAGAGGATTGAACTACAACAACTACAGGCCTGGGCCCCTGTAGGCATGGGACCCTAGTGATGGCAGGGATCGCATACCCCTGCAGCCAGCCTGGGTCTGAATTCAGGTCTCAGCTCTCCTGAGTCAGCTGTGTGACACTGACCAACTTCAATTCATTCAGGTTTGGTTTTCTGGTCTAGGGTGTGGTCTTGTTGAATGCTTTTGCTCACACTGTTGTGGTGGTTGTGACCACCAGGAGAAAGTGCTTTGCAAATTTTGAAGCACAATATAAAATCATATGTTGGAATATTATTATTTTATTCTGATCTGTAATTGACATGTAATAATTGTACGTATTTAAGGGGTTCGTGTGCTATTTCAATACATGTGTACAATAGTAATGATCAGAGCAGGGTAAATGGCTTAGGTATCACCTCAGAGAGTCAGCATTTCTTTGTGTTAGGAACGTTCCAGATTCTCTCTATGAGCTATTTTAAATATATGATGAATTGTTGCCAACCATGATTATGATTATCCTAATGTGCCATGGAGTATTGGAAGCTATTTCCTCATATCCAATTGTACCATCCTAAAACTGTTTTTAATTGTTGGATTGATTAGGGCTGGGAATGCGTAAGTACTGATGTAATAAAATGTGTTTACTTTTCTTTCTCTGACCTTAAAGTGAGGTGACTTGGTCCCTTTCTCCGCCTCCCAGATTTTGGGTGACATGAATACACCAAATTGATTTAGTTTGTAAAGTAAACAAACAACACCTCTACCCATTCATTGTCTCTAGTGACTAGAGACTAGTGACTGGGGCCAAGAGTGGTCAGTCACCAAGAATTTCTCATACTGAATTGATGGTGCCCCAGGCATATAACATAATGATATCCTTGTGAGCCATCTTCTGAATCCTACTACAATCAATGAAATGTACTTCAGTTGAACCCTCATTAAGATAAAAGGACATGTTTTTCCCCTTTGACCCACTGGGGAAAATGCTTGGAAACCATAGTCATGGCTACAGTAGTTCCAGGTAGGAGCCGTGCCACCTCCTGTATGTCTCAGAAGCAGCCACCTTCCCCTAGGACTCCCTGAAGATTGTTGTTTCCTTTGTTTCTAAAGCCAAGGCACCAGGCAGAACCTTTCTTCTTGCAAGAATACTTCTGATTACCTGAGCTTGGAAGTTGGGATTCAGAAAACTGTTGGCCGAGTCTGATTATCAACTGCTGTAGCTTAGTTCAGTCTGGGAAGCAACCTCAGATGTCCATGGAACCTTGTTGGTGTGCCTGTTGGGTCTCGAACTCATGGAACATCTTCAAAATATTGAATGTCCTCTCAAAATCCATGTGGGCAAAAATCACAATGAACAGATTCCATAGACAGATCTTGGCAAACTTGCATTGCAAACAACTATGCCATTAAAAATAAAGATCTCCTAAAATTGGAAGAGAAAAAGATGAACAATCTGGTTTTAAAATGAGCAAGAAATATCATCAGGCAGGTCATAGAAGAAAGGAAATGGCCCTAAACACACAAAAAACGTGCCAAACTTCATTTAAAAAATGCAAAATAATAACAACAACAACAACAACAACAAGAACAACAGAGTACCCTTTGCAACAGAGTGGCAAAACCTCATGTTTCTCGTGATAATTCAGGGGTGAGGCTGTGGGGAGAAAGGCTCCATCTCACATTGCTGGGGAAGACCTAAACTGGTACGAGCGCCGTAGAAGGAAATCAGACAACGTCTGGAGAAATGATACATGACTGTAGCCTTTGATCCAAAAATCTCACTTCTAGAAATCTACCCCAGACTGCCAAAAATACAATAAGGCATATGCACACAATTAGTCATCACAGCATATTTGTATTAGCAAAAGATTGGAAACAACCCAGGTGTCTCCATTAATAGGGGACTGTGGGAATAAACAATAGAGCATCCACACGAAGGAATTCCAACAGCCAAACAAAGCCCTGCACAGAACAAAACAGAAAGCATGATGATTTCTGCACATGGACGTGGTGTTTTCCCCAGTGCACATTACAGGACGGAAACAGCAAGATGTAGAACATCGACCTTTTGTGGACTCAAAAGAGGCGAGATAAATATATTTACCTATTTTCTTCTATTTTTCTAAAAGGAATACTGGAGAAATAAATATAAGTCATTACCTGTAGGAGAGGACAGAGGGGACAGATGAAAACCGGACCTCTCTGAATTATGTCAGTGTTTTATAGAGTCCAAAAGTACCCAATTTAAATTTCAAAATGCACTGAAATGAATAAGCCTCCTCTGATCAACTCAGTGACATAATCACCTGGAGACAGTAATTATTTCAAGAGACTTTAGAAGACATTATTCAACCTGTGCTTCTATGAGGGGAATATTTTGTAGGGACAACTAGCTGCAACGAATGTGAAACTTCATCCAGTAATCTTAGTATTAGTAGTAACACTGGTAATATTACTTCATGATTAATTTACCTATTTTATGGGCTATTTGAAGTCCCTATTTTCAGCCTAAGAGAAGATGAATGCAAGTGGAAAATCAAAGGCAATAAGAAAAATCCTTGGTATACGAATTAAAGACATCAGTATTAACTTATGATTCAAAGAATTATTAGCCCTGTCTAGAAGCATAGGTAACTCTATAGCAGTACTGTTCCTAGTGTCTAGACGGCGGTCTGTAGATACTAGTTCTATGAAAAAGAATCACTTCTGGGAGAACATGCACAGGTAAGTTAGGACCCCTTGATGTGGAGAAAGCAAGGGAGCAGTCAATGACCAGAGGGCGCATGTCAGAACGGTACCCTGGACAGCATGAGGGGCATCACTGGCTTAAAGATGGAGCAATCTGAGCCTCAAAAGATGATGACCAATGAATTGAAATCCAATATGTAAACACACAAACTCAGTTTGTTAAAGGGGGAGTTTGACAATGACAAGATATACAGATCCCATACATATATAAAATCTAACGTGATCCTTTGACTTGTTCTGACCAAAAGGATGAGTTGGAAGTGACGCTTTATAACTCTGCAGGCTGGGCCTTAAGAGGCCCACAGCTTTGGCTTTTGTCCTTAGAACGCTTGCTCGTCGAAGCTGGTCTTCTGCAAGATTACCCCGAGAGCACGAGGAAGCCCGAGTTAGCTATGTAGAGAGAGCAGAAGGAGGCTGAGCACTGAGTATCCCCCAGCTGACTGAGGCAGAATGAACGACCCCAGGAAAAACTGCCCAAGCAAGCTCTGCTCAAACCGTGATCTGTGGAACAGCGTGCCAATAAAACGATCAATTGTTTAAAGTCATTCAGTTCTGGTGTGGTTTGTCTGGTCATAGCAAGAGCATAATTAGAAAGTCACAGTTTTTCGACCTATAAAGAAGTATCTGATTCAGATTGGCACAGATGATCAATAAGAAACCAGTCCATGAAGGGCTGGTAGGGATGTTCACCTAGGAAGGAGGAGCAGCTGCCATCAGAACCTCACTAAGGTAGAGCAGATGGTAGAGGTCTCTTGATAGGATACAATAGACAGTGGGCAGCTTCACTCATGGAATATTCTAGAAAAAGCAAGGCACAAAAGATTTAGAGTCGAACCAGAATCAAATAGATTCCTTACAGCAGAATACAACAGACACTAGTATGGCAATATGTAAATCAGTGGATGTGTAACTGATGTGATTCTGCAATCTGTGTATGGGGTAAAAATGGGAGTTCATAACCCACTTGAATCAAAGTGTGAAATATGATATGTCAAGAGCTATGGAATGTTTTGAGCAACCAACAATAAAAATTAAAAAAAAAAAAGAACTAATCTCCAATTTACAGGGAAAAAAAAGAGATAAAAATCCAAGTTAAATGATGTTGAGAAGGAGGGAGAGATGGATCCAGGGAGTGAGATCCTTCAGGATAACTGACCTGGCATCAGAAAAGGCCAGGGGGTAGCTCTGGAGTGAAAGAGGCTCAGGAGACTGCCAGCTATGCTCTGCAAATGGATCTTATGTGGGTCCTGGGTCATGCAGGCCAAGAGGCGAGACATGACCTGAGACACTCTGGGAAATTTGAATGTGGAATGAGTGTTGCATGACACCAAGAGATTATTTTTAATTTTAAGGGTGTGATCATGACATGTTAGTTATATAAGAACATGTCTATTTTCCTTTTTTCTTTTTAGACATATATGCTAAATAGGTAGATGGAGAATGGAACATGAAGATTGAGATTTATTTTAAAATTCTTTACCAATTAAAATGAAGGAAAGAAGCAAGCAAGGGAGGAAAAGAAATGAACAAATGATGTACAGATCTTCACAACAGTTGGGTCTGGTGAGGAGATACAGAGGCTCCTTCTAATGAAAGGACGCTACTTTTGTTTATGTTGGGAATTTTTCATAATGGAATTCGCATAGCAACTCAGGGAATTTGAAAATTCATGTTTATTTTCATATTCTGATTGAAGTCAGATTATATGTTGTTCTACTCTACGGGTATGACTTTATGTTATTAATGAAATAACCTACTCCTGCCTCTCAAATATTTGAGTAAAATTGGCCTTGCAGAAAGACCTCGCACCACCAACATTAAGAGAGGAAGCCAGGACTTCTTACAGCTTCACGCACATTCTCCTATTACTTAGTCTTGGCTCATTTTTGCTTTAATTATTTTCGGTGTTATATGTTATCCATTTTATTATTTAGTAAACTGTCAGTGCTTGTTGGACATTGATAAGGTCTGGAGAAAGAAACTTCAGGTGAACATGATAGTTGGCGAGGATCCTACTCTGCCCGATTTTTCTGAGTTTATTTTTTTAATCTGATACATAAACACATAGTTCTGTACAGGTTTCTGGGGTACCACGTTATGTTCAGAAACAGGTATACATTGTGTAAAGTTTAAATTAGGTAAGTAAATCTATCTCCTCAAATATTTACCATTTCCTTATGGTGAAAACTCTCAAAATCCTTTCTTCCAGCTTTTTGAAAGATACAGTCCATTATTGTAACACCCCAGAACTTCTTGCTCTCCTCTTAGTGCCCATTGATCAATATCACCTATTCTATTTTCAACTTCTATTAGATCAACTCTTTTGGATTCCACATATGAATGCAATCATGCAGTAATTGTCTTTCCATGCCTGGCTTATTTCACTTAACACAATAATCTCTAGTTCTATTTTTGATTGGAAATGACAGAATTTCATTTTTAATGACTGAATAGTATTCCGTTCCCTTTCCTTTATCCATGCATCCATTCATGGACACTTAGGTTGTTTCCATTTCTTGGCTGTTGTGAATGGTGCTGCGATGAATCTGCCTGCTCTTACTGAATGGATCAAGGCACAGCATGATGCCTGATGGAGTCTCTGGAGCCCCCTCCATGAGTTCAGATTTTGGCTTTCACTGCCAGTCATGTGACTTGACACTGACTTTCACTTCTATTTCTGTGTCATTTATAAAATTAAGGTAAAATCAGCATCTCTTATTTGCACGTCCAGACTCATAGTGGCGCTATTCATGATAGTTAAAAGGTGGAAGCAGCCCAAGCTTCTACCAACAGATGAATGGAAAAGCACTGTGTGGTATACCACAGAATACCATAGGGTACTCTAGACAATGGAGCATCATTCAGCCTTAAGAAGGTAGGAGATTTGGGCTCAGGCTGCAACCTGGGTGAGTCTCAAAGACCATGTGAAACACGTTGAACACAACAGTGATTGAATCCATTTATATGAAGTACCTGGGGGGAATCAAATTCATAGAGAAGGAATGTGGAATGGTCCTGCAGCTGGGGGCCTGGTGATTAAAGGGGTCAGAGTTTCACTTGGAGACGATAAAGAGTGGTGGAGGTCTCTGGTGATGACAGTTGCACAACAGAGGGAGTGATCTTAATGTCACTAAACTGCATGTTTAAGAAGGGATAAAACACTTAATTTTAGGTTGAGAATATTTTGCGACCATTGGGGAAAAAATAACTCAAGTCTGGAGGGAAAAAATTTAGCAGCTCCCCTGTAAAGTTGTTAGAAGAAACATTTGCAGTAACCACGTAGAAATATGTGGATAGTCCTCATACACATAATGAGTGCTCCATAGCTACCATTTCTCTCCTTCAGGACAAGGTGTTGACCTGACAAATGGATGTCCTCTAGGTCAGGGCTGTTTTGGGTGCAGTACTCATCAGAGAATCTAATCAAAGTTGTGACCCTTCTCCTAGGCACAAGTCTGTCATTTTCTCTCTCTCTCACCTATCTCTGTCTTTCTATCCATTGTCTCCCCCTCTCATCCCTACCCCACACTTCCTGCCCCAGCAGGAGCTGGAATGCAAGGACCCCAGGTCCAGAACCTTGGCTCCCCCCATCAATGACTGTTGATGTATGAGCTCTCTTGGGAAAAGTGTTCACACATCAGCACAAAAGAAGGGCACAAAGGATGGAGTCTTCCTTCTAAGTAAAATGCCCTCAACCTGAAGTTCACCATCGTAACCGGATTTCGGGGTACAAAGCTCAGTGGAATGAAGTACATTCTTATTGTTACACCACCATTTCCAGAACCTTCATCCTCCCAAACGGAAACTCCATTCTCTGAACACTGACTTCTCATTTCCTCCTCACCCCAACCCCTGGCAGCCATCATTAGAGTTTCTCTGTGAAGCCAACGGCTGTGGGTACCTCATATGTGTCAGTTATTTCAGGCTGGGATAACAAAAATACCCTAGAATTGGTGACTTACACACCAGAACTCTGTTTCTCATAGGCTGGAAGCCGGGATGGGTGCCAACATGGCTGGGTCCTGCTGAGGGCTCTTCCTGGCTCGCAAATGGCGATCTTCTCACTGTGACCTCAGGTGGCAGAGCACACAGAGTAAGGAAGAAAGTTCTCGGGTCTCTTCTTTGAAGAGTACTAGTTCCATGAGGAGGGTTCTACCCTGATAGCTAAACCACCTCCCCCAGGCCCCACTTCCTGACACCTTCACCTTGGGTCTGAGGATTTCAACATAGGCCTTTCAGGAGGAATCGATCATTCAGTCCGTAACATAGAAGTAGAATCATGGATGGGTGGCTTTTGTGTCTGGCTTGTTTCTCTCGGAATACTATCTTCAAGGTTCATCCACGTTGAAAAGTGCGACAGAATTCTTCGTTCTTTGGGAAAGCCGCATCACATCTGGAATGGCAGAGTCTTGACCTGATGGTGGGTCTGAGAAGTGGGGACCTAGATGGGCCAAGGTTGGGGGTCTCAGAGAGAAGGGGGCTTTCTTGGAGGCTTTTAAATCAAAACGAGGAATTTGTTGCTGATTTTGTTGCTTTCTGAAGTCAGACCAAGTTGAGTCTTCAGAAAACACGTTTATAGGATTTATGGGCCATGGAAATGGGAATCATTTACAAAGGGTCCTTGAAACTCTGGTAGACCTTGGGCGGCTGGGTTAGGGGTTCCTTCAGGCCTGCAGCAATGCCTTCAGGGCCTTCCCAGTATCACGCCCATCTCCTACATCTGTGCCTGTGTTTTCCTGACATTCAATAGGCTTTTTCAAGATGATTTTTTTGGTCATGAGAGCAAATATTTACAGGGTTATTAGCCAAACGAAAGGAAAACAAACATGCCCTTCGAGGGCTGAGTCCATTGTCTAGGGTGTGAGTTTAAGGAAAATAAACCCTTCTACGAGGAAATCTGAGTTGGTTGGGTACAGGCCCAAATGTCAAAATCCTGTGGGGATTTTCCCGGTCTCTCCCTACATTGCTAATAATCAAGAAAAACAATGATGTGTGTGGAACCCAATGCGATTAGACTAAAACCCAGAATAAATAAGGATTTCGATATCATCCTTTCCTGACTCATGTCTTGCATGTTTTAAATTCTCTTGGCCCCATAAACACATTACAGCTAATTATGGCTGAAGCCCAGACAGTTCAGGGATTGAGTACATAGAGGATTCCAAGGCATAAAAGCTGAGCTCAATTTCTCCACGTTGGCAAGGGCACACTGGGACTCAAGGGCCAAAAACACTGGGGAGGTGGCTGAAGTGGTTTGCAGCCAAATACGGGGGAGGAGGAAAGAGAAATAGAAATCAATCATCCATCATCGCTTGTTAGAACCACTTGGGGTTTTGGTTTTCCTGCATTTTGTCCATTTATTGTAACAGCTGGAAGGGTGAGCTCGGATGACTTAATGGTATTTTGTAGCACTAACATATTTGGTGACAACTTCGCTCTTGGAAGCTTCACGAAAACGGATTACAACAGCAGCTAGAGACTTGAGAATTCTCTGACATCATAGAGAAGAAAGAAAAGTTTTTTCTTCTTTGATCTTCTGTATGACATGGCTGTGATTATTCATGAATTTTGAAAACTGAAACACCAGAGCCAAGAATAAAGAGAGAAGGCTGAGAATGGGAGTTGGCAAAGGTCTGGAATTTTGAGGCCAGGGTCTGCTAGCCCATTAGGCAGAGTGACCTTGTGTCCAGGGCCTACGAGACTGTGAGGCACTCACTGAAATGTTTTCATTTCTTTTAAATTTAGAAACAAAAAGTTAAGCATTCAAAATGACCACTAGGTCAGAGAAAATGTTTTCATGCATAATACTGTTTGTTTTATACCAACAGAGTTGGAAAAATGCTACTCTTGATCTCATTTTTATGGAAGAAGGGATCCACAAAGGCTAAAGAATCTGAGACCCTGGACACCACCCCCCCCGCACTCTGGTTGGAGCTATTGGCATGTGGTTAGAAGTCATCTCTCCTCAATGCCCTACTCTTGACATCCGGGTCTTAGAAATAGCCCTGGGGAGTGGGATGGGTTCCTGAGGCCATGTATCTTTTTACATTCCCATATGGGGGCAAGAATTTGGAGTCTGACCACATCCTTTGAGATCCAGTTGTTATGAACCCATCTGCATCCCTTTCCCTTTTGAGACGCAGATTCTAGAGAGAAATAAGGGAAATCTCAGTCCCCAGAGAACCTGCAGTTTATCCCCCGAGGGCAGCTGCTTACAGAACTATGACTGTCTTTGGCTGGTCTCTGGTGGTGAAGGAGACTACAGAGAAGTCACATGTCACTGCACTGGGAATGCAATGACCTGTGGTCTAATCCTCAATCTACCACTCACCAATGGTGCAACATTAGCTCCTCTTGATTTCTGTAAAATGGGAACAATCTCACGTGTCTAGGTTGCCTTCTACAATCATTATGTAGGCCTAATGAAATAGTATGTGTGGATGCATCCTGTAAATTTGGCAAGTTTTCTAAGGTATCAGGACCCTTGCGTCATATTACACATCATGCTGTAGTTTCTTAACTGGTAAAATGGGGGAGAAAATGACACTAGGTTTTATTTTCCCTCGGAGGAGGGTCACTTGGACAGGATCAGCTAGCCTGAAAGAGTTCACTGAAGATATTAAATGCTCCTCATTATTGTAAGTGACTAAGTTACTCAATGTGATCTGTATATCCTTATGTGGGCTTCAGTTGGGTCTTTCCAGAATTTTTTGTATATTGGATATGAAAAATCTGCCCAAGAAAAGAATATTTACCTTTCGTCCATCAGAAGCAGGATTTTCATCTCCTGCAGTAGAGATGCTGAGGTGGCCTGGCTTGGTATACCTCTGCTTCAACATGACAACGTCTGGCTCGATAATCTTTACCCTATGGGCCTGCAGCAGACCCTTCCTCATTCAAAACTTACTCCCTTACCTGTTGGTGGGGCATGAGTTTGGAAAGAGCCTGAACTTGGCCATGGCGGTTATCATCTCCTCTGGGCTAGCCTTGGACATGCTCCCTGATGACCTCTGGCAGGAAAGGCAACTGCTGGCTGTCTGCAGGGCTTGGCCACCCAGGGGAAAATGTGACCTCACAACCATCTCCACCTTGAGGACTGCAAACAGAGAGAGGCAGTGCTCAAAAGGGACACTGCTCCTCTTCCCAAGGGGTAGAGAACAAAAGTAGCTGAACAGGGAGGTGGTAGGGGACAGAGTTCTCATTATTTAGCCCTTTCAGAGCATGAGAATGTTGCACCTTTATACCAATTCACAAAGGTACAAGCTGTTTCCTGGTGATCTGGCTCCTGACAGGCTAGTTCTATCAAGTGAGTATGGTTTTCTCAGGAGATGGAGGCTAAATATGAATAATGATTATATTAGGCTGTCAGCTGAGGTTCCACTTTTCTTCCCTCCCTCCTTCTATCTCTCCTTCCAACAGGGCGAAGTTCCAGCATGAATCAGGCCCTGTGCCTAGAGATGGGGCTTCTCATGGAGCTTGTGTCTTGGATCCAGGAAGAGTAAATGCAAATGTATTTAATGCAAACGAGTAAATCTGCAAATGTAAATAAGCAGATAAAAAGACACAACAACTCAACAGTTGACAAGTGGCACTTTTGGCCTCTCAAGGCTGGGATATGCATTTCTGTTCAGTTTCCCACCGCTCCTTCTCCACCTCTGTGGTCATTTTTGATGCACGAAGTGAAAGCTGCCTCTAGCTCCTACCTCCAACCTTACCTACCTGCCATTTGCGACCTCTGTTTCCTTCTTCCTGAGCTGATAGGCCCATGGGCTGTGCTGGCCACTCTTGCTTTCTGAAGTAGCTCTCTTCCTCTCCTTCTTGATGCCTCAGTCTTTTCCTCTATTCTCATTTATTCCCAATACCATACAAACTATTCAGAGCCTTCCATCTGGAAAAAAAAAAAGGCAAACTTGGCTTGACTTACAGCTCTGGCCCTTTTCAAGTTAAGCTTCCTGAAATCACTGTCTTTATTAGGACTGGGTACATAATTTGCAGGGCTCAGTGTAAAATGAGAAACCAGGGCCCACCAGAGGGGAAAGTTGTTGTCCTCTTCCTTGGTGGCTGCCTGAATCCCAAGTGGAAGATGCTCCTTCAGGGACTGCAGTCTCTGTGCTGCTAGCTGAGCCCTGGTCCTGGATCCAGGTGGGTGAGAAGACTCCACTGTGCTGTTTACCAGAGGGCATCACCTGCACTTTCTAGAGACACCACAGGGCATGGTACTGAATCCCTTTTCCCTATAGCCTTGTGCAGGTTCCCCTGGGTATGGAGGACAATCTGAATGGTGGCCTTCCCTGGACATCCGGTGAGGTCAGTAACAGCAGGGTTGGTGGTGGTGGGCATAGTGGGGGATGTATAAAAGGGAGAGGGAAAGGCTGGGCAGGGTCTGAGGCTCAGGAGCTGCTGGTAGAGGTGGGATACAGGTGACCAAGACGCAGTCTGGGAAGCAGAGAAAGTGGGATCACTTGGAGACCAGGGCCCCGACCCACAGTGCACGTTCCCATGGATTTCATTTACCAAGCAAATTACAAGACAAAGCTAAAAAAAATCAAGAGGACAGGCATGGGATTTGGAGGTCCTGCTGTCCCATGGGAACACACAGCACCAAGGGTCTCTCTGGTTACTCACTGTCCCACGGTCTCCCTGCCTGCTGCTCCTCGGCCTGCTGTGCACTTCTTTTGGTCAAGAATCCCCTGCAGCGTGACTCTGTCCTTCCTCACCCCTTAGCATTTAGCCTGTTTAGAGCTCAGGAAACTCTGGAAGCTCTTTCCTTCTAGAACTTCTGGCCTTGGGACAGCACCATTTTTGGTCCTTCTACCTACCTTGGTCACCTGGGCTGCTTCTGAATGAGCCCAGACCTGAGGCTCCATCCAAGACTGATCTCTCCTCACCGGCCTTGGTTCCCTTGTTCTGACTCCATTTTCCAGATGTGACCCCTAAATTTGCATCTCTGGATCAGCAATCGGGCGGGAGGCTTCCCTGAGGTTCTCCTGCTTTTTACTTACACACGGCAACTTTTATTCTCTTCTTTGCATGTGGAATGAAGCCAGACTTTTCAGGGTATTTGTAGCTTGCAGTTACAGAAATCAAACTGCATTCTGGAAATTATGTTTCTTGGTGACCAATATGATCATGATAATGACTCATGCACTCTCCTTTTTTTTTAAAAAAAATATATTTATTCTTTAGTTGTAGGTGGACACAATCCCTTTATTTGATTTTTAAGTGGTTCTGAGGATTGAACTCAGTGCCTCATGCATGCTAGGTGAGTGCTTTTCCTCTGAGCCACAACCCCATGGACTCTCCTTTTTATAAACTGGTTCCCATAGGAATTCTAGAAACTTCAATTCTAGAAAGTTTTGAAGATGTAGTTAAGTATCTCATGGTTATACGACTTAGGACTGGAAGGTAACTAAATGTCCCATAGGTTCCGTGAATTTCACTGAAGGGCTAGTGGCTATGACTTAGCGATTGGGGGCAGGAGCCCCCAGTCACATTTATATTTTTTGTTTTCTACATTATAATTTTATGTCTAGTTTATTGGAAGTAGAACAAGGCCATCTAGGAAGCTTAAGAGACTTGCTGAAGTCAGACTCTGCTGACTGTAGGAGTGGGCTGCGCTCTTGCAAGCCTCTTGCTTACAAGTGGCCTTCTGGATGGTTCCTATATACACAAAACTCTGTAATGCAAAAACTCATTTTGATTTGGAAATTTAGTCTCCATTTCTGTAAATATTTCTAATTTTGAGGAACATGTATTTTGTAGTAGTTTGGGTTTTTAAGTTTAGTAATCGCCACACTGAAAGGCTTGGAGAGACTAGATTTCGGCCTCATGGGTGGCTTCCTCTAATCAGCATAGCATCTGGGGACATTCCAGAACCACTTGCCAACAGCGGGAGCAAGGGTCCAGTGATTGACTGTCCCACCTAAAGATGGGTACATAGAGTCGACATACTTTAGAAGGGACACAGTTTTCATACATTTCTCCAAACCTTTTGAGACATTCTTATTTGTTTATTGCCAGGACAATATTTCCAAAAAATAAATTTCCTGAGTTTGTGTGCATTAAAATAAAACTATTTTTGCAATTCCTATAGTGAATGAATATGAGAACTTTACAGTTAGACCCAGACAAGAATCTTGACTCTGGGACATTTGACTGGGTTGTCTGTTAATGGGACTTTAAGTTTTTGCAATCTCCTTTTTGTGCTTATGCTGAGAATTAATAAGTTAAAAATAGCTGATGTGGAATATAAAACATAGTAGGTATGTAATTAATGAGTAGCATATAGATATAATCCTGTCAACAAAGAATGAATACATATCATTATATCTCTCTCTATACATACATATGCTTAAATATTTTTAAATATTATTTTGTGTGCTTATATTATTTTTAAATATTATTTTTGCTGTTTTGTGTGCTTGGAAATGCTCTCACTAATTGGCAGGCACACTTTGAGGAAAAAAATAGTTTTTAATCATGATATGAATTCTGCTTATTTATGTATTTAAAATTAATGCAATTAATAATTATGGAGCAAGCGTCCTTTATAAGATGCTGTACTCAGGATACAAGGATAAAAATTAGTCTTCAGACTTTAGAAGTTTAAAATCTAGTAATAGCAAGTTAACGCCTTTATGTGTCCACATGGCTTTTTAAATTTATCTTGAAAACTTCAAATGTTAGATGCAAATTTTTCTGCAAACTAAAAGACCTTCCGTCATTTAGTCTTGAATCCACGTTATCAGCTTGGTATCTTTGCTGTGTTAGGAGATACTCACGAGGACAGCTGAAAGGGATAATATTAAAATAGATTAGGTGATTGTATTCAGTGCCTATAAAAAGCTATAATCTAAAGGCCTAGAAAGTTTATTTCTATAACTACTAAAATGTAAATGGACATTCAAATGTAGCATTCGTATTTTTAGCAAAACATGGCTTTTATCACATATAAACAAACAAGTAATCTGAGATTGTCAAAGAAGTTGTTAGAAGTAGAAAATGACTAATTAAAATAAGAAATACCGGTCTTATTACCCTGCAATGGTCTGGAACGGAATTGAATGCTGTTTGATTTAGGAATTATAGCAATTCATATCTTAAGGGGCCTGGAGTCTTCATCAAACCATGCAAAAGATGGAACATTAACTCTGGAGACCATACATGGCAATGCTAAGCGAAGGAACACCAGCCACTGGAAATTCAGAGAGGGGGAGCCCTGATCCTTTTTCTGCATTTCATTTTTGATCAGCTTCTTTTGGGGTAACCTCTGTCCAACACCTCGTATTTCAGTCAAGTCTTCTTCAGAATTGGTACCCACTTCTCCTAGTTTAGGAAAAAACCCCTATTTAGTAGCTATATTTCATTTCCTTAAGACAGGAGTTTTGAAAACAGGTAAAGCGATTCAAAACAGGCAGAACTGGATAAGAGGACAGCAAAACAATCTGACTCCGCCTTTGGGATTTAGAAATATTAAGTTACAAATTTCATTAGAAAACAAAGGTGGAATTATCCATTTTGCCTGAAATTGATAAAAAAGAATGGAGTGTGTTTCTTCTTTAGTTTAGGGTTTTATATTAGGGTATTGAATGCTTCCTGTCTTGAATGGTTTAGTTCCTTGTGGGCATTAGTTCCTTGAATGTGAATTTTTAAGGTCTAATTCTGGATATTTTTACTTTTAATTTTTTGTGAATATTCTTCTCCTCCTCCTCCTCCTCTTCCTCCTTTTCCTCCTCTTCTTTTTTTTTTTTTGATACTGGGGATTGAACTTAGGGGCTCTTGACCAGGGAGCCACATCCCTAGCCCTATTTATTTTTTATTTTATTTTATTATTTTTAATGTATTTTGCAACATACAAAATTGATTTAATAATCAAAGATGGGACATGGAAAATAATATAGTAGACTTCCAACGTTATCTGTAGCTCTACAATAAATATTTCTCTAATTTAGATATTGAATAAAGCATATCAAATCAGAGGGTATGTCTGAAGTAGTAACAATGATCTCAATGATAAAATTAAAAATAATACTAAATAGCTGAACATGGGTTCAAAATAAGAGGAATACATACAAGTAAGGCTCTGAATTTAAGTTCAGAAATGCCCTCAAAAGTATACAGAGTCTGGAATCAAGTCAAATGAAAAAGTCACTAGGACTTTTAGTTGACCACAATCCTGTTATATCTTAGTGGAATCTGCCAGTCTACCCACTCTCGGTGCACAGGTAATAGATTTTTAAATAAATATTTATAAACAAATATTTTGGTACTATACAAATAAAAGAAAATATGAAGAGTTTAACCTGGATCAGTACTTTTTTTGTTTAATCAATTTTTAAATTTATATATGACAGCAGAATGCATTACAATTCTTATTTCACATATAGGGCACAATTTTTTTATATCTCTGGTCGTATACAAAGTGTATTCACACCAATTCATGTCTTCATACATGTGCTTTGGATAATGATGTCCATCTCATTCCACTATAATTTCTAACCCCATACTCCCTCCCTTTCCTTTCCACCCCTCTGCCCTATCTAGCGTTTGTCTATTTCTCCCATTCTAGCCCTGTTTTGTATTTAGAGACAGGGTCTCACTGAGTTATTTAGCACCTCACTTTTGCTGAGGCTGGCTTTGAACTCGTGATCTTCCTGCTTCAGCCTCCCGAGCCACTGAGATGATAGGCATGTGCCACATGCTCCCAGCTGTGAATATTCTTTAGTTCAAATATTATTCTACTCTTAATGGTGGCTCTTCTTATTTAAACGAATACTTCATTGGGGTATGATTGAACATTTCTGTTTTAAGTCGTTCTGTAATAGTATCGGTGGATGTGAACTAATGCTGGATGAGGTTTTCCCATAGATATACCATTAAATTGGACAAAACGAGCTGAAAAATGAAAACGAAGCTTAGCATACATTTACACTATTGACACTCCCCCAACACCTTCTTTCATAGCTGATGCTGGAAAGGAAAATTCTCTGCTTGCTGCCTTCATCTCTGTATCCATTTTCCTGCCCTCTTTTACTTCCTTGTATGCATATGTTAATGAGTAAATCTTTCCATTTGCAAAATTCTTAATTTCCCTTAAAATAATCATCACAATGCCTCTTCTTTCTGAAATTTTTCAAAAATGTGGGTTTGTTGTTAAGTTGGTCTTAAATATATATATATTATAATATATATATATATCATTACCTGTTGGCAGCCCTGTCATGGGTTAAAAGTCTGGCTTGCATTACCAGTGTAATGTCTAGAATCGCAATACATGGATATATCTATAGTTACAGCAATGAGTGATCTATAAAATATATCAGTTTTGGAAAATTGAAAAAAAATGAATTCATCTCTTGAAAAAATGTTTGAAAAATTTCCCCTTGAGGTCTGTGGATACTAATCCCCATAGGAAATGATTCTCTCTTTGTAATTGGTTGGAATTTGCTCATCCTAGTTAACTCATTAGTATTTACTAAGTGCCTACTACCTGCTATGTGATGAAAACAGAAACAGTATTCAAATGAAATACTTTAGAATGCTATTCCAGGAAATGGAACATGCCTTACCACTGATGTTAGTCTATTACCATTTAAAAATATTAGATACTGGACTCGCAGAAAACGTTCTTTAGTGAGCGCTAGTGTGTTTCCTACAGGGCACGTGATTGTGCATAAGACAGAGGTCAAGGAGCGTGTGAACGAGGGCACAAAGACACTGCAGTGTGTCAAAAGGCTATAGCTCAGCCTCTTGTTCTTCTCCCTTTGTACTTAACAATAGCGCCTGACTGCTACCAGACATTCAGTCCGTCCATTACGAAGAAAACCCAGAGACACAAGATCAATGTACCTTAAGTTGATGATCCATAGTGAGGATTCTTGGAAATTTTATCCTTGGTTTTCTAATTTAGCAGATAATATATTTAAAAATATTCTCTCTCCTTCTTCAAATTCTTTTCCTAATTTAGAGGTGAAGTTTTTTTTTTTTATTATTATTAATTCTTATAATCTTTAAAAGAAACTGTGTATGCCCAAATTTCCCTTATAGCCCGAATTCAGATAGAAATTTAAAAAGGAGCAGATAGGTGCAATCCGATGTGGCTGTGAAAAAGTCCAAGCTGAGGGGTTTAGCTGCCTGTGTATGCATTCTGGCTGCATCCCTTACCAGGTGGGCAGCACTTGGGGAGTTACTGACTTTCTATGTGCCTCTGTAAGAGTGGAGCTCACCCATGGAGTATTTGTGATGCCTAATACATGGAAAACTTTTAAAGAATTCCTGGGACTTAGTAAGTGTTCAATAAATGCATATCATTATTTTGTTAATAGGTGTAGATAAATTGAAGTCTCAATGAATGTGGTCATTTTTTCTTGATCCAAATCATGAAACCTTTTCTCCTTATTGTTTGTAAAGGAAATAACACTGAAAAATCAATCATTACCAATAACAAATAATTTTTAAATACGGACCATGATTCTTTCATGATCTCTTCTCTTATCCTGATTATGTTTTCATTGCATAGTTTCTTTTATGATACTCCAAGATTCTGTACCTTGAAAGAATCCTTTCTGTGTTATTCAGTTTTCTGTTGCTGGTACAAAAATGTCTGAGAAAATGAACTTGAACGAATAAAAAGGTTTTGGCTTATAGTTTCCGAGCATGCTATGTTGGCTCTGCTGCTTTTGGGCCTGTGATAAGGCAGAACATCATGGTGGGAACATGTGGTAGAATAAAGGTGCTCACCCCCTGGTGACTGGAAAGCAAAGAGAGAGGAAGGTTCTGGGGTCCCAGCATCTCCTCTTTCTCCCACGATGCCCTGCCTCCTGAAGTTTCTACCACTTCTTAATAACACAGGGCGGGGACCAAGCCTTCAGCCATAGAAGCCTTTGGGGGGCACAGTTTAGATCCAAATCATAAAACCTTTTCTCCTTATTTTGAAATCCCACCAAATTTATATCTCCTTTGGGATCTAAGGTGGTCTCCACACACCTTCCAGTTCCTTCAGGACCATCCCTTTCTTTTGAAAATCTTCTAAAAATGCATATGGTTCTTGGACCACATTCCATTTTGTGGCTCACACTAGAGAGATCACTGTGCAGCGGCCCTGGGGGACAGTGGCGCTTCAGGGGCTGAGCTGAGGACACAGGCCAAGAGAGGGCCTGTTTACTCAGGGTTACTACCTGTGATTAGGCACTCATCTTACTGCTGAATTTACAGCAGACCATTGAGAGGGGGAATTGGATTAACTGCACAGAAAACCAGGGCTGAATAGATCCAATCAGATTTATGAATTCTAACCCAGATATTGTGACCCTGTTTCACCACGGCCCTATGGACTGTGAGTTCCTTGGGGCTTGGATTTTAGTTTCTGCTTTGTCACAAAATTGCTTTGGGCAAACATCAGGTACCTTATGGACCTGCAAAAAGCTGAAGGAGTTGTGAGGACAGTGTACCTTTGTGGTCCCATTTGGCTCCCAGGGACGTCTTAGTTCATTTCAGCCCTACCATGACCTATGTCTCTATTTATGTTTATAACATTAATAACTTGGTAAGGGAGTAAAGACTACTTTTGCTTGATATGATGAATTTCAGAAATGTTAGAATTTTGTCTCTTAATATTTGTATTCTGTGTATGAGTATCAAAATTTTCAACTATGTAGCCATAATATCAAGAATTATATTTTTGTGGACTCTGCCAACTTAAAGAGACACACTCTCACGCAGTGTTGATTGAAGACCTCTTAGAAGAATACCATGGCTTCTATAGCATCAATGTTTATCATGTTTACTATTCTTTCCCCAAAGTTTAGAGAAACGTGTCCAAAACCTCATTGATGCACAGTGTTACTCAATGTGATGATATTTCTTTCTACCACAAAGGAAATCATTCCTAAGGTAAATTTCAAAAGAGAACCAGGACACACCAACTTACCAAAGCGGTGCCCTCCCCGCCCCCCGCCATTAAAAGTTTATCTGCCCCTGTAAATCCAGTGTGTGTTGAAGGAGGACAAATCTCCAAGTGGCAAGCAACATCTACTATTTTCCATTTGCACTTCCTTAAAAACAAAATGTTGCATGATTTTGGAATCCAAAGCAAAACAAACAAGCAAATCCAAATACTTAAAGTATAAGTATCAGTATTGCACGAATAAAACCAGGTGTTGGAGGGTGAATATAGTGCCCAAAATTGCTGACTCAAATGATGCTTTCAAGATATTTGTCCTCTCTAAGCTCAGCAATTTGGGTATGTGATGGAGATGAGTTCACTGTTAATTTTTTTTCTTCAAGGTTGAAAAAACCCAATTTTATGGTCACTGTCTGGAAATTAGTGAACTAAAACCCAAATTGAAACACATAGACACAGAAGTCAATGGAAAAACATTTTTTCACTCTTGAGAAAGGAAATCCATTGTAATAAGTCAAACAGTCTCTAATTGACAGCAAGAATTCCTCTCAGTTTTCTATGTGGGTACACCATCACGTCACATCAAATTATCCAGCTGGTTAATAAGAACAAATTCCTATGAAATTGCATATTAGTTAAGTGATCCAAATTAACTCCAGTCACCCAGGCTGAGCTTGGCGATTCCTAGTGACAATGGAGCCGACCACTCGGCCAGCTCTGCTGTGTGAGCTGTCTGGATTCTAGTTGGTCAAGGGGAACTGGTTGCTTCAATGACTGTCTGACATTCAGTAAATGTCTTCATTGCATTTTCTGCTACTATAACAGAACATCCCAGGCTGGGTAATTTATGAAAAATAGACATTAATTGGGTTCATGTGCTGAAGTCTAGGAAGTCCAAGAGCTTGGTGACAACATTTGGTGGGGGCCTTTATGCTATGTCAGTCCATGATGGAAGGGAGACGGGCAAGAGGGGGAGAAGAGGAAGAGTTCAGGAAGGGGCCAAACTTGCGTTTATGACTAACCCTCTCCCCTCCCATGATGGTATTGACCCAGTCATGAAGGCAGAGCTCTCATGACCTACGCACCCCTTAAGGGTCCGACCTTCCAACACTGTTGCATTGGGGACCGGGTCTCCAATGCTTGAACTTTGGAGAACACATCCAAGTTATAGCATTTGCCTCCACGAACATGGTCTGGACCCTTTCTCTTCCAAAAGTATCAAAAGGTTTCTGGTGAGGTCACCATTTAGTTCGAGCTGTTCTACACCTTTCTAAGTCTGACCCTCACAGCCCACAGGTATGCAACCACAACTTTGGCCTCACAACACAGAGTGCGTGGGGCAGTTCCCTGATCCCTGCTGTGGAAGCCATTTGCTTTGGCTGGATAGGGAAGCCGCCCAAAATGTGTTTTTTGTTTATTGGTAAGGGGTCTTGTTGGAATTGAATTACTTAGGAATGTGTCTATTGCAATTAAAAGAGGCATAATGTTTATATTAACATTTTTAACTTTGGTTACTCTGGGAGCATTGGTTTACATGAGTATAAATAGGCAATATTGAATACGTTAAATTATCCCTTATTAAAACTGTAGCTTTCTAGGAAAATGTTAGTGTGGTTAGTAGACTCCCCAGTACTAGCTGCAGGACACCGTAAGATATTACTGTTAGGATTCAGTCCCTGTGTGTCTTACATAGTAGGTAGAAAGAAATGCTCTGTATGACTTGATTTCTCCCTTGAAATTTTAGTGAATGCAGTGACTACGGGTTGCTTAAAGAAAATCAGGTTAGGAAATGACTACGGGAAAATAAAACTAAGTATTTGGATTTAAATACTTTGTCTGCGATTCTCGTTAACCTCCTACTGGTTAGGAGATTTGAATTCTGAACCCAAGAAGGTGGTACCTTCCTACACTGGAGTCTGCTGTCAGCAGGTTGGGATGTGCTTGGGTTGAAACAGGGCTTGATATCCACAAAATTTCTCTTCCCAGTGACTTGATCATCTCCTAAGACCCCCGACAGATGCCTCTCTTTCTCTTATACTCATGACCGTCTTCCTCCTTTTCTTCTTCCCCTTCCTTTCCTTCTCCTTCTCTTTCTTTCTCCCTCTACTTCTCTTCCTTCTTCTCAAAGGGAGGGCCTCATACATGCTAGGCAAGTGCTCTGCCACTGAGCTGCATCCAAACCCTTCGTATTCATTTTCATCCCACTCTGCACCTCGTACTGTGTTAGAGAAGATGGCTGGAACTCATATTTCTTTGTCCTGCTAGCTGCCCTCATAGTCCCAATATTGTCCCCTTTCCCCAGACTCTGATCTGTCTTCTGGAATCTTTATATGCCTCATGGTGGGCAGAACCTATATAGATCAGAAACACATTTTTTTTTTTAATCGTCTGATTCAAATTTTTAACACAACTGGCCTCTTGCTTTCTCTAAAGATGCTTTCTTTTCCATTCATTTTCCTAGGGAGGTCAGCCTTCCACGTGCAAGAGGTCATCAGCCAAACAGAAAGAAGGATATTAACCTTCTCATTGTGCCCCAGGATACAATTTCAAATCGATTCAATAAATATCTGTTGCATGCTTATTATACTGCAGACATAAGGTGCTACAAACCTGGGGAGTTTCAGGGGCAAGTAGATACAGAAATACAAAGGAGAGCGTTCTGGGCACTGAGAGGGTTAGGTTTTGGTAGAAGAAAGCTATGAGCACGCAAATCTGTATAGAATGGAATGTGAGAATGGAAAAGAGATTTGAGGTGCTATAGAGCAACAGACTAGTTTGCTAAATTATTCCCCATGGAAAGTTGGAGGAAAGCTAGAGGGAGGTGTTTGCTTTTTTGATGGGCTTTGAAATGTGCTTGAGATGCAATGATTAAGGATCAGAGGTTGGGCGTTGGACTTTACCAGTGGTATAAAGATCAAGAATCAGGAACAAGATCAAGGCAGCAATTACGTACATGCACGCACAGGGGTATGCATGTGTACTGGTGGGAGAAAAGAAAAGGGATAAGAAATGTGATGGGTGTGGTCATATGGGGGCTGATTGTGGTGGACTGAGATGGAGAGCCATTAATGAGGTTTTAAAACGTTTTCTGAGAAAATTTTGAAATTATTTAGAGGCATAAAGGAGAAAAATATCCTTGTAGCCCTCTTCTATGTTCTGAGTGTTTATGAGCCCCTAAAATTTGAATGTTGAAACCCTGATCCCCAAGGTGATGCTATCGGGAGGTCATGACCTTGGGAAGTGATGAGGCCATGACAATGGGATCCTCATGAATGGGATTAGCACCCTTAGCAAAGAGGCTCCAGAAAGCTCACCCACCCCTTCTACCCTGAGAGGATGCAGTAAGAAGGGGCTAAACAAGAATCAGAAAGTAGACTCCCTACAGACATGACATCTGATGGCACCTGGGTCTTGGGCTCCCAGACTCCAGACCTGGGAGAAACTCATGGTAGCTCATGGCGACCAGTGAGTACCTTCTGGACCACAGCCGTCTTCCTAGAGGATGCTAGAACCTGTGTGCGAGATCTCTCCCCTCCCTAGGGATTCCCAGTGTCCATTTCTAGATTCTTTCTTCGTAACTTCCATGACACTAGGCAGTTCTAACATTCAGGTCACTTTACAAATTGTCTAAACCTGCCCTGTTCTCTTGGCCACCATGCCCTTGACCATGTGGGCCTATGACTCAGAATGCCCCTCTCAGCAGCTCCAGGCATACACTCCTTCCTTCAGCCTGTTGCAGTCTTCACGGCCATAACCACACTGCTCTGTGGAGGAACTGATTACCCTTTAGCCAGACTCTCTATCTTCCACCCCTCATGTGGGAGCCCACAGAGCCGCAATATCCTCTTTATTGTATACTTTGTTACCATTATTAATAATGACAATACATCATCCTTTATTTGCTTCTAATTGGCTCATACTGCTGCGGTTATTTCACTCAGATCTTTTACTTTCTTTGACTTCAGTTTCTGCCCCTGCCCGCCTCACTCTGAGCAGTTGACCTTACCTTCCATGAAGATGATTGAAGACACCTAGAAAGATCTCTTTCTGTATTTTTTACTTGTCTTTTAACATATTCTTACACCAATGCATCTCTCCTGCTTCAGAAAATGCCATATTAAATATGAAAGTGGCAAAATATAAAAAAAGGCCAAGCAAGTAGTGCATTTTCAGAATCTAAATAATGAATAGCTCAAAAATAAAATGTAATACTGTGTTCTGCTTTTAACAAATCGAAAATATTCCATTCAGTTCAATAAGAATATAATAGTTTAATTTCAATAATTATGCTCAATTACTCTCATTTTGCACACCATTAAAAACCTTTTAAAGTGTGGTCATAAAAGTAAAATGTTTATTGAAAAAATCTGGAAAAATACAAAAATAATATGAGGAAAAAATAACCCATAAAACAACACAGTGGGCTGTGTTACATAGGAATAGATTGTCTAGGTAGGATCAAATATTGGCTACTTAATGTAGTGGCTGAGTGATTTTAGGCAATTTAATCTCTCTTTCTTCTGGTTTTCTCATGTTAAAATAGAGATTAAAATAGCACCCAACCAATGAATTATTTTGATGATGGAATAAAAAAATTTGTGTAAAGGTTTTATCTCATTCCTTGGGCTTTAGTAAATCCAATCAATGTAGTTTGTATTTCTTCCACTTTTTATGTACACCTATCACATATTATATGCCCGTGTAAGTATTTATGAAACTGGGATTGCATTGCATTTAATGTGCTCAGCTTTATCTTTTTAGTATTTCCTTGAGCCATGTTACACCCTCGGAACACATGATTCTTAGTGACCGAAGAGCATTCTGTTCTATGGATTTACTGTAATTTACTTAACCAAATCCTTATTGTTGGTTAATTAGGCCCTGGTAATTTTTTTTGCTATTATAAATAGCATTGCAATGAACATCCTTATACTTATTCTCTGTTTGCTTCTCTGATCATTCCCTTGGGACATGTAATTATTGGGGCAAAGGAGAAGAACATTTGCAAGAATCTTGATCCATGTGGACAATCTGCTCTTCAGTATGTCTGCCCTGATTCACATTCTCTGCAGCAATGGGAGAGTTTTTCTTTCATTTTATCATCCCTGGCCACGGATGGGTACCATATAAGAGCTCATTTTGAAGATCGCCAGCTTCTTAGTAACAGGAGAACTTATAACACTTTCAACTTGTCTGCTTTTGTTCTATGAGTGAACTTTGGGTGATGTTGGAGAATGTTATGGTTTGGATCTGAACCTTCCCCAGAGGCTCACGTGTTGAAGGCTTGGTTCCCAGTGCAGCAGTGTTCAGAGGTGGGGTTTGTAGAAGGCGATTGCATCATTAGGGCACTAACCTCATCAAAGGATTAATCCATCATAACGGAATGAAGCATAGGAGGTGGTGGAAACTGTAGGGGCTGGGTCCTAGTTGGAGGAAGTGGGACACTGGCTTGTGCCCTGGAAGGATTTGTCTTGTCCACAGCTTCTCCCCCGCACCCCGTCTCCCTCTCTCTCTCTGCTAACTGGCTGCCATGACTGAACAGCTTTCCTCTGCCCTACCCTTCCACCTACCCTTCCACCAAGATGCTCTTCTGCCTCACCACAGGTTCATAGCAATGCAGCCAGCTCCCCATGGACCGAAACTTCTGAAACTTTAGGCCCAAATCAGTCTTCCCTCCTTTAAGATTGGCTCAGGTATTTTGGTGACAGTGACAAAATCTTTAGGGCAGGTTTCCTTTAGGTGACTACTCCCAGAAGACTGAAATGAACTTGAAAGTGTTGGAGGTAGAAATATAAGAAGAGAAATGTCCCCACTGACAGTCATTTTATAACAAATACTCTACTTATTTAAAAATATTCATAAATGGTACTCTGTTTATTCGATTATCAATGGGAAGTACTTGTCTACTCAATAGTTCAGTATTTTCACCTTTCTTCTGAGTTGGGTAATAATAGTATTTCCCCAAGAACTGGAAGTGAGCTGTGGCTTTGTGGAAGTTGATCACGCCAGTAGAAAGCACTGTGTCCTTCCCATCTAAAGTAGAGATGAGAGGTCATAGGGAGAACATGTTTAGGTCACAAATGGTTCTTTCAGGAACCACCCTAATACAGCCAAATAACTGGTCTTACCTTTAACACTTCATTTTTTCCTCTTACCATTTGCTGATGAAACTGTCGACTATGATCTTTTTTTTTTTTCAAGAGAGAGAGAGAGAATTTTTCAATATTTATCTATTTTTTTTCAGTTTTCGGCAGACACAACATCTTTGTTTGTATGTGGTGCTGAGGATCGAACCCGGGCCGCACGCATGCCAGGCGAGCGCGCTACCGCTTGAGCCACATCCCCAGCCCTATGATCTTTTCTTTATTGGTTCTTTTTAGTTATACATGACAGTAGTCGACTACGATCTTAAGACTATTTTTATATAGTGAGGTCCCCCATTGACCAATCAGAGCTCACTAACTACAATGAGCACAGAAAAAATGTCAATGAACTTTCTTTCACAATAATTTGTATAGATCCCTCTGTGCTCATAAAATCCTCGACCTTTCCTTTGTTCTCTCGCCATGCCAGTGGCCACCCCAGCCTGTGTGTGTGTGTGTGTCCTAATAGATTGCCGTCCTTTTCTTAACTCCCAGATAAAAGTTTCTTTCTTGGGAGTCTTCTTTCTATTTTGTTTGACAACATCCACACCAAGGAGGCCTTATAATCTCATCTCATGACAGGGTACTGACTTGGAGTACATAATTCATATATAAGAATTTACTCTTGACATTTGAAGAAGGGTGAGAGGAAGCTCTTTCTTGTTCAACGTGCACTGCGGCCTAAGAATCAACAGCAGGGAAAGAAACCAGTGACAGGATGATTTGGGGTACCTGTGTTTCAGGGAGGTCGACCATCTGAGAAGATGCTGTCCTCCTACATCCAGATGGTCTAGCTAATATTTCCCCCTTCCTCCTCCTCTCCCTCCCTCCTCCCCTTCTTCCCTTCCTCTCCCCTCTCCTTCCCTCCTTGTCTTCTCTCTCTACCTTCTTTTCTTTATTTTTCCAGTGCTTGGGATCAAACCCAGGGTCTCCTGTATGCTCCACCACTGAATCACACCCCCAGCCTCTAACCAATATGTTCAGTCCCTTTTACCACCTAGCTCTTTAACTCACCAGGTTAGTATTAATGCATTAAATTCATCATTGTAATGGTGCACTTTAAGTGAATATGGGTGTGCATGTGTGTTTAAGCCGTGGGTTTTGTTTGTTTGTTTGAAGGAATGTGCACTGTACTTCCTTCTGTGGGGTGGAGGTTGTAGTTCATGTTGCATGGAGGCGGAGGTACTGAGCAGGGGAAAAAAGCAAACTCACATTCTGCCTGTGAGTGTAATGGCAATTAACATGCTTGTCTGAGAAGATGAGAAGCAGTTTCTCTGTGCTATGAAGAACTGATTAGATCCATACATGCTCAGAGTGAAAAGTGGCTGGGGGAGTGGGGTGGTCGGTAGGAGTGAGCTCCGTGGGCACTTGTGCTGGGTCAGACAGCTGAGAACAGATTGCAATAGAAAGCAAATCATTCCGGATGGGGAAAATCCAGGAGACAGCCCATAGCTGAGATATGAAGAGAGAGAGAAAAAGGCAACGCTCACCTAAACAGGGCCCAGTAGGAGTTCAGCTTAACACAATGATGCTTTAAAATCACATTTAACTGGTTTTGCTCATAACTTGCTTACTTTGCTTATCACTTTGGTTTTGGTTACAAGTTTGAGTGTTTTTAGTCTACATCCATTTATCTTATTTATTTATGTATGTATTTATTTTTTTTGTGGTGCTGGGGATCAAACCCAGGGCCTGGTACTTGCTAGGCAAGTGTTCTACCACTGTGCACACATGCCCAGCCCTTGGTACTTCCATTAAAACAGAGGGAGAGAGAGAGAGGAGAGACTAGTTAAACATGATCTGTTTTATCAAAAAGATTAGTTTCAACTTAGGTCCTTTGTATGTTGCACTTACAAAGCATACTCTCCTCCGTCAGGTATAAGGGTTGGCTAGACTAACACTATACTTTTTTTTTTTTTTTTAAGTTTTTGGTTGCTTTGTTCATCACATCCTCTAGAAGTTGTGATGCAGCGCCAAACACACTCTTTGATTTTGGTTTAGACTGTGCTTTGATTCAATGGCTGCTTGGGATAATCGTCCCTGTTAGCACATAGTGTATCACCGCCTCTGAAGAGTGCGTGGAGCGGGGGAAGGCTCTGTAACTACAATCAGCTAGGAAGACGTTCCAAGTTGGGGCTTAGGACTCTGATTTCCTCTCTCTGCCTTGAATTTGTGCTGTTGGCACATGAATCTTTCTTGATTCTTATCTTAGTCTGTAAATAGCATAGAAATTGCACATGGAAAAATGGAACAAATCATACTTTCTTTCAAAGGGCAAATTAAACATTCCATAGAATAAAGGGAGAGTTGTTAGCAGGAAAAAAAAATGCAACCTTGCTAGCTCCAGTGTGAAAAGAGAACGGAGTAAATTGGACTCCAGCTCGATCTTCAGGAACGTTCTGAGCGTTTGCACTTTTTTCTTTAACCAACCTCTTAGCCCTCCTGCCAAATATCAAATCCGAAGTTTTCCAAAGGTTTGAAAATATTCCCATTAATTTTTTTTTCTCTCATAGCCCTGTATTTACCAGGGCTGGAGATGGAAAATACTGAAACCCAGTAATAAAGGGCACTATGGAATTCTCGTCCTGTCTGGGGCCAATCGCTCCTGGCACAACCCTCAGGAAGTCCAGTTCCTACCAGGCGACAGTGAAGTTTTCAATTACAGACTGTTGTATGAATTCAGGTGAGTTTAGACTAAGCGGCCTTTCACTTAAGTGAAATGAGCTATTTCTTTGACTGAAAAAAAAAAAAACACCATAAATACATTTGCCGACGAAATTCTGAAATTATCTTCCTGAAAAAGAGAGGGGGCTGAACCTTCTGGGAGAATGAGCTGGAATGACAGGACTCTTACCTGTCATTTACAGGAGACACTGGGAGTGTCAACACTGATTTGGACCCAGTTCATGGTCATATAAGGTTTGTCCATCCCTTGTTCCAGATTCCAATTTTGATTTTTTTTTTTAAATTCAAGCTTCGCTGCCTTTTGGAGGCAGCTGTCATCTGAGAGGCATCCTAGTCCCAGGCTGGAGACCTTCAGTTAGTGTCTCAGCCCCATCCTTTCCTATCCTTCAAGTGAAGGACTTCTAGTCCCACTCAGCCCCAAGTCTTTCTCTGACCAGCTGCATTTCAGGGCCACTTCCTCTGGTGGCAGACCCCTCTGGGCTTCCCTCCTCTGTTGACATGATTGCTTATCAACACTTGATCTTAATAAGTTAATGACATTATAGTTAGTCTCTTTTGGAAACGTTCAAGCTTATTATAGAAAATCTGGGAAAATGAATCGTCTGATAAAGCAACAGTCACCAGTTTTTCCTGTTTGTCACTTTGACAGCTCCTGCCCCTACCCCTTTTAAAAAAGAAAAATCATAATTATGTGGAATAAAAAAAATCCCAGTCGTACATGCTATTTCTTTGATTGGATTAAAGAAATAGCTGTTCTTTGTAAGATGAAATGGAAAATATCAAAAAGTTCAAAGGGGAAAAAAAATTCCTAAATTTTTATCCTGCATTTTAGAGTATTTCCTCTGGGGCTTTTCTTCCATACACACCTAAGGAGCATAATCTATGCACTCATTTTGGGGACTACCTGGCTGAGAAATATTCCAGGATTCTACATGGAAGAGAATGTAAAGGGGGAACTTAATGACAGATAATAGCTACCCCTTGGTGCCTTATTAGTCTTTACCAATTAAAAGGGGCAAAAACCCCACATGGTTTAGGCAATTCCTTAAAAGATGCAGTAAATCATTACTCAAATTTTTGGCAACAAAAACGCTCACTGTATTGTTTTATTTACAGATTTTCTGGAAGAAAAAAATGCTTTTTCTAATTTAATAATTCTCCTAGTGTCTCAATTGTGTAATAAGCTTAGCTGGAACAGAATGCCATCATTTATTAGACTGAGAGGCGGCATAGTTTAGTCGTTAAAAGCCAGGATACCCCTGGCTTTATGGCTCAGAGCTGTAACTTGTTATCTGTAACTTACAGTTGGTGAAAGTATGAATTCTCATCTTTTTTTGTCTTCATAATTATCTTAGTAAGAAGCAGGCTGAATCAATGATAGTAGTTGATGCTAGTTAAAGATCTGATAGCTTTTTTCCTTTCAGAGTCCTTAGGCTTTCCAAATCTGCACCACCTCCTTCCACTTAAATGATTTTCTCTCCCCCTCCCCTTTTTTTGTGCTTCCGGAGTACGTACTCAAAATCTGTATCATAGCATTTATTTTCATGTGTACTCTCTTAGTTTAAATATCTACATCTCTCCCCTTTCCCTTACCAATACTGTGTCTGAGTTTCTTATAGAAACATTAAAAAAAATCTTTGTATTATTAGAGCCCAACTGGACCTAATTGGTGCTTAATAAAAAATGCACATCAGATATATAAATGCTCTACTCCTGAAAAGAATTTCCACACTTAAATGCATAGCCTCCTGTGGATTCCTATTGCTTTTCACCCTTCAAGCCTCAACGTCCCAGTCAAGTTCATTGTAACTTTGTTGGAAGACACAGAGCTTTTGCATCTAGATGTAACATACTTGTCTCAAGATCCCACCTGTGTTGTACTCACTCATACAAAAATTACTCATCCGAGCCAGTGAGATGCTGTGGAATTTACAAAGTAATGATGATCAAATAATAATGAAGATGTTATTTATTATTATAATGTGTTCATGTTTTGCAAAAATAAGCAGACTCAAGCTCAGAGAGGCTACATGGTTAAGGGCAACACAGAGACTTACTGGAAGAATCAAGATTACGTGTTATACAGCAGAATTGAATGAGGTCCTTTAAACACACTGGGAAGTATGAGATGTTGGACAAGAAAGCTCCAATCTGGATTCTGTAATGACAGGACCAGAAAACAGAGAATTCCAGGGGACAGAACTATGGAAACTGAGGCTAGTACAGTGTAAGTCCTGAAAGGGAATAAGACACGTGTGTGACCAGGTGCTTGTCAGAGAAGACCTGGTGTCTGTGTTCATATGCAACTTGTAATTCCTTTACCCACGTGAGTCAGCAACTAGCTGGTGACTCAGCAGTCTACCATTTTATCCACTGTCCTGCAATACCTATTGTTTTCCTTCTTTCCTCCCAAAATCAGAGGGACCAGAATAACAGAAGCCATAAAGGCAATCTAAAAAGAAATTGGGTTGTGCATGGACAAACAGGTGTGTGCTTTAATCATTCACAATATGGTTCACATATTGATTTTCCCTGGTGCAGAAACAAACAAACAAACAAAAAAAATTAGTTAAACTATGTTAAAAAGATTTAAGGAAGCTGAACACGGTGGCACATACCTGTAATCCCAGAGGCTTGGAAGGCTGAGGCAGGAGAATCCCGAGTTCAAAGCCAGCACTCAGCAAAAGTGAGGTGATAAGCAACTCAGTGAGACCCTGTCTCTAAATAAAATATAAAACAGGGCTGGGGATGTGGCTCAGTGGTCAAGTGCCCTTGAGTTCAATCCCCAGTACAAAAGAAAAAACAAAAAATCTTATAGTCAGTGGTGAGTCCTAGAGATTTGGGTGCAGAAGGTATATAACTAATCATTTTGGAAGTTTCAGTAGCCCCCCCCCCCACACACACACACCAAAAAAAAGAAAAGATCTAAGGAAAAAGCATGCAATACAATAATTTGAAGTCCTTTAATTTGAAGTTAGCTTATTGATATGATAGAAACTTTGGACTTCCTCAATGAGAGGGATTCTAAGAAGATAAGAGTTTTATTAAGAATATAGAAACATACATTATTAGAAAATCTCTGTTAAATCATAAAAGGAAGTTACAGAAACTACATATTGTAGATGAAAAAAATCCTCAGCGTTTGCATTTGAAACTGGGTATGCTGTACATTTTGGGCATGCTTTCAGTATATGAGCCGCTGCCTGCTATAAAATCCTGAAACTAGAGGGGTTTTGCGTCCTTCATGCAGTTTTTAAGTGTAATCAATTAATAGGATGTATGCTGAGCAAACATTTGGTAAATATTTCATGTAACTTACTTCAAATTTTTTTCTGTTCCATTTCTGTAAAAGCAAGATATAGATTGCAGTTGAAGTTGGCAGCCGCACAGATGTTGAAGTGTGAATTTTGGATGTTTGCAGGTTGCAAATATGTGGAATTTTGATCTTGAATGAGAGTTTAACATTACAACCTTACACGGTTGGAAATATTCCGCAGTAGCAACAATTTCACATTTGCATCAACTGTTTTATTATAGTTGGAGTAATATATAGAAAGAACACAAATTACTCTGACCAGAGTTAAACTGATAAAGCAATCACATTTGAATGAGGATTTTTACTTAAAATCATGGACTCATCAACTTTAAAGTGTTTTTTTTTTTTTTTAATCTTTCACAAGAGACAAATTTAGCCTGTTATGAATAAAATCCCTTAATATCTGCATTTTAGAGCAAGCATGTATATGTTACCTCAACAGAATTTTACAATAAGACCACCCATATTAAAAATTAAAAAGAGACAAAGAACTAAAACATTTGACTAGAAAATTCTATTAAAAAAAAACAAAAACAAACACCAACTAGTAAAACAATGAAGCCTAAAGGTGTTTTTTTTTTTTTTTTTTTTTTTTTTTTTTTTAAATTGGGCTCCAAATCTACAATCTCTTTTAATTCTTGATTTCACTTTGAGGGTGCAGAGGGTAGAGAAACAGCTTTTGAGATTTATCCTTCCCGTACTTTCTGTGACTGTTGGCACCATCTCTTAACTTCTGGGAGGTAGAGTTTTGGTTGTGCAAATTTACAGGTGTGTTGTTAAAACATTCAGGAAGTTAGGTAGCTACATTTCAAGTGCAACAAATTACAAGGTGTTCTTGATTAATCAGTATAGTTTATGGCAACTTTTTAAGCCTCAGGTTGAAACCATTTGTACATCCCCATCAAAGGCAGGATATTTACTTGAAGAATTATGCAAGGAAGTTCAGCATTTTGGATAAATGTTGGGTTAATTATTTTGTTCTTAGGAAACTTCACCCAGGCATGTCTTAGTTGCCTACAGTTAGAAAATAAAAAGCAATTGAACTGAGGAATACAAATATAGTACTGCATGATATTACTATTTTTATGACAACTCTGTCAGTTTTATGCAGCAAAACTCGGAGCCACATGGAGGAAACCTTTATAGTTTTTAATATGTTTCAACTCAAATGCTTATTAACGCCGTCTCTTAAAAATATTAATTTGTAATTTTGAAGGGAATGAAACAAAATTGTCTATTCATTTTGAGGTTGCTAAAAACCATTTAAAATGAAAGCATTAGTATACAGAATTTCATTTCTTTAGGTTCATTCATTCACACTGATATTAAGTAGTCAAAGCCATTCTCATTTTTATATATTTTATTCACTCTTAAAACACCAAATGGTGTTTTGCTCTCTTAAAATCAAAAGTGGAGTGTTAAATTCAGGAGACAGAGCAGCAAAAATGTGAAAGTCTTTGTACTTTTCTCCTGACAAATCAATGGCTTGTTCTGACATGAGGGAAATAAGTGCATTTCCCAGTTAGAGTTCTTCAAAGGGAAGTAATGAGCAGGATGAAGGGGATATGATGCTTCTCCAAACATCAGCTGGAGCCTGGAGTGGGTCTCCGCTGATTCTGATCTTCATTTTAAAATTGAAAACTGAAAGAGGGCTAGAAATCAGTAAGAGTAGACAACATTTAGGAAAGGTTTCTTTGGGTGGTGTTTCTTTACATATCTAATCTCCTTTAAAGTTTTACACACAACTCTGCGAGGTGGGCACTGATATTACCCGCATCTTTCAGGTGGATTAACCTAGCAAGAGAGGTGAAGGTCAAGGGTGGTCATGCTGCCACTATTTTGAACTCAGGAAGTCCACCTCTAGAAAGCACACTCTACTATTGCCTCTTCCTGTAGTTAAAATCAGTATGACCACATATTATTTTCGGTCCTGAGCAACAGGCATGACAAGTAATTTTGAACATTGTTTTTTTTTTTTTTTTGTAAATAATCTGCAAATAAAGATATGCAAAGAGAAAAGATTTAAAAATCACAGGGGATCTTATCACTCAGCAGTAATGACACCAAGCTTTCGGAGTGTGTAAAATCCAGGTTTGTCAATATGTATGGACATATCTGTGCACACAAACACTTGCGGACCCCTCAGCTTCCCTCAGGAGAAAAATATCCATCAACTGATCAGTCAACAAATCCCTGTTACTCCTCACCGTGGGGCTCAGTACATGGAGTTGCACAGATAAGATGCAGCTCAATAGCAAATCAAAGTTTACTTTTTGCAAATTTGTGCGTCCGTGTGTTTGTGTGTGTGTGTTCGTTTTTTCCTCGGAATTGTTGCTGATCCTTATTTCTTTTTTTGTCCACAGATTTTGTGTTCTTTTGTTGCTGTTGTTTGCAGCGCTAGCGATGGAACCGCGACCACACACGGGGTAGGTAAGTGCTCTACCTCTGAGCCGTGTTACCAGCCTTCTGCTCATGATATTTTCATACATGTGGCATTTCTCTCTCATTCAGCTGTCGGGGAGCAGTTTCACTGTTTTAGAGGTGGACTGCTTAAATCTTGGATGTAGTCCCAAGGGTTTCTCAAGTAAATAATATAGTCTTTAAAAATTGTGTTCTCTCTCTTTTTCTCCCATTCCTCTTTCTTTCTCCCCCCCCCCGTGGCATTTATTAGGACTATTCACCAGCTGTTTCCCATTGGCTGCCTTTTGCAAGCATTTCGGGATTGCTTTTTTGGGCTTTCCAGTAATTAGGTGGGGTCACGTGACTAACTCCAGCCAAGGAGGTGGAGCATTTAGATGCCAGCTCAAGACTCACTGGACACTGTGTTATGCTTTGGATCTGAGGTGTCCCCCAAAAGTTCACATGTGAGAGAGTGCGAGGGGTTCAGAGGGGAAATGACTAGGTGGTGAAAGCCTTAACCCAATCAGTGAATTCATCTCTTGATGAGATTAACAGAGTGGTAAGTGGAGGCAGGTGGGGTGTGGCTGGAGGAGGCGGGCTTTGGAGGCATGGCTATGGGGTATTTGTATCTGGCAAGTGGAGCCTCCCTTTACTCCTGATCATCACGTGAGCTCCTTCCCTCTGCCACACTCCTCCACCATGATGTTCAGCCTCACCTTGAGCCCTGAGGAGTGGAGCTGGCCTTCTGTGGACAAGATCTCTGAAACTGCAAGGCCCCAAATAAACTTTTCCTCCTTTACAGTTGTGGGGGCTGGGTCTTTTGGTTGCACTGGCCAAGAAACTAAAAGACTTTGGCTCACACAAACATAAGCTACTGTGCTATTTTAAAATTTCAAGTAACAAAAGAAATAGATAGAATTAATTTCAAAAACAAAGAAAACAGGGTAATATTAATTTTAATAATACATTTCTATAGCCTATTATATTCAAAATATTATCATTTTAAGTGAAATCAGTATTATAAGATTGAGACGTTGCACAGTCTCTTAGTATTTCTGTAATTATTTGGACAAAGTCTTTGCAATCAGGTATATTTTTAACACAGCAATCTCAGTTCTCACTAGCCCCATTTTAAGTAGTCAGTGTGCCAAGTGGCTGCTGTGGGGGGAGTCCAGTTCTCAAGTTCTGAAACAGTGACTGTGTCACCTCTGGGTCAAGAGTGAGGAGATATGGAACAGAACTGCCTGCTGTCCCCAAAGTGGAACTTGAATGAGCACTAAACCTTTGTTGTCGCAAGCCACCTGAACTTTTGAGTTTTTGTTATAGCGAAGCATAGACTAGCTTTTCTTGCCCAATAGGTCCTCCTTTTTTGTTTAAAATAGAACCACACATGCGTATTGTTTCTTGTGTATTTTTGCATCTAACACATTTTGAATATCCTCTTTTCATTTTTAGATTATTCTATTTCACAGCATCCTTTTCTATTTGCTATGTAACAATGTGTTTTATGCACATACATGGTTTATTTATCCAATGGCCCCATGGTTGCACATTTAGAATTGCTTCTGTTTGTACAATACAAAAGGCAATGATGTAATAATCACCTTTCTAGTTAAATCTTATGATACAATGATGATGATGATGATGATTTTTTTTTTTTAAACCACAAACTCCAAGAAGCAAAATTGCTGGAATAAAGCAATAGCACTTTAACTAGCGTATTATAGTTTCTTCTGGTAATTTCTTCAGAAAGTAAAGTATCAATGTATTCATCTACTGCCCCATGCATGGCATAGGTTATTTCAATGTTAGTTTATTAGAGGTTAAATACATTTTCATCCGAGAATCTGATAGTCATTTCAACTGTGCTTTTGTTCCTATTGAATTATTCATCTTTATTTATTAATTCCTGATAATTCTGTCTATATGTGGGCTACTAAACTTTTATTGTTATATTATATGCTCTCCATTTGTCCTTTTTCTCACTGCTGAGATTTTATATAAAAACACATATGACTTTAAATGTGCCTTTAAATATAACTTTCATTGCTTGTCTTTAAATCTGAACATTTTGCTTCTTCAAAGGTAAAACTTTTGCAAAAGTACAGGTTGTCGTATGTCAAATATTTTCCGACTTCTTCTTAAAAATATGGTAAAAATAAAGACCTTAGTTAGCTTGGGTCCAAAAGAAAGTAAAGCATTATAGATATATTTAGTTACATGTCCTCCCATCCCCTTTAAAGACTATGTTGAAACTGTCTTTGGTCAGATGCATCATAAATGCTAAACATCCTGCTTGTTTTTTAAAATACAAAATATATTTTCTAAGTTGTACACCTACCATCCACATGGAAAATAAGGAATATCCATCCAATATTTCTATAACTGTTTTAGACTAACACTAGGTATATCATGTGGTTTGTTATACCAAAGTCACTTTTGACAATACTTTGAATATTTTTTTTTAAGGGAGTTAACTGTCCTTTCCCACTTGACCATTTTGGCCCAGGACTCAGCATGAATTCTTTTTGAAGGATTCTCTGGGTTCTGATTTGCTTGGTGGGCCCTAAGGCCTGTTATCATTCCATGTGGGCAATATTTGTCTGTTTCTGGAAAAGTATACTGTGAACTACAAGCTTATGCTATTTCTCAGCACTGGTATGTCATTTTCAACACACACAAGATGATTCGCATTCATTTGTAATCATTGTTCTTTGGGAAATACTAGTAGGAGGGCTATTATAATAACTGCCATTCTGCCCATGGGGAAACTGAGACCCAGAAAGGTTAAGTGACTTACCCAAAGGCATACTGTGATTTGATGGCAGAGCCAGGACTTCAGGCAAGAATCCTTAGAGGCTGCCTATTGTTCCGCACAGTCAGCAGCAGGGCCTCCAGGCTGTATTTTCTTTCTTCCCTATGCCACGTTTTATTATCCCTTCACTACACAAACAATTTTTTAAGAACATGTGACATTGCTTATAATGCAAGGTTAGAATAAAATTCCTTTTATTCTGTTTTTCCCTCTCTTTCTAAATGCATTATTCCAACAACTTGGAAATGGAGGGGACACAGAGAAATCATTCAGGCTTTTTACGGGAAACATCTGAATGGAATCATTGAGGAATCCAGAAATTTATCTGGTCTTTTCCTTCAGAGGATGGGAGATGGAACAGGAAAACCACGCACTTTCCTACGCTCACATCTGTTTAAATAATGGGGGATGAAGAAGACATTAATATCACAAATAAGTGCTGTGATTTCAGTCGTTTGACTTGTTTAGAGGAACTAAACGGTGTACAACGTAAGGTCTGTAGGGATGTTAATTCCAAAATATCATTCAAGTTTATTTTGGCACTCCAACTTTTGTTTTTAAACCACTCGAGGTAATAGCAATATTATTAAACGTTGAAATAACAGGTTGCTAATGGAAAAGGACTTTTTTTCCAGCTTCAAGTAGAGAACAGAATGGAATTCCTTTCACCACGTAGTATAGACTAGTCTTGTTTTCAACATAAACTTTTGGGGGGAGTTTGGGAATTCTGCATTTAGGTATGTTTCTGAAAATATCATATTCACAGAAATAATAGGCTCTAACTTGGAAAATACTGTCTTCCTTTCCTCTGTCTGACTCCCTCACTTTTCACTTTAAAGAAATTTTGTGTTTGTCTTATTTGGAATTCTACTTATGAGTGATCACCCTATCATCCCAGTTTGAAAGATATGCTTTTGACTTCTCTTTCTATACGATTTATGGAAAAAACATTTTAACAGAAATCTTTGGAAATAACTTAAATTAGGTGAACATAATTGTTATTCTGCTTAATTTAGGGCTCTCATTTAGAACATATACTATGTTCTTTGTATCTCCAAATGGTTTCTCAGTAACTCTGCCCTGAGAAGTTAGCAATTATTACCCACCCTCAGGAAGCCCCGTCCTGTGCTGGAAGGTTAATCAGGTTAACAGAGTGACTCGATCCAATTTACCTCAGGAGTAAGTTTTCTTTTCACATTTTCAGGAATTACTCTTAGATATGTATTTATCTAACTTCGTGGGTCTGTATAAAGAGTATTGGGTCACATTGCTTCCTGGGACTGGGCTACTGAGAGCTACATTTTTTTCTCCTTCTCATCCCACAGTATTCTTTCTCCAACGTGAAAAATCCAAAATAAGACATCGCCTTGGTTCAAGCAACTCTAGGCTTTATATTTCAGGGAAAAAAATGAAAAGAATACAGATCAAGCAAACAATCCTTCAGCTTACCTCTAAAACAAGTGGTTCAAGCCTTTTTCTATGTAAGGATACCTCCTTTCCTCTCCCTAGCTCCTCTCTGCCTTGCTAGCCACCCATTTGAGTCCCATGATCCATGTTCCCTCCCACCTGACACTACTGTTTTCTGGGGCCACACCCCTCTCTACCCAACAAGAGTCCAGGAGATGCTATCAATAATGGGCCCTATTATGGGAGCTGGTGTAACAGGCACGTGGGGGAAGGTAAAGCCAATAACATTACTGGCCCTTCTCCCTCTGCCCATTTCTTATCCCTGGGGTCACTGCCCTCTGTGGTAAGGGAACCTTAAGTGGGTGTTACTCCCACAACCCGTACCCTGCTGCTGGGAGCACTGGAAACCCCCTTCTAGCCAAGAAGGGATCTGGGAGGGTAGTCTTTGCAAACATGGGCTTTCTTTTCATTTTTAGCAACAAGGTTGAGCTGTGTGCAGTTGCTTGTGATTTAGAAGCCTTAAAGGAGGATGCAGGGTTGGGGGGATGTCAAGTGCTCAGTGCTGAGCAGAGGGCTTCTCAGGACAGGGAAAATGACTCAGCTTCCTCACTGTCTTATACTCTCTTGATGCTGTGTCCTCCAAAGGGTCACTTTCTGATCTCCAAAGGATATGTTTTTTTTTTTTTTTTTTAATAGAAACTCCTCCTATCCCAACTAGAACAAACACAATTTCAAACATAAACAGTTACCATGTCTTAGCAACCAACTTTTTGGGCTCATTTCGTTGAGATTCATGAATTTTAGGAGGATGCGATGAACAGAGGAGTTTGGCAGCAACAAGCCTACAATAAGTAGACAGAAACTCCCGAATCAGCCTATTAAAACCAGATATCTGGCTACATATATCGATGTTATTTTCACAAACATTATTAAATGCAATTTTTCAAGTTTAAAGTTCATTTAAAACCGCAAATAAGCTTCCTTCCTCCTATTCTCTCTCTCAGAGATGCCATATGGAGGCTACATAAAATCAAAAAGAACAACTTTGTATTATTTACTTATATCATTTATTTCTCTTAATTTTTTTTTTTTTTTAGAAAACTGTTGTGGTTTAAAATAAAGACATTTCACCAGATACTTTGATACATACATATATATCTTCCTTTGAAAGGAACACCCAGATATAGTGATTTTTATCTTGTCCCAGCCTGACAAGATCTGTACTAAAATATATTGAAAAGAAGAAATTAAGGAAAAACAAAAACAAATCAAAAAACAACACCCAAAGTTCTGACTGGGAGCAGCAGCCATCTCTTTTACAAGCTGGGACCTTTCCTTTCTCTTCAGGGCAGGGGTGGGGCCCCAGCTGAGACCCGGCAGGCTGGCCCCCGACCCGGGACTGGAAGGGGGGGCCCTCTGGGCTCCCGAGGTCGGCTCCCACCCCATTCATTCTGCTCGACCTGGGAGCCGGGCTCCGCTTCCCTCCTGGGATTCACCCTTGGACCCTGCTATTGTCCCTCTCCTCTGACCTCTGCTACGCTAAGTTCCAACAAGGTGATCTGGAAAAAAAAAAAAAAAAAACAACGCCACTGGCTCCGGGACTCGCCTTTTCGCGCTGTCGGCGGCGGGTCTTTTCTCCAGGGGGGACCACCAAGCGCTCGGCTTTGCACAGCCAATTTATGGCGCTGTCAGGGGCTCGGGCGCCGCGCCCATTGTGCCGGGCGCCGCGCTGACCCCGCCGCCAGCTCCGTGTAGCCCGATTGTTCCCTCATTAGGGGCGGCCCAGAGCGGCGGAAAGGCTCGCGGCCCTTTCCCACAATCGCTGACAATGTGCGGCCACAGACGTGTCACGGTCGCAGGCGAGGAGAAATGGAGAGGATGTGCCTCCGAGTGGGGCGCCGCGACCTGGCATTCCCACGCGGGGAGGGGGGTTGAAACTCAAAACACCCCAAACCAGCTAAAGCTCACGCCCTTCGCGGCCAGTGGTGGCTTGCACCGGGGTTTTTGCTGGTGACGGTCAATACCCATAGGAAATATGCTGGATAGAGGAATTCACAAAGCCCGACAAAGGACTCAATCAAGAGTTACAAAGAACCAAAGACAGTGGGCGAGCCCCGGCACAGTGGGGGCTCTGTGCCCGGGCGCAAGAATCGTGCAGATACAAACACCGGCTGCACTCAGTCCTGCCGGGAGCTGGGACGTGGCCACGTGGAGGAGGCGGCAAAGAAGCTCGGGCGAGCTGAGAACCAGTCCTAGGCGATCAGCACTTGCAAATACTCTCTTCGTAAGGAGGACGCCCCTGCCGCTTCCGTAACCTCTCACCCCCGCGTGCAGCAATCCCCTTCCTAACCTTGCATCCTGAGCCAGTGCAGATTTTCATTTTCCATGTTCTTTGCTCCCAGGGTGCTTGCTCAGTGCTGCTTTATTTATTTATTTATTTTCTCAATGAAAGTATCTTAGCACCAACCCACTATCACGGTCTCACAGTGAGGACATTGGGTCCAAACAACCCTTCTCCCTCCCCCTCCTTCTTTGGCCTGTTCCATTGAAAGGGCCTTCTCTAAACCTGCAAAATAAAGAGGCAGCTTCAGAGGAACCGGGCAAAGGCTCAAGGGGAATGGACAAAAAGGACTATCTCTGTCCTCTCTCTTAGATGTATACAAAAGGCTATGCTCAGATTCTTAGGTCTGTGAAATGCTTTTTGAGTTGAAACACAGCACCTGCCTATAGGACCTGCATGGAAAGTGGCTTTTCGGGCAGTGATAACTTAGGGTAATTCTCTTTATCAACGTCATGAACTCCTCTTTTGACATGATGCAAAAAAAAATATTTCACAGTTTTCTTTTGCAATTTGCAAAAAAAAAAAAAAAAAAAAAGGATTTTGGAGAGGAGGTGGTGTCTCTGCCTCTGGGAGCAACCACATTTATAAGTAGGAGATTCCCAATTGGGCACCTGAAGGAAAACTTTGAGACGTTTAAGAGGTAAAATGCAGACTTTCCACTTTAAAAACTTTTCATCCAACATTGTTTTTGCATTGCAAATGGGCTTATCCCTTTTAGTAGAATATAAAGTTAGAACTGAAAAGAAATGAAAGATTGTATTCCAAGACGTTATTTACATAAAATATACAAAGATATCAATTGTCTGTATTTTGACAACATTTCAACAAATTCTAAGCACTCCAGAAATTTTAATTGTTCTTTAAGGCAGAACTAAAGACATTTTTAGGATCACTAAATAATGCAAATTAAATTTCTTTAAAATACATGGTTTCATACCTGAGGTGTGTGTTGCCCTAGATGTGATTTGTCTAAGATATCAAAGATTGTGTGTCAAAGAAAAAGGACTTTAGGTTCTTATGCTTAATATATTAACAAGAACTGAGATTATAATCATGAGGCAATTTGTATTGGTTTATTGAACTCCATTGCAAAGACTTCATTTAGTTGTGCCCCCCCTTTTTGTCTCATCTTTATCAGATGGTGATAAAGGTGAGGTAACTGTTAATCTTCAAATAAAATATTTAAAAATTTTCTGATTAAAAAAATAATGGTCTCAATTTGAGATATATTATGCCCATTCTTGAAATTTGTGATTGCTGGGCTAGGCTGGGGGGGGGGGTGCATTTCTTTCTAATTTTTTGTTTTCTCCGAGTCTGTTAAATTTCACTGTTTTTGTAGTTTTGAGGCAGTATATGTGCACTTGACTTGGACCCCAACATATTTTGATTGTAAATAAAAAGTCTTCTTTTATGAGGATGTGCACTTCACAGCTTGAGCAGTGTAATTTTTATACAGGTCTCAGCAATCAATAAAAAAGCCACGGGAGGAATGATTTATCTTGTTGGTTACAGAGACTGTCACCGAGAGAAATTGTAAAAGATCAATTTACACAACCTGGTGTGAGAATGTTATTGATATGACACGGTTGATCGGTTTCTGGTCGTCTCTGCGCAGGCGGCGAGGAGGGAGCACCGCCCCGCGATAGGCCACTAGCCAAGGTCTTAATAGACTCTGCGCCCCATAAGATGGACGCAGAACCAATGGCAGCAGAGGTGGCCGGCGGGCTGCACCCGCATTGGCCGTGCTCAGATGACCTCGTTAAGTGGTGTCAAGCCTCCTCCCCCCTCCTTTTATTTTTTTTTTTAAATTTTTCCTCCTACTGTGCGAACTGTTCACTTGGAGACTCCCTGTCTTAATTACAAAGATCCCTTTTAACCATAGGTCACAGAACTTGGCTTTCTTGACAGGAAATAAGGAAACAAGCCACCTTCCTGGAAAAAAAAAAAAAAAAAAAAAAAAAACATCCAAACTTCCACCTCTCAAATCGGTTAAATGAAGCTTGTCGTGGGTTGGAAGTTGAGCCTTTGACAGTTGGCTAATTGCAGTTGGTAGATTAACTATGTTTTAACCAGAGCTGCTTGGGATGTAAGTAAATAAAAAGTAAATAAAGCCTAGGCACTTCCAATGACAAACTCTTAAAAAAAATCAGCCTCATTTTTGTAAATATTGTGATACAAAATGGAGTCTTTTGCTTCATCATTTTAATTAAAAAAATTTACAAGCATTGAGGTTTTTAAAAATGACACCGAAGCTGCTTCTTTAAAAATTTCTCCCTCTTTTTTTTGTAGCTCTACATTTAAAATGTCTTCAGCTTTTATGATTATATCAAATATAATATAGAAAGTCTATCCAGTAAATATCTGTTTCCAAGTCTGTGTACATCATTCTCAAACACAGGACTTTCCAAATGAAGATAAACCTTTAGTTGAATTGGTTTATTTTCTGATTTGCAAACCTTTAATGTTATTACAGAGGATGGAGTATCAACTACAGTAAAATTAAACAAAAACAAACAAACCTCACTCTAGAGGTTTCCTTATTGAAAGACTACTGTACAAAGGCAAGAAGTAGCAAAGAAACTGAGATGTGGAAAAATACAGTAGTGTTTGTGTGCATTTAAGTTGCTAATTACCACATAATGTCAGAAAGTTAGTTATAATGTGAGCTGAGTTACTATAGGAAGATAAAAGAATGAAAGAGGACCAACTTCCAAGTTAGACTTTTAGTTGTAATTTTAGTAATACTCTCATGCTGTTTTGCTTTCAAACAAATTCCACATTTCCTCCTGTGTGTGTGTGTGTTTATTTGCTGAGTGTTTTATATTTGAAGATCATCTTTGCCTTTTCCATTTCTTTGGAACACACACAAGCACTCAGGCATACACACTCATGCACACACATCTTTTAATGAGTGAATCCCGTGCTTTTTGAACACCTTCTTAAAAGGTAAGAATCAAGTAGTTCTGTGCATGCTATTAGATCAAATTTTAATTGCTAAATGTCCAATTAGTATTTATTTGCTTTTGTTTACAGAAGAGTGAATAAATGTGATTTGGCTTTCATATTCCTGTATGTTAAAATTCCCTAATAGCTCTCATTGTCTTTTCATTAGCTAAAATTAGTCCTCAAATCTCTTACCACATTCATTATAAACTGAGCATAAACAAAAGACTGCTCACAAAATATGCTTTCTCTTCATTTCCCCCCCAAGCTCTTTCACGGCATGTAGATATTCCTATCTCAATATCAATGATGCCTGTAATCTGGTATCAGACGACTTTGCTGTTTATTTCCTCTTCAGGGCTTTAACTGAATCAGCACTCACATTATGTAGCTGGTAGAGGGCTCCAGCTCTCTAGTGGAGTTTCTTCTAGATCAGAAAAATAACTCCTCAATCTCTACACAAAAATACAGTTTCGATTCCTGCCCACATCCTGATGGCTATAGGCCTGGTGACTGTCTAGTACTGACTGTTCTCTGCCTTACTCCTCCCACTTCCACCCTCCTAACCAGACCAACCCCTCCCTGGCATCCTACAGATCCACGTTAAAATGCAATTTCCTGCTTTTGATAAGTAGACACTATCCAGCCAGAACAAAACAGAACACTCTGATACGATTGTCTCATGGCCAAGGACGAAGCAACTCGTACCCTTCAAACTTTCCCTCATTTAAGCCAAGCAGGAAACACAATTTCTACCTTTTATTTCTGCATTTTTCATTAGACTCTCCAGAAACATATTGACAGGGTATGCACTTGCAAATCATCTTGGGAGTCCAGGCCAAGATCCCAGTTATGGGAACATTTTAGACAATCCCACTGATTCTATTAATTCAAACATTTATGGTTACTTCTGACCTGGAATGGGCAAGTAATCAGAAGTACTGTAGCTCAAAAGCTCCCAAAATGTGTTTTCATACCCAGCATGCTTATCTACTGGAATAGTTCTTATCTTGGGTGGGTGTCAAATGCTCTTGAAATATGATCTGACCCTTCCCAAATGACTTCCTGTAGAAGACACGCTTTCTCCTGGAGATTACCAGTTCAGATTCAATCATCATGAATAATATTTGTTTGCTCCTACTTTTCTTGAAGTAGTTAAAGTCCTCTACATGCATAGTAGTCTTGCCACCCCCAAAGAAGTTACAGAAGAGAATCCGACACGGACTGTTCTCTGAAAGCCCTTATAAATGGGTTGGTGAAAATGGTGCTAGACAGTAAAGAATAGATATGAAACTGGATTGAACTGACTAAATGTTTTTCAGGGAAACGTGACATCTGCCAAGTTTAAAATTATCAGAAAAAACAATCAAAGAAGTATTTAAAGGAAAGGAGAACAGAGAGGGCTAGAAATGAAGAAAGGGCACAGGAGAAGGTATAGAGGAGCACAGTTGTCAGATGGAGCCCATGCTAGGTTCTGGGTTGGAAAGACAGGAGGCCTGCTTGTGGAGTCTTGAAAAGTATACCAGATATTTCATAAATATCTAATAATTAAATGAGCTTGGATTTGAGGCAGTAGAATATAAACCAGTATAATTTATTTCTGGGTGGTAGGATGACTTTAGGAAGGAGACATTTCCAAGATATTATTGAACAACTAAGGGCTTGATGTCTGCTGGGGTGAGTGGCAAGGGAGTGGGTAAAACAAAGAAGTTCAGGAAAAGCAATAGTTGATGGTATTCAGGTGACAAGTGAAAGGGACCTGAATTGGAATAACAATGGAAATCAGAAAGGGAAATGGTTTGAAAATTTCCGGAGACAGAAAGAGCCTGACACTTAGTGGGTAGTCAATACAGGCTTGATGATAGGTGAATGGGTGAATGCTGAAGGTAAGCAATGAATCAAAAATGGCGCTAGACTTGGAGGCTAGGATCATTGTTGTATAACTGACAAAGGCAGATTTCCTGATTTGTTGGGGAATACATACACAGTCTGGAGCATGTCTGGGGCAGATAGTATAAGTATTTGAAGTAAAAGATTCAAAGAAATTAGACACTGATTAGCCCTTGGCTTTAAAAGTAGAATGGAGGTACCCATGTGGTATCATAAGGTTTTATATTAAAATCCAACTAGCCATGCATGTAGTCTGTATCTATATGAATTTAATCTGAATTTGAAAAGAAATGGAATTCATTTAGTTATATAACCTTTTCTTTTCAATTATAAAAGTAGGATATGCAGATTAAAGTATCACAGGAATAGTATAGAAATATGATGTATATAATTCAAAATGAGTAAAATGATATCTTTTTAGACTGAACCGAGTTCTCTTGTTGCATTTGTAAGAGTAAAAGATTCATCATAGTTAGCATTTTTTTGATAAATCCTAAAGATGCGTGAATAAAGAGATATTTAAAAATGCAACAACTTTTCCCACTAAACGAGGTGCTATATACTGAATACTCTCCACATCAGTTTGTGTTTCACAAATCAGACCTTATGAACACAGAAAAAAAAATCTTTTGAGGAAGAAGGAGATGTTGAGTGAGGAATAGGTATAACAAAAGCAGACTTCAGGAGTAAATGGTTAGGCAGGTACCTGGGCATCTTTGGGAGAGCTGTGAAGGTTTTCTCAAATTGTGCTTTAAATTTGATCTTTGCCAGAACTAGCATTTGGAAAAATAAAGAAAACACATAGATTATTTGGCAAACATCTTAATAGCAAGGTCCTTAATTCTTGATAATATTGCTGATAGTTGATTTACTGATTCTTATCATGAAATTCCAGTGAAAGGCCACACTGGTCCTGTTTTAAGTTATTATCATGGTAAAGTATCCATAACATAAAATGCATAGTTGAACCATTTTAAGTGTACAGTTCAGTGACATTCACATTGTACACTCACATTGCTGTACAACTATCACCACCATCCATCTCCAAAACTACTTCACCTTCCCATACTAAGCCTCTGTGTTCAATAGACACTGAGAGCTCCCCACGCATGCTCCCACCCCTCGGGCCACCATTCTGTTCTCTGTCTCTGTGAGCCTGACCACTCTAGGTAATAAGTGGAATCATGCAATGCTTGTTTTCTTGTGTGTGTGTCTGTCTTCTTTCACGTGCCAGAATGTCTCCCCCTCCATGCATTTGTGGCATGTGTCAGAACTTCATTCCCTCTTTAGGATGGATGATGTTCCATCATATATATTGCATGTGGGTTATCCATTCATGTGTTGAGGGCCATCTGGATCGCTTACACCTCGGGGCTGTTGTGAATTCTGCTACTACCAACATGGATGTGCACATCTTCTTTAAGATATATATTTAGAAGTGGGATTGTTGGGTGATATGGTAACGCTGTGCCTAACAATTCTGTGACCAGGGCAACTGAACCATTTTACATGTACATCAGCAATACACAAGGGTTCTAATTTTTCCGTAGCTTCATAGCACTCATTTCCTCTCTCTGTTGTTATAATATCATAATTGGTGTGGACGCTAGTCCCTTAAAATCCACTTTTCACTGTGAATTGAGGCACACATCATTTACTTTCAGCCAATTGGTTCCAAAGATAAAAATTTAAATATATGTTAAGGAAGCACAAATCCCTGATGAAGATAAACCATGATTCTTCTGCAAGAGAGTAGGATGTAATCATGCAACCATGTGTCGGCATGGACTGGTGCATGGAGAAAAAAAGCCTGTCGACAAGACTGTTCATTGTCTAGAAGACACTAATACATTAGAGTCTCATGGTTTTGTCGAGTTTCAGGGCTTCTTTGGGTAGCTCTTTTATATCTAGGGAGATGATGATATTTATTGTTGTGGGGTGTTGCGTTGCCTGGTTCTTCATGGATTCTCCTCAGACACAGAGATACGTACTTGCTCTAATTTCCTCAGCCATTTCTTTTCACTTTTCTGTAAACTTTCACATTAAGAGACAAAACGTTGCCTCTTATGTATGTTTTTGTGTGTATGTGTGGCATATGTATATCTATACCTATCTCTCTCTCTATATATGTATGTATAGTTATGGTTTGGATGTGAGGTGTCCCCCAAAAGCTCACGTGTGAGACAATGCAAGAAGGTTTAGAGAAGAAATGATTGGATCATGAGCATCTTAACAGGTCAGTGAATTGATCCCCTGATGGGATTAACTGGGTGGTGGCTAAAGGCAGGTAGGGTGTGGCTGGAGGAGGTGGGTCATTGGAGCCATGTCTTTGGGGTATATACTTTGTATCTGGCAAGTGGAGTGTCTATCTCTTCCTTCTGATCACCATGTGAGCTGCTTCCCTCCGACACACTCTTCTGCCATGATGTTCAGCCTCACTTTGATCCCTGAGACCTCTGAAACTGAGAACCCCTAAATAAACTTTGTTTCCTCTACAATTGTTCTGGTCAGGTCTTTTAGTTGCAGCAGTGAAAAAGCTGAATAAAACACACACACACACACACACACACCACACACACACACACACACATTTATCATTTTGTATCAACTCCCAAAACTCTTTCTGTACGATGACTTCAGAATCAAGCAAAGAAATTGGTTCAATTACCATTGTATTTCACCATGACCAGCACATCCAGGTAAGAAAGATTTTCTTATCTTCTGGAGACTTCACATCTGTCTCTTTATCCAGAAGCCCTGAAAATCCAGCTTCTGTAACAACACATAGTGCCAGCTTCTGTAATGACACATAGTGCAATTGAAATGGAAGAAAGCTACCTGAAGAAGGCACAATAGCCCAGGATAAAACTTAGAGAAGGCAGAGGGAGGGGATTGGGACTCCTGGGGACAGAATGTGTGGAAACAAAGAGATTTGGAATATGGGTTCTCTGGTAGGAAAACTTTGAAAACAAAATTAAGAATTCTAGGAAAATATTATTTTTCCCTGTAAGCAATGGGTTAGTGGGGGGTAGGACTTGTATAAGCACCGCTGCTTGCATCCAATGTTTGAGTTAGGGTGAATTTTTACAATAATGAATATTTCTAATCATGTACCAGGCCCAAGGGGTGAGCTGGATTTGTAAGAAATGTGATAATATTAGGTATAATCCTTTGCCCTCACAGGCTCACACTGCATAATGTCCGAATATCAGTGAGGCTGTGCTAGATATACATGGATAGTCCAAACATAATTTCAATATATGCTTTTCAGGTGCAACACTTCTAAAATATTTATAAAATCCTCTTACTTGAGCTATGTAATTTGAGCACATATCTTAGGGAGAGGTGAATTTTTTTTCCTTCCATTTTCACTGTGAAAATGTTTTAGCAGGTAGTGTTTGTAAATATGTCTTAATGATTTGGATAAGAATATTATAAAATCTAAATCCTTTGTATTGCTTGTGAGCTTGTTTCCAATATAAAAAGTCATGCTGGAATTCAGTAAGCTATGCCTTTATCATAGAGGAGAAATAGCTGATAAAATTATTTATTTTATAAATGTATTTGAAAAAAAGATTTAAGAAATAAAATACTTTAAATGGTATCTTGCTTTATTCTGTATGAAACTTCAGAAGAATTGTGCTAAATATGGCAGATAAGAACCACAGCTCTTATCTAAAAAGAAGTGTCTTCCATTAATAGGATATTCTGATTTGCTGCTCCTTTATTTTAACAGCATGAACATTTAAACCTTCTTTCCAAAGAAAATGGAGGGGGTGAGGGCGGGGGAGGGGGAGAGAGAGAGAGGGATGGGGAGAGAGGTGTGTGGGAGGGAGGTTAGCAGAAGGGGCATTGAGAAAACTCTTTGGCTTCCAATAGGTCTTAATGTTTAAAACCTCCAAAGTTTTCTTGTGTGTTATGAAAAGCTACACATTTATCTTTTGCCATTTTCCCAAAGGAGGTTGACCTAAATCCTGCGGCAGCAGTTGAAACATTTCTCTAAGCTTTATCAAATGGCCTCTACAGAGTCCGGCTTAAAATTAAAAGCTCCCCTACCAGAGGGAATATATGTGACTTTAATAACTGAAATGTGTTTTTACTTTCTATTACAAAGGTCAAAAGGTTTCGAAACAAACCAAATTTATCAATTATTTAGAGCTGATTTCTTCTGAAGTGGTATTTCTGAGATATTATTTGGTGGATAAATTTAATGTTCTAGGGCGACCAGCAACATTTTATTCATAACAAATTTCCACTAAACTGAATTTTGCTGGGGCAACTTAATTTCCACTATCGTGTTTGCACTGTAAAAATATCAACTGAACTGTTATGGTGCCTAACTAGTGGGCTTTTCAAAGAAAAACATTCCCCGTAAGCTTGCTGTTCAGCACCCCTCCCCCTCTTTTCTGTTTATTGCTTAAGAAATGAACTGGCTGCTCTATCTGTGGGGATTTAAAATTTTTCTTTCTTTCTGTTTTTAGCTCCTGGAACATTCTTTTCTTTTCTTTTTTTTTTAAAATTCCATATTTTTATTAGTGCATTTAGTAGTTGCACATAATGATGAGATTTGTTGTGACATATTTGTACATGCACACAATATAACAACACAATGTGGCCAATATCCCAGAGACACCTTTAAAGTTGAAAATGATATCTTAAACTACATTGCCATCCTAGCAACTGAAGAAAATGAGATTGTTGTCAAGACTTTGATTAAAGCGATTTTTATTTAAATGGAAACGTAAGTTTTCATAGCACATGTATGTGCCAACAAATACACACGTGTATACGTGTTCATTCACGTGCATGCAAGAGCTGGGAGGAGGTCAGCGTCTCCTCTGGAGAATCTTTCTGGAATCTTGATGGACCACTTGGTTTAGGGCTCTATGTTAGAGAATTCAATAACAGTTTATAGAGCAACTGCTCTTGATTCTTAACACAGTGCATAGCCCATGTAAATATTATGTTTATTATATACTAACTAAACATATATTGGGTTTCTGCCTAAAGTCTGCCATTTGGTGTATGCAGAAAACATTATAGAACAGTTCATAAATTCATTTGAAGCTGTGTTAAATGAAAGCAGCCATCCAGAAGCTGAAATTTTTTCATCTTTAAAATAGCAGCTTTCCCGGCTCTAAAGCAGTGGGTTTATTTATGCTGGTGACTAGGACACACCAGAGTAACAAGGAACTCTGCAGAATACCCTGTTTTAATGAAAGCAAATTTCGTTAAGGCAAAAGACCAAATTATATTTCCTTTATCTGTATGGGCTTTCATTTTATTGCTGTTGTTATTTTTGTAAATTCAGAATTGGGGGAAAAAGCTTTCCTTCTCTTATACCTATTAGCCCATTCAAGATGGAAATAACAGCAATTAGGTTTTCCAGAGTCTGCTGATAAAGACAAATGAAAAAATGAAGGATAAAAAGGGAATTGCAGCAAGCCCAGGCAAGTTATTTTACCTCACAGGCAGTTGGATGGTTGAGGTGGTCAGAGCTGGGCAACTTTTACCTCTGAATGATTGGCTGCTGTCCAACGGGGTCCTGCCAAGCCCCAGAAGGATACTTTCCACACTGTGTGGGCATGGTCTGTGGGGGCGAGTGGGTGGTCTCAGGTGCAGCTCCCAGGTGGGTAGGCCTCTCCACTGGAACTGGTACTCACGTATTTGACCTCTCACCTGCCGTGCTTAATTCCTGGATCTGATCCATGCTAGGGTTGGCTGAACATAACTCCAACCATAACACTGAGATTTTTCACCAGTTCACTGCATCAAGAATTTCAGCTTTGCAGCAGCAGAAGACTTCAGTGTTCTAGGACACTGCTGCCATCTTTAATCACTGCATGGAAGTGGCCCTTTTATTGTAATCAAAGCTTGGAAGCTGATGCTGCACAAAAAGGAAATTGGTTGGTCTTGGTAAGCACCTTTGTAGGCAGACTTGAGGGTGGGGATTTTTTTTATCCAATCAATTCACACGTTTTGCTCCACAGGGGCAGGAATTTTTATCTGTTTGGATTGCAAACATAGCTCTCGCCTCCAGAACAGTGGCTTTCACAAAGTATACGCTCAACAAAGACCTGTTGATTTGCAAGGAGTGATCACTTAAAATGATCATTGACCTTCTCAAGTCCTGGCTGCACCAGAAATGGAAAGCTTTTGGTTTAATATAGTAGAAGAGGTGAAGCTTTACTCCTTGCCCATAAAAGGAAACTTGACTGCTGCAGCCCTGCTGGCTGGGCAAACTAAGGGGGGGCGGGGCTGACGAGGAACTTGTGTAGATTGATACAGCAGGAGTGGGAGCCGTTTATTGTAGGACCCGAGGGGTATATATACATTCCACACAGCTTATCTTAATTAACATAAACTAGATACAGCAGTCAACCAATAAGGAATCTCCACACTTAATGGCTCTCTGGCATTACTTCACAAACCACTCCCTCTGCAAAATGCCAGGCGCCATCTTGACTTGTTTACAGACTCTAACACTTGACCTTATGCAGGCAGATCCCATGACTCTGGTTATATAAAATGCTGTCTTCAGAGGACCTGTCTCCATCAGTTGCTCAAACATCAGGCCAACATTTGATAAATTCCCCCTTCAAGCAGAATTGGGACACCTTCTTCTCTTTGTGCTGGCTTAAATTTTTGGAATCAGTATTTGCAGCTACTCATGGGAGCAACCTGGGGTCCCACGGTGACACTTCCTTATGAGGTCATGGCAACCTAGTTCATGCAAATATTGACTTCAACTCAGAGATGCCAAAAATCTTTACTTCTTCACTGTGTTCTTTCTACACATCACTGGACAGAGAAAAATTCTTCCTAAGGATAACAGACCTCAGGCCTTCAGTTAGGTAATTGGTGGGTAAAGGATGAACTTTCTCAAACTCACTAGGAATGTCTAGGACCTGGATTTTTATGCTCCTTAAATATCACTTGGACCCGGGTCCCTTCTCTACCTGGTCTGATGGTTTTCAGTACCTGAAGCTTTTAGAGGATTGACTTGGATACCTGGACAAAGATCATAGAGATACTGTGTGCCCTCTGCATTCGGGGGGTTCAAAATCCAAGGATTCAACTAAATGCACATCACAATGATACCTTACAGCTGCCCTGAACTACGTAGTTAGGCCTAGCATGGTTCCTCTGTACTGAACATGTAAAGATTTTGATCCTTATCTGTATTCCCTAAACAATACAGTGTAACAGCTATTTATGTAGCATTTGCATTGGTGAGGGATTATAAGCCATCTAGAGATGATTGAAAGCATACAGAAGGCCAGTACAACACTTGCCTAGCAGGTTTGATCCTCCGCAGTGCAAAAACCAAAACTAATAATAATGAAGGATGAGTGCAGGTTATATGCACAAACTATGACTTCAGTTTTCTTGGATTCTGATATCCAAAGCAGATCCTGGAACCACATATTCTGAGGGATGAGGGTGATGATTTTTTTTCCTTCCTAAACTCCTTTCGAACCCATGGTTGATAAACTGCGTGCAGAGTATGTGTTCAGAGCAATCATTTGTAAAGCTCAGTAGAAGGGCTTGACCTCTGATTAATACCTGTCTTTTTCGTTGCTTAGTAGGAAAAGCTACATCCCAAACAAAAGCAAGTGGGGATGGAGGACCTCCTTGGCTCCTGAACCTACCAGTCAGGCTGTTCTGCTGAGCCTGTGATTGGAGGAAGCAGTAAAGTGGAGAAGGAGCAGCCAGGTAGGATTTTGCCTGAGCCCTCTCCTTGCCCAACCAAGGATGTCCTGGGGAGAGGAAGGTGGAGTCAAGGAAGTTTTGAGTATTGTCCTCTACTTAAGCAATAGCAGCATTGTTTTTTTTTTTCTTGTGAGCACTGGCACCTTAAATCCCTCCTGGGTCTCCATATCCTGCACTTATCCTTCAGAACTGTCAGCCAGCCTCTGGCCGACTAGAGGTATCCCTGGTTTTGCCTGGTCAGGTAGTTCTTATTTTTAATTTTCATTCTTGGGAAAGAGAAAAATGGAGATCAAAAAGCTTTGGCTAAACTCTTCCATTTGCCAAGATTGAAAAAAAAATGTAACTAGAATGCCAATCCATTTTTAAGAAATTTGACTCTAATAAGGACATGACACTATGTGAAGACAAAATTGAGATGTCAGCTTTTGGAAAGATGCTAATTGTTTTTATTACTACTGTTAATATAATTTTTCACTTAGAGAACAGTTTTCCTAAGTACAGGGGGAAAAAGTCAATAATTTGTGGCCAACTGGGCTTTAAAAATCATCTTTAGTTGTCTAATCAATAAATAATTAGTCAATTAGCATACTTGTGTGCTAGCATGAATAACACATACTTTATCTTCAATAATTCTCTCTCTCTCTCTTTCTCTCACACACATACACACACGCACACACACACACATTCATTCACACATATACACCCACTCAGACACACACAAACATTCATCTACCAGCAGGACAGATATATAAAGAAACTCACAGAAATATACAGTAGTAGTTAATGTACAAGGGGCTGACAGAGTTACCTCCATCAATGTGAATTCTTATTATTTTTGTCCATAAATCCAGTTTGCCATCTAGTCTTTAATATTTATAATGTAGGAAGTGACTACCTTTAGCATAGGTCTTCTGCCAATTTGCTCAGTGAATGTTTCAGTGTTTTTGGATTCAAGTTTCTATTGATAAATATTTTACCCAGTTGTCATGATTATCTTAACAGGGAGACACGTAGACACTCAATTCATCCAAGTGTTTGTAGAGACAAGCTGATAACTTCTAGAGAGAAGTGTTGATTTTATTTGCAACACAAAACTAGGAAGGCATTCAGGATTCTGAGACTTAGATGCTAGAAACAATAAGTACGTGTCTTTCAACACAAATGTCAGCCAGGAGCCTTTCTGCTATTCTGTTTTGCACTTCCTTAAAGAAAACGGTAGGACTTCTGAGATATGTAACTTTATCTTTTATCAATGTCAACTGTTTTGGAACATTCATGATTCACCCCAAATTTATCCTCAAAGCCTCCCAATCCCCAAATGAAATTACTCCAGGGTTTCAACCTGGGGACTCCAGACAGGGCATGGAGAGGAACAAAACCTTCACACCTATGTGTGGCAATCCTGAAAGTCACCTGCATTTAGGTGCCCTTGAAAAGGGTGAAATTTTTTAAAGTCCATTTTGTTTGAAAAATATTCCATAAAAAATCATGTTACATTCACTCTTGGGTATTGAGTACTTAGTCGGTGTCTGGTTCTCACGATCCATATCACCTGCCAATCTTCTGGCCCTAACTCATCACCACCAGGAAAGAGCTGCTGTTGGCTAGTCTTATTGCAGAATGCTTGTTCCCATGGGGAAGGGCATTATAAATTTAAATTCAGATCCTTAGATTTGCTTTTCCCCAATGCTCTGTTCTTTCCTTCCTCTTAGCTGCTGAATGGGTGATCAGACTACTGGTCTACCTCTCCTTTCCAGCATCCTACCCCCACTCCATTACATACACAACACCTGGTGAGGTCCCCTCTTCATGTGGCTTGTGCCAGGCCAGGCAGGGAAATGCTGGCTTTTCTTCTTGTGGTTGTGCCCAGTCTCATCTTGGCTAGACCAACGGATTGTCTTCTGGGCCTTGCCACTGTTCCCTACTCACAGGGGACAGGGGTTGTTGTCACTCTGTTTGTGGCTGCCTTTTGAGCACATCTGTGGAACAGTTACAATGTTTTGGGCATGCTTCGATTATTATTGGGGAGCTTGGTCTGATATTGTCAAAAGATCATCATGATTTTTACCTTCTCTGTCTACTATTGATCCTGCAGGGAGTTCAGCATTCCCATTTGATCGATGACAATACTGAGGTTCAAGACTTGCTGAAGGTTCCCCAAGTAGAGGAATAGAAAACAAAAGCTTAATTTCACTGCTAAAAAGATAACGAGGCAGGCAGGGGCAGAGTGAGTAACAATGTGGATTTTTATTTAATTTGGATTATTTGGAGAGGCTTAGAACCCATTGAAGATCATTCTGGGAAACAGTTGATTGAATCCTGTGCAGAGGTCACATCTGAATGACATAACTCTTAGCAGAATGGTTCAATCAAAGAATATTTTGAAGGAAATTTGTTCTATCCACTGAACAAGCTATTCTTTCATTGATGAAAACTTTCTGACACCATGCACATTTATATTCTTGTGAACTAAAAATTAAGGCTGGGGGGATAGTAGAGGATGGGAAAGGCAGCAGAACACAACAGACACTAGTATGGCAATATGTAAATCAATGGATGTGTAACTGATGTGATTCTGCAATCTGTATACGGGGTAAAAATGGGAGTTCATAACCCACTTGAATCAAAGTGTGAAATATGACATATCAAGAACTATGTAATGTTTTGAACAACCAACAATAAAAATTAAAAAAAAGAAACAAATTACCAAAAATAAAAAAATAAAAATTAAGGCTGTGTTTACATGTGCTAAATATAAACCAAGATGCAGTTTTCTGAGATAGTATAACTTGGTGTCAAAGGCCAATGTAGAAGGTGATAGAAGCGAGGGAGGGCTCCTGTTCTTATAGTGTATGGCACTTCTCAGAGATGGAATGGTTCCAGGAGTTGTTTTGACATGCTTTGCACATTTGCACACACTGTTGCTGGCCCAACTTGGTGGCTTTGTGCAAATTAGGCAAACATACTCCTTTCTCCAGTGATGACCGAAGCCCATGCTCAATCGCATGGCTTGGTGAGCCTAGAGTGTACTGCATTTCAGATTAGTCTTTGCAGGGCGCAGTGTCCTAACTATCAAGGATAATAATTCGGGCAACAGTAATAATTCCCTACACTCCTATGGCACATCCAAGCAATTGCACAATGCCATCCTATTAATTTCCACAACAACCTGGAGTGATGAATGAAGCAAAGATTCTTATCGGCATTTTATAGTTATGGGAGTAAGGTGAAAATTAAGTGACTTCCCCAAAGCCACACCAATTCTAGATGACTAGACAGAGGCTCCCTGACCCTTGGCTTCATTGTTTCTAATTCATTGAGTATGATCCAGGCTAGAGACATGCATCCATTCATTAATTCAGTCATTAGTCATTCATGATCGCAAGTTTCTAAGGGAAGGGGCTCTCCTCCTTCATCTGTGTGTTCTGTAGTCCTATCATAGTATTTGACATATAGCAAATGTGCGACGAATGTTTGTTCCATGAACGGCAGAAAGCATTAGTTGTTCTGCCTGTGTTTTTACAAACGTGTTCTGCTAATGCATTTGGCTGCAAACGATGACTGTAATGATTCAATGCCTTTTTTTTCCTTCCTGCCCAAATTGTAGGCGTGGCCAGCATTATACAACCTCATTTGCTGTGCTGTAAAAGCCAGTTCACAGCCGCAGTGGTCAAAGCTCCACAGTAAAGGGAGGCAGGCAGGTGAAAACATGCTCTGCTAACTAGACTGATACAGGTCCAAGAGCCTGCTTAGAAAGTAATGAATCTATACTTTCTGCCACCTTCAGAAAACTGGTGTTATTGAAGACATGAAACTCCAGAGGCAGGTAGCAGAGAAGTGGGGCTCTGTTTATAGAAGATGTATGATCACAGAGGTTTTTAGTAGCATTGCCCTCTGCTTATTGCCAGATAGTTTACCTATCATATCTGTCAGGTCCTTCTGAAAACAGAAAAATAACCTTGGCAGGCTCCGGGTACACAAGACAGAGCCCCTCCCCCTGCCATTTGTTGGGTTATTAATAACATTCAGTTAGGATCTAGGAGTCTCAAAGACGGACTCTGCTTCACCGTGTGTCCTCAGCCACTTGAGGTCCCCTCCGGAAGATGCTTGCAAGATTATGGGTGAGGTGTCAGAATTCATTAGTCAAACGGGGGCAGTCAATCCTCCTAAAAGAGGAGAGCCTTTTGTGAACAACCCACAGTGAGAATAATGAAAATCTCACCCAAGTTTATCTTCCATAGGTCTAAAAATATGGGGAACCAGTGAGTTACTCTTATGCGGCTCATAATAATGTCATAATTGAACGATCTCTCAACGGCATTATGCAAAGGAACCGGGAGCAAATGCAGCTGAATGCTCTTCTATTGGAATCTTTTCTTTCTCACAATTAAATGTCATTATGAGGGATTCTCCTCTATTTTATACGTAATCAGGACTTGTAAAGTCTCAATATAAACAACATTCTTATTTGATCAGAGTTCATTATGAGAAGCGACTACTGTATAGAAAAATGTCTGAAATTACACTCTGGACGAGAAGTCGGGATTCACTGAGCGGCGGGGAATATGGCTGCCAGGCTGGGTGTGCGTACCTTGGTGATGTGGCGCATTTCCTTACGTGGCCTTGCAAGGGCTTATAAACCACTGGAATCAATTTCTTTTAAAAACACGTTTTTCAGAAACTTATTACGCACTTTAGAGATATATTATATACCTTCAGCAGCAAAAGAAGAAAAATTACAGGTGCAAAAGCAGTCCATTTTTCTAGCAGCTGAAAATGATGCTGTGTACTAGTCACAGGGGAACAGTAAAAATTACACTCCGACAGCAACAGGGCAGAAGCCCACAAAGGCACAGCCGAGCGAGTGGCACGGCCAGGGAGTGTGCTAATAAATCAAGATAATTCTCTGCCTGCCTTGAACTTAGACCTGGCTACAATTCACTGGTACAGCCAGGGAAAAAAAAAAAGTCTGTTAGTGGAATTCAGCTTTACTGGGGGGACGTGATTAGTCACTGGGCAGATTGAGCCTCGATTGCATCTAAATGGTCCACTTTATGAACCATTTATCTTCTGCTCAGACCATTTTCATTACACCAAAAACTGATGCTGAGCCACCAGCTGTAAGATGCAGCCTGGTGAAAATTAATAACCTTTTTTTCCCCCCTTCTGCAGGACTCCTGCATATGTGAGCAGGAGCATTTATCCCTGTTTTGTTGCTATTTGCATCCCAGCATCCCTGGCAGTCTTTCAATTTTCTCAAGTCTCTTAGCCTTTGCCCCCTGTTTCGCTTTTGCAACACAAACAATCCATCCTGTGCATTTAAAATTCTCTTAGCGCCCTGACATCACGATATAGCCTTAGAGCAGGGAGCAGTTTACACAGAAAGGGCTCTTATTAATTCCTCTGTCCTGCCTTCCTGCTAAAATATAGGGATCTTGAGATTACTGCTGGGTCCCTTAAAGACCATTTAGAGCTGTGCAATTTAAAAAAGGAGACCTTTATTAATACCTGCTTAGGCTACTGACTGTGGGGAGGGCAAAGGAGGTCTGGCTGTGATGGAAGATAGTCTCTTAGCGAAGCAGAGTCACATGACCGATAATTCAAGGCAGCCTATTGAGCCTTGTGTAGCTGCTGAGATATATGCTGATATGATTACAATAACATACAATGAAATTATGGAGTATTAATGGTGCTTAACCACTGTCAGGCATTAAGCAGAATTAACATGAGTCTTTTTCTGGGCAGACATAGTTTTGATAGGGCTGATTAGGATTTGGCTATCTAAGGAAACTCATTATAATATTAATTAGGATACAATGAGCCCAAACTGTGTTGTTTTGGCACATTTCTGCATGGGGCCACATGTTTGGTGAGAAGCGTGGAGCTTATCACATCTGCCCTGGAGTTTTTGGACACCATACAATTTTTGTTTCCTCAAACAGATTTTGTAGCATCTCCTGTTTTCCTCTTTTCTCTTTTGGAGCATGCCAAACTGATTTTGATAGCTAGTTCTCTTGATCCCCCAACAGAGGCTAGCCTGTCACTAGAACTGCTGGTGAGTTTAGAGATAAATATTTTTATGTTTGGGGGAGGATTTTGTGATGCTTTTCAAAAGTCTTCAAAAGTGATTTTTTTTTTTTTTAATATCGTAGAGTTTAGGCACTTTACAGAACGGCCACCTCAGTTACATTTTATATTTGTGACTGTATTTATACTTTGCAAGCTTCCCCCCTTAATATATAACCTATGATGAGGCAGTTGGGAAAAAAATTCATGACTCTCTCAATTTTTATAATGCTCCTTTTCCACACAGTCTGCATTCAATAAGGAAAGATATTCGTAACTCTGGTGCCTGGAGTTGATTTCCTCTGCTGGCAGGATGCTCAGCAAGGCGAGTTTAGGAAATACTTTTTGAGATGGACTGTCTGGTGGCCAGGACTTGAGATGGAAATGCATCACTGACTACACGGATGACAGCAGTTGTGAGGGCAGATCTTCGCCTGGCTCAGCACAGGTGTGGGGAGCCTACCCTGGGCAGCCGGAACTACGGCATAGCTGTTGGCTCCACCCTGATGAGCTCCACACTCTCATGCTCCTCTCTGCAGTTGCAATGAGCTTGGGCTGATCTGCATCAATTGCTGTGATGGCCAAATGGAACTGATGGGCTGTGTCCATTCATGTTGTCTAGACGTGGCTTCAATTGACCAGCTGGGTATGCACGGCCTGTCCGCCTGACAGCTGCTAACTGTCAATGGGCCATATGTAGCCAGGGGAAGTTGGAGGCTTTGGAATGCTCCAGGGCATGGTTCAAATTCCTTGGGGACAGTGCTTTTCTAGAGGGGTGACTAGAGGCTCCGAGGAAGCCATTCTTAGCCATCTCTCTCTTCAAAACCTTTGGGCCAAAAGGGCAGTGGCTAGCCTCAATTAAAAACTTTCCTGGTCAAACAGCCATTGTCAAATGCACATTAAGTATTAATGTCTCAAAGAGAAGGAGAGCCTAGGAGCCTGGGTGCATGTCTGTCCATCAGCTGTTCCGTGTCTCTTGACTCTGACTGATGTCTGTCCTCCTGAGTTTGGATATGACTTTCAGTTTAGGAGTCAAAATAGTCCAAGACAATTTCTTGTCCTCTCTTCACAAAGAGCTCCTAAAGTTGTCTTCTACAAGTGAATGCAAGTGGTGTCCTTAAAAACAATAATTAGAGCACTCAGCTCAGAAATGTGAAATAGACATCAGTGCTGATCTTACTTTTGTGTCCTAATACTTCAAATAAAGTTAATAAGATGTGAAGAGCACTTCCAAAGGGTAGCAAAACAGGGCACTTAAGAAACTACCTTCCTGGGAGGCTGAGGGAGGAGGATCGCAAGTTCAAAGCCACCTTCAGCAACAGTGAGGTACTAAGCAACTCACTGAGACCCTGTCTCTAAATAACATACAAAATAGGGCTGAGGATGTGGCTCAGTGGCTGAGTGCCCCTGAGTTCAATCCCCAGTAAAAAAAAAAAAGGAAGAAAGAAACTGGGCATGGTCGCGCATGCCTATCATATCAGTGGCTTAAGAGGCTGAGGCAGGAGGATCACAAGTTCAAAAGTAGCCTCAGCAATGTAGTGAGGCCCCAAGCAATTCATCAAGACCCTGTATCTAAATGAAATAAAAATAGGGATAGAATAGGGATAGGGATGTGGCCTATTCATTTAATGTCCCTGGGTTCAATCTCTGGTACAGAGAGAAAGGAAAGAAAAAGAAAGGAAGGAAGGAAGGAAGGAAGGAAGGAAGGAAGGAAGGAAGGAAGGAAGGAAGGAAGGAAGGAAGGAAGGAAGGAAGGAAGGAAGGAACTGCCTCCTAGGAAAAATTTTTATTACATTTTTGTGTCTGTATTAAAATAGTGCCTAGTTGTGCTATGAAATCTACAAGTCTATGCAGTGAAAATAGTAGAGATTTTGGAAAATAGTATTTTTCCTGGTAATGACTTTCTTTCTTTCTTTTTTTAAACATCTTTATTTTATTTACTTATGTTTATGTGGTGCTGAGGATTGAACCCAGGGCCTCGCACATTCAAAGTGAGCGCTCTACTGCTGAGCCATAATCCCAGCCTGGTAATGACTTTCTTTGCTACCATGGGTACCAGAAGATTTCAGCCTATGTCAGAAACAGTCAAGAGTCATTTTGGTAGCCAAAACCTCAGCAAGCACAGTTGGACAAGGAGATCAGCAAAGGACCAAGGTAGATCCTGCCTAGACAGTTTCCAATTTATGATGATTTGACTTAGGATTTTTTTTTTTTTTTTTTAACTTTAAGATGGTATAGAAGTGATATGCTTTCAGTAGAAACCAGACTTTGGATTAAAAACTTGGATTTTTTTTCCTGGGCTGTGGTGATACATGGTCCGATTTCCTTTGAGGATGCTGAGCGGCAGCAGGAGCCACAACTCCCTGCAGGCCACACAATCTTGAGAAGAAACAAGCCAGACTCCTCAGTGTGCTAAGCTAGGCGGTGCCACAGTCCACCATATTTTCAACCCACAGTGAGATGTTTATTGGGATGTAACCTCATTGTAAGTCGAAGAGTGCCTCTATAAGCAAATTTTAAGTAATGCATTGGACACGGCTGATCTGTACAGGTAACAGATGCAGACTCCTTCCTTCCAGATATTTGTGCAGGGTGTCCCTCTGTCTTTGCACAGAGAACAAGGGCCATAGCTGGGAAGGACTGGACCTTCTAGAGACTTGAGGGAAGGTGATCCAACATGCCCCCAAAGCTGTGGTTGGCTCCACATAGAAGCTGCAAGAAAAACACTTCTTTGCCGAGACGCCCCTGAGGGTAGCAAAGGGCACTTACAGGGAGGAGCGGGTTTCTTTTGTTTCTGGAAAGATGTAATTTTATTTCTTCTATGTGAGCATGAGGTTGGGGCCCCCGACAACCGTTAGTTCTACAAGTCAACCTGAGAACTAGTTGGATGCAATCATTTCTGGAAACTGTGCATGAATTAGTGATGACTCTGGGAGCTGAGGCATAAACTGCCAATCAAAGCTTGTGTACGACAGGAACCAGCTCAGTAGTTCCATACGCAGAAGCCACTTTGGTCAATTCTTACCGAGTTGTCGCTACATTTCAGCACAGGGTAATGGGCTGGAGGTACACAGAACAGGCAAAAAAAAAAAAAAAAAAAAAAAACCAAAAAAACTTAGTCATTATCCTCAGTGGATCAGCCTAGAAGAGTAAGTGACTCCCCTGTCAATAATCAGTGTACACTGCGGGGAGTCCTGTAGGGTAATTGAGTACAGCTGCAAGCAGAGAGCTCTTGGCAGTCACACTGCAGGGTCAGGATGAGCTTCTTGGAGATCATGCAAGGGCTGAGGCATAGTCTGCCAGAACAAGGGAGGAGAGAAGGACACAGGCAAAGTCCAGTATGTCCACAGGTATGGGGGGCCAGAGAGTAGCCACTACTGGGGCTCAGTCACCATGACTGGAACTGAAGGTTCCTGGTTGGAGTTGGAAACAAAGCTTGTAGACCATGTTTACCCAGAAGGTGATGGGAGCCATGACCGTTAAAACTGGAAGAACTTAAACAGGTCAATGTATTAGGAAGCCCCTGGGAACTGGGCGAGATGGAGGCAGTCTGGTAAGAGAATGGCGGCTGCATCTAACACCCTGCTGCTGCCAGAGCCTAGTTTTAGACTCAGGTAAAATACTGTGTCTTTCAAACAATATCCCTCCAACTCATCTTTCTTCATCCCTTCTCTTCTGTACCCTCTCCCTGTTTATTGAGGATGTAAATCCAGTTCACAGCCTTCTTTCCATTCCTTCTCTCCCATGATCCTGGGGACTTCAGTAGTCATGCCATCTAACTCATCAACTGAAGCTCAGGATTCCTCCGCCTTCAATCTTCCTGTATCTATCAGGTCACCCCCATGGCATTTGGAACTGGCTCTCCCTCGGACGTCCTAACCCCCTGCCCCCCACTACCACCATGGCATTCTGAACTCCTCCCTTCCCCTGCACTCCCTCCCTCAATGGCCTCACACTGGTTCTTTGAACCCTTCCCTTTGTCTCTACCCATGGCCACACTTGGCTCTATTTCCTGTCCGATTCAGCTTGGAATCCATAGTTCATCACTTTGATCTCCCCCCAGGTGGCCACTCCACTTTCTAGCTTCCCATCTCCTTACTGCATCTTCACACACCTCTCAACCCTGCTTTAATGAGTGGGTTGCTTTTCCTGCTCTTCTGCCTGAGATGCATAAAATTTCTGCAGAGGGTGACATGATCCACAACCTCTTTGGGTGGCTCTGATCCATGCTTTTCTCCTTTCTCTCAAAGACCACCATAATCCATTTCACTTTTAGGATGTTCTTTTCCCTGAAGGAAATCGGGGCTTTTGGCCAAAGGGGTCAACCTCCCTTCTTAGCAGCTTACCTATTCTGTCTCATCTGTCCTTTTCGTCCTTTCTGCCTGTCCCTCCTATTTAAAATGAATCCCCCAGGGAGCTCAAGGTTCCCTTTCATCAAGTTCCTCAGATGGTTGAGCCACCGTGCTTTCTGCTCTAAACTCTGCATCCTTATTACTGATTCTGCCCGACGTCTTTGTGACCTCATTCTCAAATCCATCTCTGTCCAACTCTCAAATGACTCCTTGGTCTCTTCTGTCTTCTTCTGCTTTGAATCTGGGATGATTCATGTGTCCTTTCCTTCACCTGCTTTTCTCTCGTCCTCCTCCTCTTTCCAGGTAATCTCTCTCACACCTACGACTTCCATTATCACCCGAGTAGTAATGATTCCTGAATCTAAGTTTTGAAATGTAAATCTTAAGCTCCAGACAGGTATATTAAATTACCTCCGTAATTTTCAAACCTGTAATTGGAATCCCATGAGGTGCTCTGGGGCCCAATCCCAGACGATCTGGTTGATGAAGTTCAGGGTGGTCGTAGGAGGAGACTCTTGGGTATGTGCATTTTTAAAAGCTCCTTCAATGATGATGGATGTAAAGACTTGAGAAATATTGAACTCAGATGGGTATCAGCCCTCCAATGTCTCATGCATATCTTAAACTTAGCATTTTCCCAAGTGAGCTCATTAGCTCTTTTCCCTTTTCTATTGTTTTCTGTCTTGTTTAATGTTCCCCAATCTCAATTCCATTGAGTCACCTCCACTGAGAAAATTGATAGCTCTCTTAGACTCCCTCTTATTCATACCTGTTGATTCTAATCCCCAGATATCTATTATTTTGTGTCCTTTTCTCCATCCCTGAGATCACCCACTCAGTACCCACGCTCTTGCTGAATCTGTTACACAGACTTCATATTGGCTGCGCCTCCGGCTTGCCTTTGCCCATCCACCATCTGTGGTGCTGGAGGGAGCTCTCTAAAGTCCTGTTGGATCCTCTGGTTCTCCCGGTTAAACCTTTCCGTGGATCCCACAGCTAACAGAATGATATTGGCACAATGCTCACAGACATGAGTGATTTCTTCCCTCCCAACATGCCTGATCACATCTTTGCCTTCCCAGTGCAGTGTGTCAGAGGCAAAAGCAACTAATGAAGGGCATCTTTCTGTTGGACACATTACCTGGTAATGAACACATGTGGATTAGTCATTTATTTTTTTAGTCAAAATGTTCCTGAATCCTAATTATCCTTATCAAAATGTTAAGTACTCACATCTAGGACATAGAGGAGGGTCCAAGGATGAAAAAACAAAGTAGCATGAATAAAATAATCGCAATATTGCTGCTGAGATATAAATGTTCAATGAATGAATGAATGAAGGGGATTAATGGAAGAGGGGAGTTCAGTTAGGAGCTACTTAATGGTCTAAGAAAGAAAGAAGGAGAAACCAAATTTAAATTGTCTCAATAAGATGAAATTAAAGTGCATATTAATTAGGGGAATTTCTTGAGGATCAACCTGGGCATGGCTGTAACACTGTGATTTTTTTTTTTTAAATACTGGGGACTAAACGCAGGGGCACTTTACCACTGAGCCACATCCCCAGCCATTTTTATGTTATTTTATTTTTTTTAAATTTCAAGACAGGTTCTTTCTAGATTGCTTAGAGCCTTGTTAAGTTGCTAAGGCTGACCTTGAACTTGCAATCCTCCTGCCTCAGCCTCCAGAGCTCCTGGAATTACAGGTGTGTACTACTGCACCTAGCTACCACTTTGGATTTTTATTTACTTCTCCATAGTGGTGTTGTACTTGATGGGATGATGCTGTGAACCTTTTACTAATATGTCCCATGTCACTGAGATCAACTAAAAGATCAATAGCCTTTGTGAATGGACTTTGCCGTCTGCAGAGCTGAAAGTTGAGTTTGTGGAAGACCTATGTGTCAAAGGAAGGAAGGATTATTATTTTTCTTTTATAAATTTAAACATCGTGTCAGAAAGAGGGCTGACTATGCACCTGACTGCAGTTCTCAAATATGTCCATTAGGAGATCATTTTAAAATCAATGTTACAAGAAAAAGGAAAAAACAAGAGGGAGTAAGAGACTCTAGCATGTAGGCCATTAGGTTTCCAAAAGCCTGAGGAACCCTGAACAATGCTGGAAGCCAGAGGCTGCTTCTCACTCATCTTTGTATCTTCAGCACCTACTTTCTGTCTGGCATTCTCTATCTATCTACTCTGTGCACATGCTTAAAAACAAACAAACAAACAAACTTTAAATAGTATTTGAGAAGTTGGGATTTCTAAAACGTTCACAAAATCATATATTATTTAACCCTGTAGATGATTTTCAACAATCTAACACAAAGTAAGTACATCATTCCCCAAATTTAAATTGGATAATTTTTTTTAAAGAGAGAGACAGAGAGAGAGAGAGAGAGAGAGAGAGAGAGAGAGAGAGAATTTAAATATTTATTTTTTAGTTTTCGGCGGACACAACATCTTTGTTTGTATGTGGTGCTGAGGATCGAACCCGGGCCGCACGCATGCCAGGTGAGCGCGCTACCGCTTGAGCCACATCCCCAGCCCCTAAATTGAATAATTTAAAAATTTGTTTCCTCATTAATATAAGGACAATAAAATATTTGTGGCAATTCACTTATCTAACATGAAATGCCAAGAAACATCTGGGTTTTGGATTGAGAGAAAGTGAAAGAACAGATCAGGAATGGCCCAAGTCGTGCCCCTCAAAAGCTTACCATCCATGGCATTTATCTGAGAGGAGAGTGAGTGTGTAACAGTGAACCCACACTAAACCTTACTCTGCAGAACTTAGTGGAACAAAGGAGCATAACATACTTTCTTATTATGCTACCTGCTTCTCCTTTAGGTTTACAACGGAAACAGTCCTCCCTTGGAGATCACACCAGCATTTATTTCAAATCAATGTTGAAAATTAAATGGTAACCCTCAAGGGGAGGGAGGCTCCTCCGTAACCGTCACTTCCTATTGGAAATCTGCCTTTCATGTTGCTGCTTAGTACTCAATCCAGGGTTTGAAATTAATTAAAAGATATCCTTTCTCTAATCTGAAGATAATTAGCTTCAAAGATTTTCTTCAAAATGTTGTAATAACTTTATCTTTTATGTGTAAATGGAGAACTCTTCCTATCTGGACAATAACAATTCAGTAGTAGTTAGCAATTAAGGGGAAGAAGTGTTTTGTTGGCCATTTGAGTGGTTGAGTTTTAGTTGTTGAAAATAAGTATCATGAAGCATTTTAAGACGTTTTGTACAAGATTATAAGGAGAGTGAAGAGTCTCACGCCCATTTGTAAAACCAGAAGTTGCAAATTATCATGTATGCTCCAGTTCTCCACATCGTGGTAGGAAAAACCCAATCCTAGATAAGATCTAAATATCTTGAATTATAGATACCATTGATATCAAACTACAGTTTGTTAATTGTCTTTTGTCTACCTTGAAGAAGGAAAAAATAAGGAAATTGGCTTTCAGTTACAACAGGAGAGATTTCACTTAGGTGCAAGATCAGCATTTAAAAGACATTTTTCCCAAGAGATGATGTGACCCTCTAAAGATGGCTGAAAATCCCTTGCCATTCTTCCTGTTGAGAGGCACAGTCTATTTCCCTTCCCTTGAATGTGCTCCAGCTTGGTTGACAAATTGAATGAGACAGAAGTGACATTTTAGAACGTCTGAGGCAAAGTCCCAAGAGCCTTGTGGCTTCTGCTGAGTCTCCGAGGACAGTCATCTTGGGACCCTGGGTTTCTGAGTGGTTCTCCTGACACTTCTGGACTGTGAACTAGTCCATACTAGCCTTGGAGAGAGGCCGTGTAGAGAGATGTCAGACTGAACAGGAGGAGCCTTTATCTGGTCCCTGCTCAGCTGCGTTTACTGGCAACTCTGTGTGTGCGAGCTTGTGTGTGTGTGTGTGTGTGTGTGTGTATAGGGAGTTGCCCTGAGTGAGAGCCTGCCAGCCCAACCTGTCACCCCCAGAGATTGAAAGATGGTTTATTCTAATTGATGGTTTACATTGCCAATTGCTGTGGTGGTTTTTAAATGATAAGTAACTAGAATAGTAGGTATTTTGAAAGCCCAGAAAAAATTATCTTGGCAGAGGACTTATAAAATATCATTACCTGGAGATTACAGACATAGGGAAGAATATCTGAATAACTTGAGTAGTTAAGCCACTGTTTTAAAAAAATCTGTGTCTGTTTGTATAAAATGCTGGTGACCTATGGTGATGGTCAGTCCTTCATTCCTGCTCTTCTGTGCTCTTTTTCACCAGCCCATTGATTTATTTAACCTCTCAATCCTCAGATTATTAATTGGCTATGCTTATTTTCATTCCCATGAAAACTACTTTTGAAAAAAGTAACTGTAGACAGATTCACATTAAGTGAAAATGGTCTATTGGACTTTTTCCTTTTTGATCTATAGATTGATTCAGGAAATTTTACCTTTTACCTACTATGTGCTAATCACTATGTGAATTATTGTGTTATAGAGACTTACAGAGGAGGGATAGAACTATTGAACTAAGCAAAGGGACTCTGACCAGGTCAAAGTCCAAAGCCAAAGGAATGCATGAATATGCAGCTGTGGATTAGGTCCCTGGTTCATAAACACTACAACATTTATTAGAGGGTGAGACTGCTTTCCTCAAATTGCAACATCACATCTTCTCCTAGAATGTGCTCTGTGGAAGAAAGAACACCTATCCTTTGAAATGTCCTTCCCAACCTGATACGAAATGTTTTTGTTTCTAAATTCAGCTTTATGATCCCCAAAGCCAGAACTGCTAAAAGGCTTTTTGCTTCTTCTACCTCCTCCAGTCTGCCAGCCTCTTTGGCTGTGAGGGGTTCTAGAATCTTCTCCCACCTCCCCCAGGGTTGTTATGGTTTAGCTATGAGGTGTCCCAAAAAATGCAGGTATGAGAAAATACAAGAACATTCAGAAGAGAAATGACTGGGTTATAAGAGCCTTAACCTAATCAGTGGGTTAATCCACTTGAATGGATTTACTTGGTGGTAACTGCAGAGAGGTAAGGAGCAGTCAGAGGAGGTGGGTCACTGAGGATGTATGCTGAGAGCCACAGCCGAGTTGGTATGGCCCCTGGCATTTTGCCAACAGTATTGGTTGACAGGCGAGGCATTGACAAGCGAGGCATTACTATCGGCCTCCGCCGCTACTTTGGAGTTCTCCAGCTACTTTGGAGTTCTCCTGGGGATTCCCAGGGATTCCCTGAGAGTTCCCATTGGTTGGGGAAGTGCAGGAGGAGGGATTTCCAGAGGAGATATTTCTGGTGGCTGGTTCCTGGACAAGCCACGTGGCCTGCGGGAGGAGTTGCTGGTGGAGTTCAGAAATAAAGTTTGTTCCTGCTTCAGTGGCTCGTGATTTGTGCCCAGCCAGACTGTGGCAGATGTCCCTTTAGGGCTTATATTTTGTCCTTGTTGAGTGGAGCTCTCTCTGCTTCCTGACGGCATGTCCTGAAATGCTTTCCTCCACCATTCTTCTGCCTTAAAGCTTTGTCTCACCTTGGGCCCAGAGCAACAGAGCCAGCCATCTATGGGCTGAGACCTCTGAAACTGAGCCAAATAAAGTTTTCCTTGTCTAAAATTGTTCTTGTCAGGTCTTTTGGTAACAATGGCAAAAAAGCTGACTATAACACCCAGTCTACCTATCTCTGACTGTTAGGGGGTCTCTTGCATCTCCCCAGTCTACCTTTCTCTTTGGCTGTTGGGGGATCTAGAATTGTCACTTGTTATTCAAAGTTTTCCTACAAATTATTGTGAACCAACCATCAAAATGAATCCAGAGAAAAAAAAAGAAAACTTATAACTGAATAGAGGAGAGAGAACATACAAATAATTGCAATACACAGCAGTAAATGCTATAGTCACATCAGATTAAAACGCTAAGGTAACATCTTACATAGCAACTAGACAATGGAAAATTATGCAGCTATTAAAGTGACATTTACATAGATTTGATGGGTGACCTAGATGGCATTCTAAGTCAAGGGAAACAGAAGATTAATAGAAGATGTTGAGACAATTATATATCTTTTTGGGGAAAAAAAATCACATTGAAGTCTCAAATCACATACCAGCAAATAAACTCTAAAGGGAGCCAAAGCCGGAAAAAAAAAAAAAAAGAAATGGAAAAATTATGATGAACAGCTTCCTGATCTTCGAATGGTGGAGGAAGAGCTTAAGAGTGTGAAAAGGAACACTAAGGAAAATTTTACTATCTTAGCTACAGAATGAAAAAAAAAACTGCATAGCAAAGTTAATATTAACTTTGAAAAGGCAACTCTGAAAGATATTTGTAATAAATATAAAGGGTAAAGTTTAATACTTATAACATATGAAGGGTTAATTCAAACCAAGAAGAAAAATGAAGACTTAAGTAGATAATTGGCAGAGGAAATGAAAAAATAGATCTCAAAAGAGGGTTGGGGAAGTAGCCAGTGGTAGAGTGCTTAGTTGGCTTGCAGGGGGTCCTGGGTTCAATCCTCAGTACTGCCCAAAGAAAAAGAAAAAAGAAAAAAACCAAGTAAAGTTAATATCTGGTAAAGAAATGTTCAATTTCATTGACAATTATGAGAGTATAGTTTTATCCATATACATTTTCCAAAGATTAAAGCATTTTACAGATAAATTTGTTTAAATATGGCAAAAAAACACAACCAAATTTATCACCTGTTACAGTTTGCATTTGAGGTATCACCCTAAATTTCATTAGTTTGTCAATGTAAGAATTTTCAGAGGTGAAATGATTGGGTTATGAGCCTAATCAGTGGATTAATCCACTGATATGGATTAATCCACTGATATGGATTAACTGGTCAGTAACTTTAGGCACATAAATTATGATTGGAAGAAGTAGGTCACTAGGAGTGTGCCTTTGGGTGTATATTTTGTTCTTGGTGTGCAGAGCTCTCTCTCTGCTTCCTGATTGCCATACTCTGAACTGCTTTCCTTGCCACATCCTCTGCCATGAAGTTCTGCCTCATCGTGGGCCTAGAGCTATGGTTTTGGCCAACTGTGGATTAAATCTCTGAAACCATGATCCCCAAATAAACTACTATCCTGTATTGTTCTTGTTTGGTCTTTTTATCACAGTGATGAAAAGGCTTATGAAAATAGCATTGTAATCATATATAGGTAAACAGTTTAATACTGTTAAACATCTTTACATTATGGTGCAACAGATTTACACAATATTTTCACTTTGCAATACTAAAACTCTGTACCCATTGACCAAAACCTCCTTGTTCTACCCTCCCCCAGCCTCAGGCAACCTCAATTCTCCTTTCTATCTATGCATTTGATTACTTTAGATACCTCAAGTAAGTGGGATAAATAGGATTTGTCTTTTTGTGATTGGTTTATTTCACTTAGCACAATATCATCAAGGTTCATCTATGTGGTAGGTTGTGAGGTCTTTATTTTTAAGGCCGAATAATATTCCATTGTTTGTACCTGGTGTTTTTTTTAATTCATTCATCCACCATTGGACATTTGGATTACTGTTACCTTTTGGCTATTATGAATCCTACTACTATTCACATGGGTGTGGACAAGTATTTGTTCAAGAGCCTGTTTTCAATTATTTTGGATACTTACATAGAATTGGGATTATTGGATCATATGCAAATTCTATTTTTAACTTTTTATAGAAAAGATTAAAGGATTTTATGAAACTTAATTCTGACATAATTTCTCTTTGCTACAAAGAAGTGTTTGGTGGCAGTGTAAACTGGTATTCCCTTTCTGGAAGGTAAAATGGCTGTATATATAAATATCCTTAAAAATAAAGTCACTTGTTTTGGGGTCTTCTCTTCTTCTTCCTCAGTGAATTAGTCACAAGGAAAATCAGATATGTGGGCAAGGACTGTGAACAAACATGTTTATTTAGTGGCAAACAATGTGAAATATGTAGAAACTAAATGACCATAATTAAGCACATCGGTAGTACCTTGAATAATGTGCTATTATGTAGCTAATTGGAAAAGATGTTATGATACATTCTTAATATCATAGAAAATGGCTATGATATAATAGTTACCAAAAATCAATAAATATAATAATGCTTATAAGATGATTTAAATATTTATGAAAAATATGCTAAAATATTAGCTTTTTTACTGATTGGTGAATGTATCAGCAAATTTTATTGCTGATATATATTTATTTTTTTCACATGTTAATTTGTGATGCAAATTAATTAATCATTTAGAACTCAAAATTTCTAAATGAGTGTGTATAACTTGAATCACTAAAAAAATACAAAATAAAGAATTATCAACAAACAATTCTTATGAATGGCAAAAATGTGTTAGTGTAATTATTTACCTAACACTTATTCAGTGTTGTGTGTATCCAACATTGCTCCAAGTGGGGATGTGTCAGTGAACAAAACCAAGGCCCCTGCCAATGTGTGGCTTACCTTTTGGCAGAGGGAGACAGGAGATTATCAGTAAATGTATCAAATATATGAATTATGTAATCTGTTAGATGTCAATGAGTGCTTTGGTGAAAGAAAAATATAAGTAGGATGAGAAGCATAAGAAATAAAGAGATATAGGGTAAGGGAGGCAGGCACAGGGTGAGGAATTGGCTGCCAAAGATTAGCCATGTTCCTTGGGAGATAGCTGGGAGAAGGGCCACTTCACACACAGAACTCCCAAGCAAAAGCCCGAGGACAAGAAGATGCCTTGAAGTAAGGGCAGGGAGGCCAGGAGCGCTGGTGCAGAAGGAATGATGGAGGTAGGTAAATTAGATGGGAGAGATCTTTGCCAGCAGGCTGGGCTGGGCGGGAGCCTTTGGAGAGCTTTGGTAGCCACTGTAAGGTAAAGATGGTCCCCAACTTATACGATTTTTTTTTTTGGCTTCACAATGGTGTGAAAGTGCATCCCTATAAGCATTCTGTCTTTTCACTTTCAGTATAATAGCCAAGAAAGGATATAAGTTATTCAACACTTTGTTGTAAAATAGGTTCTGTGTTAGAAAACTTTGCCCAGCTATAGACTAAGGGTTCTAAGCACCTCTATGGCAGGCAAGGTCAGGCTAGGTTGCTCTGTAGATAAGGCGTACTGATGCATTTGTAATTTACAGTATTTTCCTCTTGCCCTGGGTTTATTGAGATGTGACTTGTACATCAAAGTGCATGTGTACTTTTGTTGTTGTTGCTGCTGTTGTTGTTTTGGAGCAAAATGGGGAGCCAGGGAGGAGTTTTGAGCAGATCGCTGACTTTTTTTTCCTTCATTTTTAAAATTTATATGTGACAGTGGAATGCATTACAATTCTTATTACACATATAGAGCACAATTTTTCATATCTCTGGTTGTATACAAAGTATATTCACAGCAATTTGTGTCTTCATACCTGTACTTTGGATAGTAATGATCATCACATTCCACCATCATTAATAACCCCATACCCCCTCCCATCTCTCCAACCCCTCTCCCCTATCTAGAGTTCATCTATTCCTCCCATGCTCCCTCTCCCTATCTCACTATTTATCAGCTTCCTTATATCAAAGAAAACATTCAGCATTTGGTTTTTTGGGATTGCATAACTTCACTTAGCATTATCTTCTCTAACTCCATCCATTTACCTGCAAATGCCATGATTTTATTCTCTTTTATTGTGTATATATATGGCATAACTAAAGATTGTGCTCCATGATCAAGTGGGATTCATCCTAGGGGTGCAAGTTTGGCTCAACACACGGAAATCAATAAATGTAATTCATCACATCAATAGACTTAAAGGTAAGAATCATATGATCATCTCAATAGATGCAGAAAAAGCATTTGACAAAATACAGCACCCCTTTATGTTAAAAAAAAACTAGAAAAACTAGTGATAACAGGAACATATCTCAACATCATAAAGACTATCTATGCAAAGCCCCAGGCCAACATCATTCTAAATGGAGAAAAATTGAAGGCATTTTCTCTAAAAACTGGAACAAGACAGGGATGCCCTCTTTCACCACTTGTATTTAACATAGTTCTTGAAACTCTGGCCAGAGCAATTAAACAGACGAAAGAAATTAAAGGGATACAGATATGAAAATAAGAACTCAAATTGACACTATTTGCTGATGACATGATTCTACACCTAGAAGACCCTAAAAGTTCCACCAGAAAACTTCTAGAACTCATAAATGAATTCAGCAAAGTAGCAGGATATAAAATCAGCACCCATAAATCAAAAGCATTTCTGTGTATCAGTGACAAATCCTCAGAAAGGGAAATGAGGAAAAGCACCCCACTCTCAATAGCCACAGAAAAAAAGAAAGAAAATAAAAGAAATACTTGTCAATCAACTTAACTAAAGAGGTGAAAGGTCTATATAAAGAAAATTACAGAACCCTAAAGAAAGAAATCAAGGAAGACCTTAGAAGATGGAAAGATCTACCTTGCCCTTGGATAAGCAGAATTAATATTATTAAAATGACCATATTGCCAAAAGCACTCTACAGACTTAATACAATTCCGATCAAAATTCCAGTGACCTTCCTCATGGAAATAGAAAAAGCAATCATGAAATTCCTTTGGAAAAGTAAGAGACCTAGAATAGCTAAAGCAATCCTTAGCAGGAAGAGTGGAAGCAGGTGTCATCACTACACCAGACCTTAAACTATACTACAGAGCAAGAGTCACAAAAACTGCATGGAATTGGCACCAACATAGACTTGAAGACCAATGGTACAAATAGAGGACACAGAGACAAACCCACATAACTACAGTTATCTTATACAACTGTATAAGTTATATAAGACCTATAGACAAAGGAGCCAAGAAAATGCATTGAAGAAAAGATAGATTCTTCAACAAATGGTGCTGGGAAAAATGAAAATCCATATGCAACAAAATGAAATTAAACCCCTATCTCTCACCATGCACAAAACCTCAACTCAAAGTGGATCAGGTTGCTGTCTTTTGTGTTCGATGTCTTCCCATGGCAGTTGTGGGGTTTTTAATGACTCAGGTGTGGGCAGAAGCAGGGCGTCTATACAGGTGGCCAATGTGCGATGGTTCTGGGAAAGAGTATGGGGGCTTCTTCCATGGCAGCCATGGAAGTAGTGTGAGAAGTCAGAATAGGGGTGCATTTTGATGGAAGGGCCAACAGAGTTCCTAAGGGTCTGGATGTAAGTAAGAGAGGCAGAGTAGGGTGACCAAGAGTCGAGCACCTGGGAGAAGAGAGTTGACAGGCGCTGTGATAGGGAAGTCTGCACAGGTGGGGAGGAGTCTAGAGAGGGAGGCACAGGGCTGCCCTGGAGAAGTTCTGCACTGAGGCATCTTTCTCGAGAAAGAGCCAACACGGAAGGAGCATCCCAGGACAGTGTGGCACCCCAAAAGGCTAGGGGGAGCATTTTTGCAGGAAGAGAAGCAAGTGATAATTGCTGTTATGTCAAGCAAGAGAACAGCTGATTCACCAGCTGGATTTAAATATCTGCAGGGGAGCTGCGCGGACAGGAATTGGTGGAAATTCTTTGCTAATGGC
>NW_026000022.1:1638389-1641732 GCF_001458135.2 Marmota marmota marmota
CCTTCCTTCCTTCCTTCCTTCCTTCCTCCNTATATAGATATACACACAATTATGTATACATTGCAAGAGCAGTAGGAGCAATCGCAGAAGAAGCATCAGTGGTGGTAATGATGATTGTGACAAAATCAGTAACTGTACTAGGTAGTACCAGCATTAGTAGCACTAGTAGTATGCTTAAGTTGTCCAAGCACCTAGTGGAGTATTTTACATATATAATTTCTTCCTTCCTTCCTTCCTTTTTGTTTTCTTTTTTTCTCTTTCTTTTTTTTTAAAGGAAAAAGAAGATTTATTGCTTTGCTAGCAAAGGAGGAACACAGGACGGGGGACTCCTGTCCCAGAGGCTATGATTCTGCCCATCAGCAGGGGGGCTTTTAAAGAGGTGATTCAAAGGCTACACTCCACGTGTTCTCTGTTTGAATTGTAATTCACTTATTAATGTGGGAGATAGTTATTTCTGAGATCTTCTGGTACCATCTCCAAAGTCTGGATTACTTAATTCCTATGGTGGTGTGTGCTTTAGGACAGACAAATCTGCCAAATATGGGGAAGAAAGGTAATCCTGCCTCCCCTGAGATTTGGGAAGGGGAGAGATTAGGGTGGAGCAAGGAGACAGGAAGAGAAACATGTCCATTTGAAAAATAAATCCCAGTAACAGAGTAGCAAGGGCTATATTCAAAGCATAAAGTGGACCACTGTTGTATTCCCCCAGTGTCAATTTCTACATTCCATTTCTGTGGGAAAATGGGTGATGACATTTCCAAACTGCTTCCTGCTGACAGAAGGCAAATTTGGGGGAGGAAACTTAAAGTCTTTGTTCTTTACGGGGTAGGGAGTGGCATCAGAGGAGTTCAGAGGTCCACAATGGCAGATGGCAGGTGACTCGACAAGACAAACAGAGGGCAAGGATCATGCTAAGACAGCAATAAACCTGATAGCAAAGCATTACTTTTTTGTAAACAATAGGCACAAAAGCAATTAGTATTTAAGCCAGTCTCTGAAAATCACAAAGGCAGTAACTCATATCAGTGAAAAACAGATCCAGTTTATAAATGTAGGAAGTTAGGAAGATTTGTAAGTCTATGAGATCAGGCTCCAAGAAAAACAATTCAACTCTTGACTTTCTGAGTCTGGCTTATTTCAGTTAGCATGATAGACTCCAGTTCCATCCATTTACATGTAAATGCCATAATTTCGTTCTTCTTTATGGCTGAGTAAAACTCCATTGCATAAATATACCACATTTTCTTAATCCGTTCATCTATGGACAGGCATCTGGGTTGTCCCATAATTTGGGCTATTAAATCATGCTACTATGAACATTGAAGTGACTGTATCACTATAGAATGCTAATTTTAGATATTTTGGATAAATACTGAGGAGTGGGATAATTGAATTGTGTGGTGGTTCCATTCCTAGTTTTTTGAAGGATCTCCATACTGCTTTCCAGAATGGTCATATTAATTTGAAGTTAAAAGGCCATAATTTGATAAATGGTTCAGGGCACCTGGAAATCTATTGTAATTCAATGTCTCAGTTTCCAGAATGTCAGTGTTGGGAGCCAGTTCTCTGCAGTTAATTTTGCTAGATTTGCAAAGTACTTTCATGTTATCTTAAGCATTGTCCACTGTGTACCTATGTGTGCAAGGAATCTTCTTTCTACTTGAACAGTGAAGAGATAGGGTCCAAGAACAAAACTGACTTGCTTGAGATGAAACAGTCATGACATATCAAAATTTAGAATTCAAACTTGTCCTCTGGTTCCAGATCAGCTATTTTCCTTTCCTGCATGTGTAGTGGTAACACAAAAGTGTAAGTATGGGTATATGCACACAGCTGCACGCTCCATTATGAAAGAGGAAGATTAAAAATCAAAACCCCTCCATGAGCCACATCTCACGCTACTTAAGTCCTCATGCAGTCCCATCCCACCAACACCAGAGCTGCCCTCTGTCACCAGTTGAAAGAATGGTACTGATGCTCTGTCACTTTTCAAGGCAGTTTGACCACAGTGATGTCACTGTCATATGATGAAGCCAGCTAACCAACAGGCCACATGGAGAGAGACACAGAGAGCTGGCAGACTCCAGTTTTCCAGGTACCCCAGTCCCAGCATTGGAACTGGGAGAAAAGAAGCATCCAGAAAACTTATCCCTTTCTACCAAGCAATGGCAACCACCTGAGCTACCTTGGGCAACACCAGCTCGCTGAACGAGGATCCATGGAGATAATAATAAATGATTGTTTGACATCACTAAGCTTTGTGTGGTTTGATAGGCATTAATAGATAATCGGAAGGATAATACATAAGACTTTCTCTATTTTCCTTCTAAAACACCATATGTTTATTTCATGTATTTTCAAAGACTAAGAAAACCACGGGGGAGAGACTGATCAAATGATGTCATGTTACGGGTATGGCATCAAGAATCCCACTATTATGTATAATCATAATGCACCATTAAAAATAAAAATGTAAAAAGTGAAAGAAACAAAGGAGAAAGCTTCTAATTAGCAATGTTGCATTCTATATTTGAATAAAATTTTGCTGGAAAAAAAGGAAAAGAATGTACTGAGTCATGGTAATGAATAATCCCAACACTCAGTTACTTACATTAATAAATGGTTTATTTTTTGAAACAAGTTAACAGACATCAAATCTAGTGATCATTTTCCTGAGCTAAAGGTAGTTTTATAAAAACTAACTTTGTACCCCTAAAGGGTAAATAAATTTTAAGCTGGTGGTTTTCTTTTTTTTTTTTTTGTTAGAGCATTATGATTATTTTTACGAGTGCACTATAATTACAGAGTGTCTAGGTTCATTTTGACAAAATTATTCATGCAAATAATTCGATTTCAATCCCCATACCCTCTTTTCCTCCTTCCTCCCTTCCCCTATTCTCCCTCCTCTACTAAACTTCTTTGCTTCTACATATACATAAAGGTGCAATTCCTTTTGGCACTTTTACATATGAATATAACATGTTTTGTTAAATCCATCCCCTTTCCATTCCTTCCTCCCTCATGCTCATTCTCCTCCTCCTGCCCTGATTTCCCTGTGTCTTTATGACATCCCATTCTTTCCCTCTCTGCCTTTTTCCCCCCTACTGTTCCCAGTTTCCACCCAAGAAAAACAATCCAACTCTTGACTTTCTGAGTCTGGCTTATTTCACTTAGCATGATAGACTCCCGTTCCATCCATTTACATGTAAATGCTATAATTTCATTTTTCTTTATGACTGAGTAAAACATCATTGCATGCATATATATATGTATATACATATATATATATATGTATATACATATATATATATATATATATATATATATATATATATATATATAT
>NW_026000022.1:1642816-1647182 GCF_001458135.2 Marmota marmota marmota
ATATATATATATATATATATATATATATATATATATATATCACATTTTCTTAATCCATTCATCTATGGACAGGCATCTGGGTTGTCCCATAATTTGGCTATTGTGAATCATGCTACTGTGAACATTGAAGTGACTGTATCACTATAGCATGCTGATTTTAGATGTTTTGGATAAATACTGAGGAGGAGGAGGAGGAGGATCATTGAATTGTGTGATGGTTCCATCCCTGGTTTTTGGAAGGATTTCCATACTGCCTTCCTGAGTGGTCATATTAATTTGAAGTTAAAAGGCGATGACTTGATAAATGGTTTGGGGTACTTGGAAATCTATTGTAATTCAAAGTCTCAGTTTCCAGAATGTCAGTGTTGGGAGCCCGTTCTCTGCAGGCCTACGGTCTGGGCTACCTTTACAAGGATGTTGGAGAGAAATCAGCTAACAAGCTAACTCAACGTACTGCACGTACGCTGGTCATATCATGAAGATAATGTGGGCTGCTCTGGAGAAAAGAGCAGGCAAGGCCCCGTGCCCACGGACAGACTCACATTCCTTAAACTAGGGTTTGCTGTGATTACGATCTTAAATATTCTGCAACTATTCTTAAATATTCTCCTACAGTAAGCTTTTGGCCCCAGAGTGGTGCAGTTGAGAGGTGGTGGGATCATTAACAGGTGGGGCCCAGGGTCAGGTCCTCATATCATTGAGAGTGTGTCCTTGAGGGGATCGTGGGACCGCAATCCCTTCTTATTCCTCTCTTGCTTCCCAGTCTTGGGGTCAGCTGTGCTGCTCTGCCCTGCACTTCTCTGCCATGACGTGCTGCTTTACCACAGACTCAAAGCAATGGGGCCAACCCTTCATGGACTAACACCTCCCAAACCTCCCAGGTAAGCCTTCTCTTTATAAGCTAATTATCTCAGGTTATTTGTTACAGTGAACAAAGAGGGGACAGAGGGTTCCTCTCTTGTGACATAATCCACAGTGTAAATATGCATCTCCTGATTGTCTTTATGTCATGTGTAGGAATCAGGACTCAGGGATCTGTAAAATGTGCATGCTCTGGATACCAATGTCATTGCTGCATATCCAGGAATCTCAAGTCTTAGAGTGGCATTCATGAAGCGAAGGCAAACTAATGGGTGAACTTGCAAGTAGGGCAAAATCCCAGATTCTTCTCAGATCTTGGGAATGAATCACATTCATCTGCCAAACCAGTTAACTGCAAGGTCAATGGACGTTAGGACGTGAAAATATGCTTATAGCCCATCTGCCTCAACTGGGTTTCTCTTAGAGCTTGTTCCACTTAACAAGAAATGAGTGAAGCCTGGCTATTTTGGTAGTCCTCATGATAAAAGTGAGCACCATCCTGGAGGATCTGGCTGAATTTGGGGCCAAAGTCGTAATTTTGCAGTTTTAGAGGACTTGCACTAGATGTCGAGGAAATTGACTAGACTCATCGAACGTAGAGGCAGTTAGAAGCGACAGAGAAAAGAAAGAGGAGCCAATCAGAATTTTAAGTGAAGAATTTTATTTCTTGAGCTTTTTACTCGCCCCGAGGCAATTAAATTTCAGATGCTGACCACGTGGCTGTGTTTTTCAAATGATACATTTAACTTCGAGGTCGAGATAGATTAACAGGTAGTTCCAACAAACAGCACACAGATTATGTGTACTCTTTGCCAAGCTTGGTCACATTTTGCAAAGCTACGGTACAGTATCGCATCTAGCTTACTGACGTCAATACATGAAAACACAGAACATCACTACCATCACTGCGAGGATCCCTCCCTCCCACTTTCAGAGACACACCCACTTCCAGTTCCTTATCACCTACTCCTAAACTCCTGGTGACCGCTAATCGCTCCTCTATTTCTAGATATATCATTCTGTAAAGAATACTATATAAGGGGAGTGATGTACTGTGTAGCCTCCTGAGACTGGCTGTCATGACTCAGTCTCATTCTCAGGAGTTCCATCCAGATAAGAGTAAACTGGTGCAGCCATATACTTTTAATGGCTGAGTAGTATTCCCTGTTATGGGTATACCAGGGTTTGTTTAACCATTCAGCCACTGGAGTACATTTAGGTTGTTTCTAGCTTTTGATTATACTGACATTTATAGATTTTTTTCCATGAGCATGTGCTAATTTCTCTGGGGAAAAAATGCCTAGAGGTGTAATTGTAGGGTGGCATGGTGGTTACATGTTTAATTATTAAAGAAACAGGAAAACTTTTCCAGAGTTTCTAGAAGCAATGTACCTGTGATCTAGTTGTTATACATTTTCATTAGCCTTTCCTTTTGTCACTATTTTAAGTTTTAGCCATTTTGATAGCTGTGTAGTAATATCTTTTTGATTTTAATTTACATTTCCCTAATGGTTTAATGATGGTGAAGAATATTTTATTATACCTATTTGCCATATGGAACTCTTCTTTGGTGTAATATCTTTACATATCCTTTATCCATGTTCTAATTAATTAAAAAATAAAATTTAAAAAATTTTATTTACACATGGGCACAGTCTTTATTTTGTTTATTTATTTTTATTTTGTGGTGCTGAGGACAGAACATAGCTTCTCACATGCTCAAGGCAAGTGCTTTGCCACTGAGCCACATCCCCAGCCTTTTTTATGTCTTATTAGAGACAGGGTCTCACTGAGTTGGGATTACAGGTGTGTGCCATCGCACCTAGCTCCTAAATGTTGAGTTTTAAGTTTTTAAAAAATATGTTCTAGTTACTAATCCACTGTCAGGTATATATATATATATATATATTTTTTTTTACAAGTACTTTAACTCATTCTGTAGTTGGTATATTTTTATCCTCTTAAAAACTCTTTCTCAAAACAAAAGTGTTAAGTTTCAATAAAGTCCAATTTAACAGTCTTTTCTTTCTTGTTATATTGTGCTTTTTCAATGCTGAGTCTGAAACACTCTGCCTGGCCCAGGATCCATGCATTTACTCCTATACTTTTTCTAAGAATATTTATGATTTTGTGTCTTACATTTACATCCATACTCCCTCATGTGTGAGTCAGATTTTTGTTGTGGTGAACAACATACCTGACCAGAATTACTTCGAAAAGAAACATTTTTATCTGGGGCTCACAGTTTTAGAGATTCAGTTGACGGTCAGCTGACTGCATCGCTTTGGGCCAGAGGTGAGGTAGAACATCCTGGTGGAAGGGTGTGGTGGAGGGAAGGTGCTCACCTCATGGCATCCGGGAGGCTGTGAGAGACTGGGGACCAGGAGTGAGATACAGAATCCCCAAAGGCACATCCCCAGTGACCCACTTCCTCTAGCCCTGTCTATAGCTACCACCCAGGCATCCATTCGAATCATCGATCCACCAGCTCTTATAATCTCATCACTTGCCTCTCAACATTCCCGCATTGCCTCACACACAAGCTTTTGGGGGACACCTCATATCCAAACCATAACATCAGAGAACCTGATGATCTCAAAAATGTAGCCATATTTCAAGACAAACTCTTTAAAGAGGTGATAACATTAAAATAAAGTGGTTAGCTTGGGGCCATAATCCAATATGACTGCCGTCCTTACAAGAGGAAGAGACATAGGATGTGCAAACCCAGGGATGCCCATGTGGAAGATTCAGGAAAAAAACAGCTGTCTATAAACCAAGGAGAGAGCTTCAGAAGAATCCAACCCTGACAGCTTCCAGAACTGTGAGAAAATAAACTACTGTTGTTTAAACCACTCAGTCTGCAGCATCTTGTTACGGGAGCTGGAGCAAACTAAGCTGTCTGTATACTGATTTGGAGAAAATTGATACATTTACCACACTGAGGAGTCCAATCCATAAACATAGTACATCCCATCACTTACATAGAGCTTTGATTTTCTTTTTTTTTCCACTTTAATTTTTTTATTGTTGGTTGTTCAAAACATTGCAAATTTCTTGATATATCATATTTCACACTTTGATTCAAGTGGGTTATGATCTCCCATTTTTACCCCATATACAGATTGCAGATTTACATCAGTTACACATCCATTGATTTACATATTGCCATACTAGTGTCTGTTGTGTTCTGCTGCCTTTCCTATCCTCTACTATCCCCCCTCCCCTCCCCACCCCTCGCCTCCCCTCTTCTCTCTCTACCCCCTCTACTGTCATTCATTTCTCCCCCTTGTATTATTTTTCCCTTTCCCCTCACTTCCTCTTGTATGTACTTTTGTATAACCCTGAGGGTCTCCTTCCATTTTCATGCAATTTCCCTTCTCTCTCCCTTTCCCTCCCACCTCTCATCCTTGTTTAATGTTGATCTTCTTCTCCTGCTCTTCGTCCCTACTCTGTTCTTAGTTACTCTCCTTATATCAAAGAAGACATTTGGCATTTGTTTTTT
>NW_026000022.1:1647311-1757686 GCF_001458135.2 Marmota marmota marmota
GCTGATATACAGGAATGCCTTTGATTTATGCGTGTTGATTTTATATCCTGCCACTTTGCTGAATTCATTTATTAGCTCTAATAGTTTCTTTGTAGACCCTTTTGGGTCTGCTAGGTATAGAATCATGTCACCTGCAAATAGTGATAATTTAAGTTCTTCTTTTCCTATTTTTATGCCTTTAATTTCTTTCGTCTAATTGCTCTGGCCAGTGTTTCGAGAACTATGTTGAACAGAAGTGGTGAGAGAGGGCATCCCTGTCTTGTTCCAGATTTTAGAGGGAATGCCTTCAATTTTTCTCCATTCAGAATGATGCTAACCTGAGGCTTAGCATAAATGAGCTTTGATTTTCTTCAGCAACATTCATAGTTTTCAGCATCACAAACTACACATGTTCTATCTGATTTCCACCTAAGTATTTCTTTTTTAATTCATCATAAGAGGTTTTATATAAGTTTCTGTGTTTTTCACTAATAGAAATTGGTATATTTATCTTGTATTCTATAACCTTGCTTGGTCCGCTAATTAACTTTAGAACTTTTTCAGGGTAGATTACTTGGTACATTTTATATAGGCAAACAAGTTCTTCATATAGGAACAGATTTTGTTCTCCCTCTTTTTTTCTATTCTATATGCCTGTTATTTTTTAAACAAGTTCTTCATATAGGAACAGATTTTGTTCCCCCTCTTTTTTTCTATTCTGTATGCCTGTTATTTTTTTTTTTTTCATGTCATGTTGCACTACCTATGTTGAATAACAGTAGTGACAATCTTAGGGGAAATTACTCTTTCACCTTTAAATATAATGTTAACTATAAAAATAAATCTTTTTGGATTTTTTTTACTGGCTTGTGGTAATTCCCATTTATTTGTTTTCTAAAAATAATGATGAGTGGAGGTTGAATTTTCCAAATATTTTTTTCTATATCTGTGGATATGAACATATAACTCTTAAAAAATATCCTGTTAACATAGTATGTTACATTAATTGATTTTCAAATACTAATAAAGTTCTGCATCCCTGGTATAAACCCCATTTTATCATGGTGTATAGTTTCTTTTATGTATTGCACAGTTTTATGCTAATATTTTATTAAGGAATTTGCATTTACATTCATGAGGGATATTGGTGAATAGTGGTTTGTTTTTTGGTATTATTTGGTAAGAGAGTATATATATTTTTTCCACTGCTATGATTAAAAGACCTGAAAAGTATTATTTTAAGGAGAAAAAGTTTATTTTGGGGCTCATTGTTTCAGAGTTCTCAGTCCATAGAGAGCTGGCTTCATTCCTCAGGGTTGAGGTGAGGGTAACATGTGTGGTAGAAGGAAGAAGCTCAAGAGATCACACCAGGAAGGGGCAGGGAGAAGGGTAAGGGGAAGGAGGAGGAGGAGGAGGAGGAGGAGGAGAGACGGAGACTTCACTCACCAGACACAAAATATATACCCCAAAGGCACACCCTCATTGACCCACCTCCTCCAGCCACACCCTACCTGTCTTCAATTTCCCCACAGTTAATCCATATCAGGGGATTAATTCACTGATTGGGTTAAGGCTCTCATAACCCAGTCATTTCCCCTCTGAATGTCCTTGCATTGTCTCATACATGAGTTTTTTTCGGGACACCTAATATCTGAATCATAACAAGGACTCATTTAACTATTTTTATTGGTAAATTATGACAATTTGTGGGCTTTGAGGAATAGTTTTGGTTTGTCTAAGTTGTCAAACATACATGTGTAGAGTTGTTCATAGTATTCTGTTATTATTCTTTTTACATCATCATTTCTGTAGTGATACACATTTCATTCCTAGAATTGTTGGTTTGTATCTTCTCTTTCTCAGTCTTGCCAGAGTTTTGTCAATTTCGTTCATCTTTTCAATGAATCATCTTTTTTGTTTCATTAATTTTTATTACTGTTTTCTTGTTTTTAATTTCATGATTTATGTTCTTTATTATTTTCTTCTTTCTGTTTGCTTTAGGTTTATTTTTATTTCCTTCTATGTTCTTAAGGTAAGAACTTAAATTACAGATTTGAAATATTTCATTTTTTTTAAATGCATGCAGATAGTGTTACAAATTTCCCTCTGAAAACTGCTTAGGCTTCATCTTACAAGTTTTCGTTAATTTTATTTTTCATTTTTCTTTTAGATTCTATCCTTTTTTTACAATTCCCTTAGGACATTTCATTTGATCCATGCATTATTTAGGAGCATATTGTTTAGTTTATAGGGCTTTGAAAATATTCCAGCTATCTTTCAATCATTGATTTCTAGTTTGAGGCCCTTGTGGTTGAAGAACACATTCTATATGATTTCAGTTCCCTTAAAGTGTTAAAGGTTTTTTTTTTTTTTTTTAATCACCTGAGATATGTTACATGTTTGTATGTTTTCCGTTCCAGGGTTAGATGAAAGGAATGTGTTGTCTGCTGTTATTCAGTGGAGTGCTCTATAAATATAAAATATATCCTGGAGTTTGGTACCTTTGTTGAATTCTGTGTTCTTGTTAATTTTCTCTGTTGTTTTCTATCAATTGTTGAGATAGGGATAATGAACTCTTCAACCTTTAGCATGTATTCATCTGTTCTTCATTTTAGCTCCATTAATTTTTGCCTAGCAAGTTTTGTAGTTCTCTTGTTAGTTGCATATGTGTTTAGGATTGCTGTGTCTTCCTGGCTGACTCTTTGTCACTATATAATATCATTTTCTGACCCTTGTAGTTTCATTGAATTATGGTTTATCTGATATTATATATCAATCCCTGTTTTCCTTTGATTTGTGTTTGCATGATACTACTTCTGTCATCTTTTACTTTCAACTTGCCTATACCGTTATATTTGAAACAATTTCTTTATAAACAGCATATAGTTGGCCATAGTATTCTAAATAATGGGCTCTAAAATGTTCATATCCAAATTATTTTGTCCTGTGAAATCTATCATATATGACTAAAGAGATTTTTCAGATATGATTAATTTAAAGATCTTGAGATCTTGTATCCTACAGGAAAACACTGAATGTATGCTTGTATCTTTATAAGAAAAAGAGGAAGATTTGATATGCAAGAGAAAGTCTTGTAATGGGATCAGAGAGAGACTTGAAATTAACAAACTGTTGGCTGTTACAGTGTTGAAAGAAGAAAAAAACCAGAAAAATCCACAATAACAGTAAAATATCTTAATATCCCTTTCTCAATTCATTGGAAGAAATTCAAGGAATGTAGTTTTAAGAAGATAGAAAAAGAGAAGGAAATAGATTCTTTCAAAGGGTCTCCTGAGGTAATACTCCTCTGCCAACACCTTTACCATAGTCCAGTGAAACTTATTTTGTTCTTCTGGTCTTCAGAACTATAAGACATCAAATTTGTATCATTTAAAAGAGCTAAATATGTGGCAAGTTGTTCCAGAAGCATTAGAAGGTTAATTGTGTGGGTCATGATTTTTAGTCTGCTCTGTAATTCTTTTTCTAATTATTAGTGTATTGACATCACTTATATCTACTTTAATTTTTGTTAGGGCCTCAGTGTGCCATTTAATTCTTTTGTTCTGTTTTGTTTATTTCTTCATTTACTTTTTCCCACCTTTTCATGGGTTACTTGATTTTTTTTTAGATTTACATTTCAACTTAACTATAACATTTCTGAGTGTATCTTTTCCTCTAGCTTATTTAGCTATTGCTCTAGGTATTACATTATACATACATAATCTATCACAGATGACTAGACTTCACTAGATTATGTAAAATAAATAAAGCAATCATGTTTCCCTTTACATTCCTTTACTTTCTTCTTTTTTATATGTTTAAGTATTTCTTCTATATACATTTAGAAACTAAATCAGACAGTATCATGATTTTTTTTTCCTACTTCCAAAAATAATTTAGAAAACACACAAAGGGAAAGAAAGTCTGTTTGATTTTTTCCTATTTTTGCCTTACCATATTTTGTTCCTTCCTGATAATCTAAGGTCTCTTATTTTATCTTTTCATTTATGTTTAGAAATTTTCTTTAGCCAATCTCTAATGGGAGTTAGGCTTTGTTAGGGTTTGGATGTGAGGTATCCCCCAAAAGCTCTTGTGTGAGACAACACAAGAAGGTTCAGAAGAGAAATGACTGGCTTGTAAGAGTCTTAACCCAATCAGTGATTTAATTCCCTGATAGGGATTAACTGAGTGGTAACTGAATGGTAGGGTGTGGCTGGAGGGGGTGGGAATTGGGGTATGGCTCTGGGTATATATATTTGTATCTCACGAGTGAACTCTCTCTCTGCTTCCTGATCACCATGATGTGAGCTGCTTCCCTCTGCCACACTTGTCCGCCATGTTGAGTCCTGAGGAATGGAGGCAGTCTTCTGTGGGCAAAGACCTCTGAAATCGAGAGCCCTCAACTAAACTGTTCCTCCTCTATAATTGTCCTGGTTGGGTCCTTTAGTCACAGCAGAGGAAAATGCTGATTAAAACAGACTTTTAATGACTCTAGTTAGTTTTCCTTTGTTCAGTATGTTGGAGGTTGGGTGTGGTGGTGTGTGTTAGCAGTGTCATTTGCTCAGGAGGCTGAAAGATGACCACTTGAGCCCCGGAGTTGGAGAATAACATGGACAACATGGTAAGACCCCATCTGAAAAATAAAAACAAAAACAAAGTAAAAACCAGTTTGATTTCTTGTTCATTCTGAAGGATATTTTTTTGCTAAGTATAGAATTCTGGATCAACAATTCTTTCTTTTTTAGTGTTTGAGAAATGTTGCACGTGGCCTTCTAATTTCCGTTATCTCTATGGAAAAAATCTGTCATTCTAATTGTTTTCCTCCTGTTGTTGAGATATCATTTCCCACCCCATTTTCTGATTTCAATTTCTCTTTGTCTTTCATTTTCAAAAATTTAATTGTGGTTTGCCTTGGCATAGACTATTTTGGGTCTATCTTGTTTGGAGTTCACTTAGCTTCTTGAATATGTAGGTGTACAGATTTTGTCAAATTTGGAAAGTTTTTTTAGCACAATTTCAAGGTCTTTTTGGCTGCATCCTCTTTTCTTTGTATAACTGATGACAGAAATACTAGATATTTTAATACTCCCACGGGGTCTTGAAATGCTGTTCCTTTTTCAGTCTATTTTTTTTTTCTTGCTTTTCAGATTGGATAATGCCTCATGTTGTGTCTTTTAATTCATTAATCTTTTCCTTGGTCGTTTCCATTGTGCTGTTGAATTTTTTACTGTTTTTATTTCTGTTACTATTTTTTTTCAAGTTCTAAAATTTCTACTTGACTCATTATGTCTTCTCTTTCCTTGCTGAGATGGATTTATTTTTTAACTTGTGTACAGTGTATTCATAATTGCTCTTCAAATCATTTTTACATGACTTCTCTGAAATAATTGTCAGATAATTCAAACATCTCTGTCATCTTAGCATTGATATCTATTGACCTCTATTTTTTTTTAAATTCATTTCTCCATTTATGTCAGGCTAATGTCACTGGACACTGCTCCAATGAGGGAAAGTTGGGGTGTGGGGAAGTGGTTTTACTTGCAGGTGAAAGTAAAAGTTAAGTTCCTTTAATTGATTCTTGATTTTAATTCTTGTGCTATGGGAGTCTTATTAAGGAAGCTGGGGCCTAATCCCACATGATGGAGATTAGGGCCTACTTTTTCCTTCTATTAGATGCAGGGTCTCTGGTTGTATTCCTAAGTCCTTGATCCATTTTGAGTTGAGTTTTGCGCATGGTGAGAGATAGGGGTTTAACCACCATTTGACCCAGCTATCCCCCTCCTTGGTCTATACCCAAAGGACTTAAAAACAGCATACTACAGGGACACAGCCACATCAATGTTTATAGCAGCACAATTCACAATAGCTAAACTGTGGGGCCAACCTAGATGCCCCTCAGTGGATGAATGGATAAAAATAATGTGGCATATATACACAATGGAATATTACTCAGCAATAAAAGAGAATAAAATCATGGCATTTGCAGGTAAATGGATGGAGTTAGAGAAGACAATGCTAAGTGAAGTTAGCCAATCCCCAAAAAACCAAATGCCGAATGTTTTCTCTGATATAAGGAGGCTGATTCATAGTGGGATAGGGAGAGGGAGCATGGGAGGAATGGATGAAGTCTAGATAGGGCAGAGGGGTGGGAGGAGAAGGGAGGGGGCATGGGGTAATTAATGATGGTGGAATGTGATGATCATAATTATCCAAAGTACAGGTATGAAGACATGACTTGATGTGAATATACTATGTATACAACCAGAAATATGAAAAATTGTGCTCTATATCTGTAATAAGAATTGTAATACATTCTGCTGTCATATATAAATAAAAAATGAGATCCTCATACAAACATAAAATTTGACTATATGCCAAAGATTTCATCTAACATATTAATTACTGAAGGACCAGTAAGATGTTAATACCAGTTCAAAAGAAAATCAAGGAATTTATAGGTTGGTCATTCAAAGGAATTGGGAGTGAATGTTCTAATAGATACAAAACTAATTAATGTCTTTCAATGCAAAAAACAGTATATCTGGTGTTAATTTTTATCCTGGACAAAAGTTATTTATATTGCTATTGAATAAAACTCACTTTCTTTAAAAAAAATTAAGTTTCTTACTTGGACTTCATTGATTACCTAAGGTTGGGGAGGGGAATCTTCTTATTACTGGGCAGAGGTGTAAATTCTGACTTTCCATATGGCTTCTCCACTGCCATTGCTCTAGGGGTGACCTCCTTACCACTGGGTGTTATGCACACCTTGACCCTTCATTAGACTTCCTCCAATGACACCCCATGAGGCAAAGGAGAGGTACCTCATTATTAACGGTAGAGGTCAAAGTTCAGACTCCCTAGAAGGTTACCACTGACATTGCAGAGTTTGAAGCCCCTGCTCCTTACTAATTGGTTCTGACACCACCCTGGCAGGGTGTTCAGAACCTTTATCGCAATCTGATGTGGATGGAAATCGAGGCTTCCCATTCAGCTTTTGTGGGTGTGAGTGGAGTTGGGGAGTCAGTGTCTTGACCGGTGTTTCACTGAAGTAGAGTCATCATTGGGTAAATGTTTTCTGTCTCGAGAAGCCTCACCTTTGCTCCTCGTTTGGTTATAGAGAACGAGCTTTTGTTCGGGTTTTAGGCTTGAAGGCCCTGGCTTTTCATTTTGTGTTTCTTCACCTCGAAATCTGGAATACATGAGGAGAAAGAAAATTCAGGGACGCAGCCATCGTCTCTTTCCTCTGGTCTTAATTTCCCTACCTTTCTGCAATTTCTCTCCACTTTTCAGCCTTTTCCTATGTTTGTTTTATATATAATATCCAGAGGATTTTAATTGTACATTGCAGGGAAAATATCTCCATGTCATCTTCCTAGAAGCTTCCAATTAACATTTTAAAAACCCTCCCCAGGTGCAGTTAAGTTTGAGAAATTCAGCTGCTTTAGTCCAGTGAGATTTCGTGTCCTGAGTTTGGAAAGGTACTCTCATCTTTGCTACGACAACCAACAGGTCTGATGGCTGCTGCTGTATTTGCATAGCAGATGCAGCCAGGGACCCACTCACACCCACTCATACCTCCTGATGCTACATGACTGGTGTGTTCACTCCACCTGTGCACTTTCTCCATGTCATGGCAGGTGTCTGTCCTCAGAGGTCCACTGAACTCAAATCCACTGAAACAGCCCTCTGTCAACAAGTGATTGACATGTCTGTATGAATACCCCAGCTCATTCACTCCTGTGTTGGAATGACTTGTATGCAATTGATGTTCTAGAATTTTCCTACTGAATTGTTTCATCTGCCTGCAGTGATAGGAAGCTTGTTGTTATCCAATTTATTGGCTGACTCTCCTTCTTGGTCTCATTTTCCCCATTTCCTACCCAAGTTTCTTGTACTTCCTAAATAAACTCCTTGCCCTTGAATTTTCACTTCGGGGCCTGCATCCATCCTCTACTTCATGCCACCCCTCTCCAGTATGGGTCCTGAAATCCTCTGAGCAGCTCACAACTGGGATGGGCTTCTGACTGCAGAAACCACATACAATCTTTGCCTTTCAGACACCAAGATGCATAACAACAAATCAGTTAGAAATGTTTTGGTCATGGTCTTTGCTAGTTTGCTGTGTGACTGTGAGGATGCCCCTTAGCTTTTCTGACTCTTCATTTATGCACTTCCCAAAATAGGGATTCGGATGCCTACCTCTTAGTTTGAGAGGTTTCAACGAGATAAGTCAAAATGTGTAACACAGTCCCTGGCACATAGAAATTGCTCCAATTCTGGACCCTTTAGCCAATGATGTTATCAGTGCTCATGCCCATTTCTAATTTCCTTTTTAAGTTTCTGCCTTTCTCAGCCTTCTCAATCACTTTTCTTTCTTAGGAGCTCACCCTTAGGGGTCCTGTCGCCTCTCCTTGAATGTCCTCATTCAGTCCCACGGTTTCCATATCAGGCACTGCAGGTTCTTTTTCTCCAGTTTTCTCCCCTCTCCCGGGCTCTAAGCCACATTCCCAACTCCCACTGAGACTTCAAACTCAGTGTGTACAGAATAAGACTTTGCTATACCAACAAATCAAAATGTATCTTCTCCCACTTATTTATCTGTTCCTATTTTCGTTAAAGGAATCATTCACCATCCAGATGCCATAGTTAGAAATCCTGAGGCTAATTTTAATTTCTTCTTTCTTTATATATTTCATATTTCATCAGTTACCAGATTCCGTGACTTCTATTTTCTAAGGCAGAGCTTCCGAAAGGAAGAGTGCCCCCCTCTCAGGGACCGAGTCTCAGCATCATTAGTTCACTCTGACATTGGCAAGTTTTCCTGGTGGTCATGTTACCTTCTCCCAGGTGCTGGCTGGGGGACACCTTCACTGGCAATAGATGTATCTCTTTTGAAGCTCTTAAATAAAAAGTTTAAGAGACTAAACCTGGACAACAAGGAAGGCCTAGGAAGAGTCTACCCACGGTGATTAGAGGCACATCCTATATAGCAAACCACTCTGGTAAGTAAATTGCTTTCTTGAATTCTGTGAGTTGTTCTAGAGGATTAATGTCCATAGAGGGGGGATTGTGGGGACCCTTAAATTTGTAGCCAGTTAGTCAGAAGTGCTGGTGGCCCCTCGGACTTAGGACTGTCACCTGAAGTGGGTGTGATCTTGTGGGGAACCCTTAGCTGGTGGGCTCTGCGCTAACTCTGTGAATTAGTGTTAGAATTGAACTGAATTGTTAAATATCCAGTGAGTGTTAGAAAGTTGGAGAATTGTGTAAAAAAGTGACAAGTAGTTGTCTGAAAAATCCTACACATTTTGTCAGGAAAAAAAGATATAGCAGATGACTAATCAGATTAAAAAACAAAAACAAAAGATGTTTGACAACCTTAAAGAAAAAGATAACCAGAGCATACGGCAGAAAGCTAAAGGACATAGTTTGAGACAATGAAATGGACTACTCCAAGAAACAGAGGTAAAATTTGGAAGCCACAGCAATTTTGAAATAATAGTCTCTATGAAATAGGAAATGGAAGATGAGGTAATAAGAAAACATTGATATAAGTGGAATAAAATATTTAATAAAAAATTAAGAAAAGTATTCTATCATATAGAAGAGTGGAGTGAAAAATAAAATTGATTTTTTCAGAAAATTTATCCTTTTTATAGAAGGTGAATTTGAGAAAACTCTCTCAGAATATAGAAATAAAGAACAACTATATGAAAACAATTTATATGCAGCATGGAAGTATGGCGACGAAGAGCCAATTTATACATAAAAAAGATGACTAAGAAAGGAAACAGAAAGAATAGAAGAATTGGAAGAGAAACACTATTCAGAGTTATAACTGTATAATGAAGGTAAATTTTTTTTTATAGAAGATACTTTTTTTCCCAAATGAGACAATGCACAGAACCCTAAAAAAGGAATCAAATGATAAAAGTGGAACTGTAATAATAAGGTCATAAAGAGTTCACTAGACAAAGATACATGTAAGAAATTTCAAACTGTAGATATCAATGAAATGCAAATTAAAGTAAGATACAATTTGTCATAGATGTAAAAGAATGAAAACAACCAGCATTTTTCATATTTGAGAAAACAGGCATTCTTTTATAATTGCATGTGAAACCTATTAATTGGTACCACATTTTGGAGGGACAATGGGATATGTGTGTGTCCCATAGTCACACACACACGCGTGCACACACACACACTCACACACATAAAATACTCTGAAAATGTGTTTTCCCTTCAACCTGGAAATTTCATTTATAAGATTTTCTTTTTACAATAATCTAGTTTCTTATAAATACTAGTGACCTTTATTGCTATGTCCTTTTAAAAAACAGTTCAAGTAAACTTTATATATATATATATAGCATTGTAGGGGAGGGGAAAGTTTCCTGCTGCCCTCTGAGATTCAGAAATTGAGTCTATGAAATAAATTTGTAATAGGCAGATTCATAAGAGAAAAGATACACAAATTTGTTTTGTACACCAAGGTATCACATGAAAGAAAAGTGATTACCCCCAAACCCAGTGAGCACTGGAAGATTATATACCCTCTTCCTAGGGGAGAAGGACGGGGGATGTAGCCAAATTAGCAGAGAGGAAACGATCTTTGGAAAAGATGAAATGGACCTCAGAAGAACAGGTGATAGCCTGTGACAAAGTCTGTCTGGGCAGGGTGTGGACCTGGCTCCTCTTCTGCGATGGGAGCCAATCTTTCCTGATGGATAAGATTCCCACGGAGGAGACCCATGGAAACTTGGGGAGGATCCCCTTTGAGGCAGAGAAGGCGACTGCAGAGAACGCCTCGGCCTGCATCCTTGTTCCCCATGGGGTCTCATCAAAGTCATCAGAGAACCAGGGGTGTACTTTGGGATGGCATTTCCTGAACCCCTTTAACTTCCACGTTGTTTTCCTTCATCATTCTCTCATGGCTGCTAATTCTCATCCATGTAGCTCAAAAGCCACAGTTTATAATTTCCAAATATATTCAGTGACCTTCAATGAAGGAAGAAAACAAATTTAGATACAATATTAAAAATACTCCAGGAAGAACCCCAAACTGCTGTAAAAAAAAAATCTGCTAAAAAAAATACTCAAGGATATGACCTGGATTTTAATTTTAATTCAAATTAAAACCCAAAGCAGGGTGGGGTGCATGACTCGGTGATACAGTACTGACATGTGCAAGGCCCTGGGTTCCATCCCTAGCACTGCATCAAAACTGAAACCAAACCCCAAAGCCAAAAAAAAAAAAAAACCACCCCCAAAATAAACAGATCAAACCAAACCAAACCAAACAATGAACAGCAACAAAAAATTACTAAATTGAACGATGAATACAATGAATTATGATTTTCCACTGGCTGGAACAGTCAGAAGTACTTGAATTAGAAACACCACCTCCTCTCAGTTCCACGTTGATGTCAAGTAGGTACATTCTAGGGAAGAACCTTCCAGGAGGACCAGAAGGCAGAAAGCAAATTTGATGCCAGCAACTTGAAGCACCGGGAGTTGCAAGATCTCTGTCACCAACGTCATCTCAGGAGACAATTGCAGAGATCCATTTGGTGACCTGTGGAGAACAAGAACAAATGAGAAGCTCAGTCCCTGACAGTGTCATATTAATTTATGACAAGTAAACAGCCACTACGAGGGTTCATAAAAGGGATAATTAATGGTATTGTTAGCTTAAAAAAATGGCCACTTACTAGTGGTTTTGAAGTGCTAATGAATTACTGTGGGATAATTTCTAGTGAGTCAGTTCTAGTCCTCCAAAAGCCAATTTTGCATAAATACAGTGCAGAATCCAAGTTGATACTACTTATAGGTTGGTTGTTTTCCCCAACATACATTAAAGGAAAAGAAAAGGCTGTCATCTGAAGAAACTCCCTTCATGACTTTCTTAGGTGGGGTGTGCAGGAATCCTTTTCTGAGCATGGCTTCCTGGGACACATTCCATACTGGGAACTAGTTGACAAGATGATCTGCAAATCCAGTGCAGGATGGAAAAACAAACAATCAAAATGCAATAGTGGATAAAGGGAAATAAATGAGCCTTTCCTATCAACTGTTAACTAAATGCTATTTGTTTCCCGGTCTGGTCAATTTGGGAAAGACTGGCACAAGGAAGCTTTCTTTCATGGTGGTTGAAGCTGTGTACCTTTCAAAATTTCCTCAACCTCACAAGACCATGAAATGTTTGCCACTGAAGAAATTTGAAATAAACAGTCTTGTCCCCAATCCCCTCTGGCCCAGGAAAACCAATTACCAACTGAGCCCAGTGAAAAACAAACAAACAAACAAACAAACAAAAAACCCTCAACACATTTTAAGGGTGGCAGCCAAAGCTTTTATTTGTTAAGGCCCAGAGCTGAAGAGAGTCAAAAACAAAAATCAGCAAAGGTACACTGCTTCCCGGGAACACAGAGGGTACCCAGGAGCCCCTGGGACACCGGGCCACTTCCCTCCCTTGCATGGCGAAAGGAAAAGCTGCTTTAATTGCTGAAGTTGATTTTTTTTTCACAGCAGTCTTTAGAGGAAGACCCTTGGCAATCCGTACTTTGAAGATTTATACATGGCACTTACCAACTCTACTTTTATATATTTGAAATAAAAATAGCTTAGCAGCAATTTGCTTCTTTTTTTATTCTTGTTTTAAAACTCATCTCTCTCCCACCTTTGAAGTGCAGAGAACCCTCTTAGTCACCAGCCTTTTTGAGTGGCAAAATGTTAATCATAAGAATTTATTTTCTGTGCTAACAAATGTTTTCCTTGGAGATCTTTTTTTTTTTTATCATTTTAGACAGAACTTTTTAAAAAAGATATAAATTAAGTCAGATGGTTGAGAAATTTCCCTGGGGAACCAAACCTTCCTTTATAAGATTCTCCAGATCTCTGAAATGCTCCCGGAACCTATAGTTTCTACATGGAGAGGAAATATCGCTCAGGCATTAAGTCAAAGAATATTTTCTTCTAAAGAATTTTATTCCAATGATACAAAAAGCAAATATTAAGAGCTGGGGTAGTTCAGTGGTGTGTACACTTGCCTAGCATGTGCAAAGCCCTTGGTTTAATCCCTGGTACCAGAAATAAACAATAAAAAGGCAAGTAATAATAATAGTTATAAAGTAAAGAATTAAAAACAAAAAAAAAAATCCCACATTCTTTTGGGAAGATCTCCTTTCTGACCAAAGTTTCTGCTATTGCATAGGAATGATTATGAGGCTTCTCCAGAGCTCTGATCAGCAGATTTGATATATGGATTTAGATCAATTTTTTCTTATGGCAAATCTATATGTTATTCTCCGTCTTCATTTGGTGCTATTTGCTGAGTGGCTGTTACTCGGGGGCAAAGGTGACTCTCTGGCGGTGGAGGCAGCCAAGTAATCTTTTACTCCTCATAAGAGGAGTGTGAGATATTAAATCACACTTGACGTACCTGCGGACCAGCCAACTTCATCCATATTTTATCTGCTGTAAATTTAATACCACAGCACTTTTTAGGGTGATGTATTTATTAACTGGCTGGGGATGAGCAGTACAGAAATTCAGTTTGTTCAGGAAAATAAAATGAAGACAGTCTGACAAGTTTATGAAGTAAGCACAATAGCTATTTATTACTTTTTAAACATACAGTTTGCTGAAACGTTTTTAGCAGTGTTTGTTCAATAAATGCATAATGCTTTCTAAATCATCTCAGCTGATTTTTTTTTCCTTTGAATTTTAATAAAATTCTTTTTCTCTTAAAGCAATCTGTTGTCCCTATTCCCTGTGGCTCAGTTGCCCAGGGCTTACCTGGAGCTCCCAAGGAAAGAACCCCATCTTTGTTCTGTGTGAACCACCCTTAGGATTGTGGGAAATGGAATCGCATTTAGATTTGCTATAGTCAGCCTCCTGCCCCAGAGGTCACTGGGTAAACTATTCTGAAATGACAGTTACCAAGAGGACTGCTTCTCTCAAGGACTTGAACCTTTTTCTTTCCTCCCTCCCTGCCCCACACCTCTTTCTTCTTCCACACCCCTGTGTATCACAGGATTGGACTCCCAGTCCTTGTTTTCTATACAGATAAAGTACTGTGTGATCTACATGCCAGCCCTTCTTGCTCTTTCTCTGTCTGGTGACATAGGAGATGTCACCTATTTATTGAGGAAAGGAGAATGAGTTCTGATTCACTTATTTGTAGTCCTTGAGTCTCAGAAAAAATTCCTTTTCCGTTCTTGAAAGATACCACGTTGAAAACCTTGGGCTGAGTTTAAAATTCTGCCAATGTTTTAGCCAAGTGGAGTCAGAATTCTCGTGGTTACAATAGTTCCCTTCTTGTATCCGCGTGTAGATCCATTGGTGAGGTCTGGATGTCGGTCGGTTGGATCACCAGCTTGAAGCTGATACTTCGAAAGCCATCCGGAAGGTTCTATGCCCTAACCTGGGATAAAGTTCAAGCGTCTGGGTTCCACACAATGGGGCCACAGCAGTGGTTCTCAGAAGTGTGTTCCAGATTGCAGCAGCAGCAGCAACACACCTCGGAAATTGTTGGATCTGCAAAACCCCTGGCCCCATCCCAGCCAATGAATCAGAACTCAGGTGGTGCTCAGCACCCCAGATTTTTCGCAAGCTTTCCATGACCTCCCGATGTTCATGCAGCTTTGAGAATCACTGGACAAAATGATGAACAGCAAACAGATGATGTGTTGATGAGAAGGCAAACATCAGCCTTCTCAGCACCTCCCTGACACAGAGCAGGCTTCTGGAAAGATCTACCATATCACGGTCCTCGGGGAGGGAGCAGAAATCCTTGACTGGCTTTAGAAACACTGCTCTGATCAAGTGCATTCCAATGCTAAATACAAATACTGTTTTGGATTACCCAATATATTTAGAATCATCTCTTGGCATGGCTTATTGAAAGATGACTCTCGCTTGCTTTAGAATGAGGGAAGGCAAGGGAACTAACATTTTTTTGAGGGAGAGAAAAATGAATATCCAGAAGTTTCTTTAAAAGTGAACCCCCCACAATTTTCAATTCTGTGGTGACACAATTATTTGTGTTCCTTTGGTCTTTGTAAAACATCTATTTCCCTAAGTCAAATCTGAATGCTTTCAGGAAACAACATTTCATTTCAACTGTCTGTGCAGTGTTTTCTTTTTCCATGGTGTGATTGAAACTAAGCAGAATATGTAAACAGGGAGTGCTTGAGATCTGTCCCTTTGTCATCCTTGCAGACATATGTGCTCATTTTTACCTTCCTGAGCATACGCTTCTGACGCATTTAAATTCATTCCTTGGTGTTTATAGTATAGGGGTGGAAAAGGAGGTGATTCCTTTCCTGCCCATCTTAAGGGTCATACAACAAAAGACAGGTTAACAAGAGAAAATCATAGCAAATTTGCTTGGCCACGGCTTTAGGTGACATAGGAGGCTTCAGATTGATGACCCGATGATTCAGGGTGAGTTATCCATTTTTATGCTTAGGTTGGACGAAGCCTGGGCAGCCATGTAGAAAGGTGACTAGCCAAAAGCTAATGGGAGCTAATGCTAATAGGCTAAGGGGCACCCAGCAAGGCTTGTCCAGATTCTTCTTGGCTTCTCTGGGCAGCATTCCTTCCTCCCAAGTATGGGGTGGATCCCTTCTGCAGCGAGGTCTTATGACCTACTCTCAGATAAGGTGGGTCAGAGAATTTCCAAACGACAACTCAAAGAAAGTTGGTGGAAGGTTAGAGTAATATTTTTAGGCATCATGGCTGGCTTTGGGACAAGAGGGTTTCTATGATCTGCCTTGGGGTAGAGGATTTCTAGTTTCTTTGGTTTGGCCTGAGGGAGTAGAGGGAAAGAGAAGGAGAAGGTCAGAGAAAGACCTTCTAAGGCCTTTCACTGGGATATCCTTTCCTAAGCTCTAACAGTAGCTTTGGAAGACACAAATCTACTGCTTTCTGACAGCATGCATTGCCACAGTCCAGCCGCAGCAAAATAACGAGGGGGGGGGGGCGTGACGAGCAACTTGTGTACATTGATACAGCAGGAGTGGGAGCCGTTTATTGTGGGACAACAGAGGTATTTATACATTCCACACAGCTTATCTAATTAACATAAACTAGATACAGCAGTCAACCAATAAGGAATCTCCACACTTAATGGCTCGCTGGCCTTTCTTCACAAACCACTCCCTCTGGCAAAATGCCAGGCGCCATCCAGACTTGTTTACAGACCTTAACATTAACCACTCCCTCTTGCAAAATTCCAGGCACCATCCAGACTTGTTTACAGACCTTAACAATGCATCCTGCCCAATGATCAGAACATCGGCCTTGGGTCTTGCATTCTGAGGGCGTTCATTACACACTAGATTTCATGTTAAGAAAACAGGAAGTGAGGGGAAAGGGAAAAATAATACAAGGGGGACAAATGAATGTCAGTAGAGGGGGCAGAGAGAGAAGAGGCGAGGGGAGGGGAGGGGAGGGGGGATAGTAGAGGATAGGAAAGGCAGCAGAACACAACAGACACTAGTATGGCAATATGTAAATCAATGGATGTGTAACTGATGTGATTCTGCAATCTGTATTTGGGGTAAAAATGGGAGCTCATAACCCACTTGAATCAAAGTGTGAAATATGATATATCAAGAATTATGTAATGTTTTGAACAGCCAACAATAAAAAATTAAAAAAAAATGTTTATCCAATTACAAAAAAAAAAAAAAAGAAAACAGGGCTACTCCAGTACTGGAAATTCCCGAGAACTTGAATTCCTTCCCCAGATCTTAGGATGCATGAAAGTGTCACAATTTAGAACTGAAGAGAGGCACAATCTCATTCTGACCTGAACAGATTCTCTTAAGTATAACATGTGTTCCTCTTAAGAAGGTTACATCCAACTAAAGGAAATGTCCTGCGATGAAACTGGAGGAAAAAAAAAACTGAGTCTCTAGACCCCAAACCTCTGGGATTAGTCCTTCCACCACTCCAGGCCAACAAAGTCTTTTTTTTTTTTAATATTCTGAAAACTTTAAAATGTATACGCCTGACAACGTCTTTATAATTCTGAACTTCAACAGCTGAAGGCAAAAGAAAAAAATCTATTTATTAGGTATATATGTACATATAAATGTTGAAAATATTTAGAAATGTATACTGTATATGCTATACCTATGTCCTATACATGTATACACACACAAACTAGTCTAGATTAAAATAGGATACAACGGGAAATAGAATATTTTGCGGTATATAGTAAGGTCAAGTGCCATTTTGACTCCTTTGAGTATCACTGTGTGTATTAGGGTTTGGTATAGCAACACTGTTACAGACATCTGAATATTTATAGGTAGTGATTTTATTTATTTTTTTAAGAGAGAGAGAGAGAGAGAGAGAGAGAGAGAATTTTAATATTTATTTTTTTTTTAGTTTTTGGCGGACACAACATCTTTGTTTGTATGTGGTGCTGAGGACCGAACCCGGGCCGCATGCATGCCAGGCGAGCGCGCTACTGCTTGAGCCACATCCCCAGCCCAATAATCATAGTTTTTTTTTTTTTTAAAGAGAGAGAGAGAGAGAGAGAGAATTTTTAATATTTATTTTTTAGTTTTTCGGCGGACATAGGGTACTGACTTTATTAGTAGTATGGCTTGCATGGAATTTTCTTACCTTCAACAACAACAACAACACACCTTGATAAATATAAAGTACTTATTAAAATATTAGAAATATAAAATAAGCAGCATGGATGGGTATAGAGCTTAGAGAAATCTTGAGATACCTTGATTCATTCATTTTTATACTAATGAAACTTGAGTAAATTAATAAACTTCTCTGTATCTCAACTAATCTGTTCCATTAATAAAAGAACCTACCTATTATTGTGAAAATTAAATGAGCTAATATACATGAAGTGCTTAATAGAGTATAAGTACTAAATAAAATCTTACATTGTAGTATTTATGCATTTGTATTTAATGCCAGCCTACTCTTTGAAAGACATAGCACCAGGTTTCAGGGCAATCTAAAATGGGTTATATATTTTTTCTGTCTTTCTGCCTCAAGGAAGGAGCCTTTAGCTTATACTTCTCTATGCTGTCTTTGGCACAGTCATAATAAATGTGGTGCCATCCAGGTTTGTTTATTAAAAAGTCTTTTGTGTGTGTGTGTGTGTGTGTGTCCTGAGAAGGGTGGGCAAAGGGAAAATTCAAGACTTTGAATGCAAGTTTTTGGCAGAGTGAAGAAGCTTCAAGAATATGCTGCCCTTTCCTATCCCAGAAACTTTTGTTAAGTCTCTTCTCCCCCAGAATGGTCCTCATGTGTGCAACAACTTCCAAGGTTCCTTCTGCCATGGGCTGAATTGTGTCCCCCTAATAGTCACATATGGGATGCACTGGCCCCCAGTGGGACTGTATTGGGAGAGAGTACTTGTAGATAGCAAGGTGAGCAATTTTGAAAGGTGGAGTATTTTTTTTTAAAGAGAGAGAGAGAGAGAGAGAGAGAGAGAGAGAGAGAGAGAATTTTAATATTTATTTTTTAGTTTTCGGCAGACACTACATCTTTGTTTGTATGTGGTGCTGAGGATTGAACCCGGGCCGCACGCATGCCAGGCGAGCGCGCTACCGCTTGAGCCACATCCCCAGCCCGAAAGGTGGAGTCTTAAGCCTGTAGGACCTCTGTCCAGATAAGAAGAGGTGCTATGGATTTGAACACATGGAGGGAACAAGGAGAAAGAGAGGCCACACCAGAAACTGACCATACCCTATCCTGATCTCAGACTTCCACCACTGTGAGAAGATAAACTTCCGTTATTTAAGCCACACGGTCAGTGGCATTTTGTTAGGGCAGCTCAGGCGAAGACACCTTCCAACACTGGAATTTTAAAGGTGGCTGCTACAATGTGGAGACCTGACCATTTCTACTGTTTTCCTTTCGCCCAACTGTGGTAAATTCACATGAGACTCCCCTTTGGGAATCAGTACAGAACCACAGGCCTGGGCTTCTCCCAAGGAAAATGGACCCCACTTCTGAATACAGAATCTCATTGACCCCCCCCTACCCGAAAAACCCTCTTGTAACCAACTGCTAAGGTCAACACTATAGGGAAATTAAAAACATTGCTTTTCCCTCCTAAAAGCTGACTAAAGTGAATTCTAGCATACCGCATATCACAGTTCTTAGGACCAGAGAGTATTTGTCCTGGGCTGGAAAGCATCCCCTCCCCTTGAAATGCAAGCTTACTTGGAATCAGTAAATGTGGCTTATTAGAAAATGAGGTTTTTGCCGATGTGATCACATTAAGCTGAAGCTGGGTCCTTGATCCAACATTGCTGAGAGCCACAGCGGAGTCGGAATGGCTCCTGGCATTTTGGTTGAGAGGCAAGCCATTAAGATGAAGCTGGATTGATTTGGTTATATATTAGACCTTTACTGTCTGCCTCGGCCTGCTACTTTGGAGTTCTCATGGGGATTCCCGGAGAGTTCCCATTGGTTGGGGAAGTGCCGGAGGAGGGATTTCCGGAAGAGGGATTTCCAGTTGTTGGTTCCTGGAGGAGCCCCGAGACATTCGGGAGAGTTCCCGGGAGCGTGTGTGGAGTGTGCTCCTGGAGTTCAGAAATCAAGTTTATTCCTGCTTCAGTGGCTCGTGATTTGTGCCCAGCCAGACTGCGGCACAACATGACCGATGTGCTTATAAGAAGTGGGAAATTTAGACAAAGATACATAAAGGAGAAATCCTCATGAAGACGGAGGCAGAGATTGGAGTGATGCATCTTTAAGCCATGGAGCACTAAGGATTGCTGGCAGCCACAAGAAACTCAAAGAAGTAAGGAAGGAGTCTTTCCTAGGGCCTCCATCATCTTGCCAGCACCTTAATTTTAGACTTCTACCTTCCAGAACCATTAAAGAAAGAAATGCTGTGTTTGAAAGCCACCCTATTTGTGATAATTTGTTATGGAAACCCTAGGAATCTAATACAACACCTGAGAGTTAAATGAATCCCAAATGTAAATAATTCATACTTGGAAATAATAGATAAAACTTGGCATCAATCAACGTCTCCCACCAGTTACAATAATTCCCAGACAATACCATATAACCCGTGACTGTGCTTTAGAAGTACATTAAAAATGATAAAAAATGATAGCCCTGAAGTTGTGGCTCAGTGGTAGAGCACTTGCCTCGTATGTTTGAGGCACTGGGTTCGATTCTCAGTACACATATAAATAAATAAGTAAATGTCCATTGACAATTTAAGAAGCATTTAAAAAATGATAAAAACGCATGGGTATTCTTTTCATAAATATCTGTTGGTCACCCACAATGTGTTAAGCAATATCCTGAGTACTGACTGATATTTTATATTCTGATGGCACATTAGGTCTAGGTAAATCTCAGGAGATTGTTCTACATTCCTGCTCCTGAGGTGTGGAATGGCTCAGTCTTCTCCATCTGTCCTGATACACTGCGGAGAGCCAAGCCTGCATTATGAATTAGCCCTTGCAAAAGTTGGGGGAGGATGTGAATAAACCCACAATAGGGGAGCTGTCCTTCCTTCACTTAGCAGAACTCCTCATCCAAATTTTATGGGTTTCCCCATCCTCCTCCCACCCTGCCCATACTTTGGTCATCATTGTGTCCCAAGAAATCAGAGGACAGGAGCTTGTTTTCACATCACTGAGGACCTAATGCCCATGATGCTCTGGAGGAAGACCTGGGGATCCAGGGATGCTGTAGACACCTTTCCTGTCCAGAGAGTGGAGGAAGAGTAAGCCGGGCTCACTGGATGAGATTGATAGGAACATTAAAATAAAACATCATCAACAACAAAGCAAGAGAGCAGTGTGGAATAAGTCGAAAATATGGAAAAAGCACAAGGAGACACAGAGTTACGTCAAATGATAGACGAAGGACTAATAATCCTTCCTGCATGGGTCACAAGTAGAACTCATGAGGAAGGTGAGGCTACTTTGTGAAGTTTCTCCTTACACTAAGAAGATCGGAAGAGAAGGTGAAATTCAGATGCCTCCTCTGCTAGAGATGACTCTCGCCCACATTGGAGGGCTGATTAGAGAAGAGTGATTCAGAGGTAGGAGGAGGAACTTAAAGGAAACCTCTCGCTTTGGTAGTTTTCCTGGGACCTGAAGTGTTTGGGATCCGAGATTTTTGTGGATTTTGAAATATAGTTATATGCATAATGAAATATCTTGGGGAAGGGACCCAAGTGTAAACATGAAATTTATTTATGTTTCATGTCCACCTTATGTACATGGCCTGAAGGTAATTTTATACAATATTTCCCATAATGTTGTGCATATAACAAATTTTCATGGTGTGAATGTTTCCCACTTGCAGCACCGTGCTGGTGCTCAAAATATTTCAGATTTTGGAGCATTTTAGATGTCAGATTTTCATAGTAGGATGCTTAATCTGTATTCTCTTTGTCTAAAATCCCCAAGTTTCAGATATGCCATCCTATGGAAAAAATGTTGACAATAAGTCTCCATTTGATTCCAACAAAAAAATCTTACTTTCTCTTAAAATTACATTTGTCAAAACGAACTGCATGAGCTTTGAAAATGCAGGTGGATTAGTCACGAAGCTTCTGACATTTGCCTGTTCAGGGAAAGGCTTTGTGGTGAACGTTTTCTACAGTGATCTCATGTAGTGGGTGCCTGAGCTCAGCGAGTTGGGTGAGATGGTGACCCTCAGGTCACCAAAACAGACATCGAGAGTTCAGAGCTGGTAGCTGAGCATTTGATTCTGAGGTTGGAAATGGAATCGGACACTGGTCACACCGGCTTTCTTTGCTACCCATCTGTTCTGTGGGTCACCTGCACTAACAGCTCTGTGGGCCCTCCCTTGTGCTCACGGAATCAAATTCTGTCAAGCAAAGGCCTGGGACTCTGCATTCCCATCTGCCATCCAAGGTCATGTTCTAGGTCACCAGGAGATTGAGAGTCACAGGGCCTCTCTACTATGGGGAGGGGCCTGGAGAGGAACACGGAGAGACATGGGGAGGGACTCGGGACAAAGCTGCCTTTGTGTGCTCCCTGAAGTTTGGATCCTCGTCCTACATCATGAAACGTTAAGTGTCAGACATCTGGTAAAGTCATTTTCCTTTTTACCCAGGAGGGTTTGAACAGTGGAATGGGAAGGTGAGAGGGATATGGGACCAAAAGAAGTAGTAAAGGGGAAAAAATGTATGAGATGAGAAAGGCAAATGAAGCAAAGAAATGACATGAATGAGCAATTGAAGCGGCAGGAAAGGGAATGTTACAGGGCCCCTATCAAAGGAAAGGGAAAAAAGATCAAATATTTCAACTCCATTGGCTCCCCTTTGTTCCTGTGTGATCACCCACCATCCCACTTTCTATCTTCTTTACTTAATCCAAGTTTGTGAGGGTGCAGAAGAATTCATATGCCAAAGTCAAGGTGAAAGGGGCAAGCATCATTCATAAGCAATTTGTGCTTTCTTTTCTCGGCAGAAAATGACAATGATAAAAATAACTTCGTCCCCCCCACCCTCAACTCCACTCAAAATAGCGAATGCAAAATATAGCATCAATGGTGACATTTTAATTCCTTTATAATTCAACTCAGATTCATGAATCCGAATCTCTTGTCCATGTTGAAAAACCTCCTCAGGTGATTTTGATGTGCGTCCCTACTTAATAATCCCCAGGCAAGATCATCTCGAGGGTCCTTTTTAACTCTGACAATCGATTTTTTACCAAGTGTTCTTAGAACAAATGTCACAGGTGTGTGAGGAGGAATTTCATCTTGCTTTGGATCTGAAATAGAAGGCTCTGATCGTTTCTTAATATGTAGGCCAATGTTTTCCTCCCACGCAGGCTGCGACACTGTTTTGTTTTAAGGGTGGCCTATTTCCACGTTAGGAGTGGGTTTAGGGAACACAGGATTCCTCCCAGAGGGACGCGGTGCATTTATCACGACATGCATTTATCCGTGCCAGCTCTGGGGATGAGCAGACCTTAAGGTGATGCTCCCCAGAGAGCTTAGTCTCCGGTAAAACTGAGAATTACTGTTCCAGTTAAAAATAGGCTCCAAAGGGGGGGAAAAGTCAACGAGAAAGTGCCAGGGAAGCATGAGACATTTCACTTTTGATCAGTGGGAGGAAAATGATGCACACAAGGCCTGGGACGGTCAGGCAGCTCTGCCTGGGCTGAGAGGAACACACAGGAGGACTGAGAGGAGCCCAGGGGGAAAGTGGGTGATCAGGAGGGAGGGTCTTACCCATGCCATGGTGCTGCTCTGAGGGACCACCCAGGGGCTCTGCTGTCCCAATGCCGAGGGGTGTGCTGCTGCAGCCACCCAGAGCTAGGGATTGGGGGGTGGTGGCCAGGGAGGTTCTGCTTTTGTTGACAATCATGAACAATGACACCTCTTAAAAAAAATCCCAAACTTTGCATTTTACTGGAATTTTAAATTTCTAATTGACGTAATAATTACACACATCTGTGGGGTACAATGTATTTATGTATAAGTGTATTTAATACATTTATACAAGGTGCCGTGATCAGATCAGGGAAAGTGGTACATCCATCCTGGCAACATGGATACTTCTTAGAGATGGCAACATTCAAGATCTTCTGTACCTGCTATCAACAATGAAGTGCTGTCCACCATAGTAACCCTACGGTGCCTAAGTTCTCCTCACTCTTGACTCACTTATTCTCCCTCTGAGTCTCTGTGGAAAACATTTTTACACTGGCCAAAGGGGCAGGAAAAGGAGGGTTCTGGCCAGGATGACCTCTGCCACAGTGGTATCTCACGTTTCCTGCTGGCATGAGCTTGGGAAGGCACATGCCCATGTGCCCATGTGCATCCATGTGTGCTCTCTGGGTTTGTGTGTGTGTATGTGTCAGAAAAAGTGCCCACATGGGCTCCCTCCTATGCAGACTCGGTCAACCTCTCCACAGCCCACAAGGCTGACCTGAGTGTTCCATTTTACAGCTGAGTCAATGGGGGTTCCAAGGTCTGCAAACCTTGCAGGGTGGAGCTGGAATCTGAGCACAGCTCGGGCTTCAAACCCCATGCTCCTCTACTCCAATTCTCCAGGTGGGGCTGAGCTTCTCATTTATTTTATTCTGAAGATGTTTATTCTCTGGGTTGGTGCCTATCAGAAACAGGCAACCAACTTGGACTTCAGAATCTGAACTAATTTTCATGTCACTCACTTTTCTTATCTCAGGCTCCCAGGCACCTTGGCTTTTCAGCTGGGTTCCCCAGCTCCTAGACAGTCGGCACGTCCTTCTTGATGCTCAACTGACTGGTGAGGGTGACAGGTATGTGGCGCTGCCCTTGCCCCACCTGGCTCCTGTTCAGATGCCCTCCAGTCACACCAGTGCATTACTTGTTTTGTCTCCTGGGGTCATGGGGAAAACCCCAGTGCCAAACCCAACAGAGATTATTTCAACTCTTCTGGACATAAAGCCCAGGCCTCAAGATTTCTCAAAGCGGGGCTGGGGATGTGGCTCAAGCGGTAGCGTGCTCGCCTGGCATGCGTGCGGCCCAGGTTCGATCCTCAGCACCACATACAAACAAAGATGTTGTGTTCGCTGAAAACTAAAAAATAAATTAAAAAAAAAAAAGATTTCTCAAAGCTCCCTAGGTGATAGCAATGTGCTGCCAACTCTGAGAACTAGTGTAGAATATGACAAACAAAAGGTGCTTTCAAAACAATATTTGCTGAGCATCTACTTTATATTAGGTGCTTGGGAGGTAAAGATGAATAACTTTATTATCATTACACTAAAGGAGGGGGATTGTGAAATGCAAATTGCATCATTTCTCACCCACTTTCCTCTGGGAGCACTTTGGATAGAAGCATTTTAACTTCTGAAGCATAAGGCCAGGTCTTGCTCACCCTTGATGAAGGGGGTTGGGGGTGCTGTAATCAATTAGCTCACAGGATGATTTAGATACTTTATTGCTCCATTACTTTTGACCTATTTTCTCATCAAAGTCTCAACCAAAGCTTCTGATGTGTAGCAAAAGGGACTCATTTTGAGTCTCATCTTTTTTTTTGGCACCGGGGATTGAACTCAGGGGCACATAACCACTAAACTACATCCTCAGCCTTATTTTGTCTTTTATTTAGAGACAGGGTCTCACTGAATTGCTTAGTGCCTCACTTTTGCTGAGGCTGACTTTGAATTTGAGATCCTCCTGCCTCAGCCTTATAAGCTTCTGGAATTAGAGGTGTGCACCACTGTACCCAGCTAATCTTTATTTTTCTTGCTTGATCTTTTATAAAGGTGCTAATGAGCATAAAATTGCCCCAAAGGTGGGCAGTAGCACGGTGCATGCAGAGATTTTAAGGGCCTGAACCAATGTGATCAGATAGCTTCTCTTTATTCTCAAGACAACAATCACAATGATCTTCGAAGGGCTGTGGTGTGTTTACATTCTATTATTGGTGAACCTTGTTGGACTGTCTTTTACAGTAAAACCATTGAGTTCCAAGAAAAACACCCAAGATTGACGTCTACTGACCACTTCACCAAGTTCAGACTACCTGTGAAACCTCTGCACAGGAATGTGACCAGGGGTGGCCACTCTGCTTCTAGCCTCCAGCAGCATTTCAACCAGGGCTCTTCCAGTCACGCACCCTTCTTCCCATCTCCATCAGTACTTCTCCTCACGTCTGGATTTCTGTGGCTCGCTGTGACTCACACTCATTTTGAGTGAGGCTTTTACTTCCCCATTTCTGAATTCTGTCGTTCTCCAGATCCTCAGGATGATGTGTGGCTCACCGAAGATGAAGAACTAAGGCTCTTCATCCGTGCTTCCAGTCAACCTGAATTCATACCTTTTCCTTGTGATTTTTTTTTTCCCTTTTTACTCTTAGAGCAGGAAAATTCAAGTTTCTCATTTCTCATCATTTCAAGTGGTGGTGGATACATGGCTTGCTCCCTTTCTTTCCCTTCCTTAAGACATTTCTAGACTAAAATCAATTACTTTGCTTCATGAGTGTGGGAGTCCAACTCAGTGACTGAGTTACACTCCCCAGCTGGGTGCTGAGGCGCTCAGTCACAGAAATGGGTGTGTCTTGCTACAGCCCCATGGGTGGAGCTATCCTCACCTGTCCTTTGTAATATAACCCCTTGCCCTGTTTAGGATAGAATCTTCCATGGAAGTGCCTTGGGTGTGTTCCCTCCTCTTACTGTGCCCTTGGGTGTGGCCTGCCCAGGTGTCAGTCAACCTGCTGACAGTGGACATCATGAAGATACTCAGCCCCCTGAAACCTCACCCCTTGCCTCATTTGAACAGCTTCTCCTCAATAAAAGGGGTCAGCACGTGCTCTCGCTCTCTCTCTTTCTGTGGACCCTTAAGGTCAGAGGAGCCATCACAGCAACCCCAAAGAAAAAGGTATTTGTGTCTCTTGTGTGGTTATTTCGTGCAGCCCAGTTAGCCCAGTTCAACTAGAGTGACCCCTGAGCCTTTTAGTCGCGAGAACAGAAACCCGGCACCTGAGGAGGATAACATTTAAGGAATTCAAACACTCCAAGGGTTTACAAGGTTTTGTTTAAGACCTTCTCAGCTGAGAGACCCAAGTCATTGCAGTGACACAGAACCTGAGCAAAACAACCAGAGTTCTGAAGCATGCATTCTACAAAATGAGGCCAAATGAAGTAACAGGGTAGTCAGGCAAGTACCCAGAGACCAGGGGTCTGGAGAAGGGAGGGTGAGCTGAGGGAAGGGAGGTGGATCTTGCTCATGAACTTGAACCCTGGCAGGAAGCTGAGTGCTGGGACTAGGTTCCCACCATTAGACCCCCAGTTTATAGGGAACCACTTCAGGCTCTGCCAATTGGCCGATGGCTGGAAGAACCCAGCAAAGAACAGAAGGGTGGTCCAGGTGACCTCCATCCAGAGGAGAACCAGAGAGGGACTGGGGTTGTTCTTGGTCCACTTCCTGGGGTGCCCGTGGCAGGAACAGGACAAGAGAGAGGGCATCTTTCTGCCAATCTTTTGAGGTTGTGTCCACTCCACAGATAATCGCCTCTTTCTTCTTCCCTAAGAACATGCTTGTGTACTTAGGATGGGTATTTTTGTTAAACAGAGCTTAACTCTTTCTGAAACAGCCATTTATTTATGAAGACTATTTTATGTTAATTTAATTATAAGAAAATTGAAAAGTGTAATACATAGCTAAGCCCTTAAGGCCGGTTAATCTATTTGGATTGTAACAAATATAATTTTTATTAGCTCAGCCTATTTGGATGGTAACGAGTATAACCTTTCCATAGACATTACAAACTCTGAGTTATGGTCTATTTTTATGTAAAACCAGCCTTGAGTAGAATAAGAAGAAAGTTCTTTTATCTGTCATTGTGTTATGGAATCATTATATTAATGAGAGTGGAATCTGAGCCATTCCTATTATCATAGAGTGGAGCTCCTGTCTTCTCTAGGTGTGACTTTAAAAAAAAAAAGAAAGAACCAGGTAGTTATTAGAAAAATGATCAGCCTTATGGAGACGTAAGATATTCTGAAACCTCCCTTGGGTAAAATATGTTGATTTTTAAGAAGGAAAGTTAATCATTTTTTCCAGCCAATCAGACTTTCTATCCAGAGTCTCACCTGTTTTGGAACACTGTTGGGTGCTTGAAAACATCCAAAAAGAAGACCAGAGAAGCTAAAAATGGTGTCACAGAGTCTGAGCTCCATGGATGCTCCTTTTTATTTTTGCAGGATAGTTCCCTATTTTACCTGGTTTCCCAGTCCTCGATGGGTATTCAACATTCTATTGAATAAAGTTTATCGTGTGACCAAACTTGCAGGTCAGAAGCTCAGCCACAGTGACCAGTCCAGTCCTCCCCCTATTGCTTACGTGGGTGACATATGTGCCTCAACCTCCCCTTCCATAAAATGGGGATGATGATTCAAGTACCTCCCTCAGAGAGCTATAAGAGGACTGGGAGGAAGTAATGTGTTCATCAGATTTCTGTTACTATAACAAATTACCGGAGGCTGACTTAAAAAAGAGGGAAGATGTATTGGCATGATTTGGGCAGTTTCAGTCCATGGTTACTTGGGCCAGATGCTTTGGATCTGTGGTGAGACAGTGCATCATGGTAGGAGCACATGGTGGGGATGCTGATCATTTTGTAGTGGCCAGGAAGTGGAAAAGAGAGAGAGGAAGGGGCTGGATTCACACTATCTCCTTTGAATGCATGTTTCCAATGACCTAGGACTTCTCTCTAGACCCCGCCTCTTAAAGGTCCAGTGCCTCCCAGTAACACCAAGCTGGGAGTCAAGTCTTCAACATGCAGGCCTTTGGTGAGACGTTTTAGACCCAAACTACAGTAGTTAAAAATGTAAAACCCTTGAACAGCTCCCGACCCATGGGCAGTCAGATGTAAGCATTATTATATTATTACCATTTAAATGAAGGTAGCTTTATTGTTCTTTACCTTTTCCTAAAATAACATTTTGGATTACAAGCTCTTCTGTCCCACGTGGCATGATGAGGCTGCCTACTCCTGGACTTTCTCTCAACACCAATTTTTTTTCACTCCGCTAAAAATGCTTCTACAATATCCATGTTTCTAAAATTAATGCAAAGTTTGGGAAAATTTCCATCTATTAAGTCATGGGAGTTCATAGAGCACCTCCTGGGTTTCAGACCTGGACCTAAGCACTCTTAACATTAGGTGAGCTCATGGTATTTCATACAAACCAGAAACAAACCTCTGAGAGTTAAAGTGGGTTTACAGAAAATTACCACTTGCTCAGGGTAATCGGGACGGGTATCATGCTGAATTCTCATTTCTACTCTGAAATACAGGCTGTGCTATATCTATTTTTTAGGTAAGAAAAAAAATTGCATACAGTCAAGTGCTATGTACCCAGTGTCACCCAGCTGGTATGTGACAAAGCCAGAATTCGCATACAAGCTTGTTTGACTTTGATACACTTGTCTTTCTTGGTGAACGTGGGCTTCAATAATAGAGCACCACAGACGGGGTGTCTTAAATCACAGGAACTTACTTCTTTCTGTTGGAAGGCTAGGAAATCTAAGATCCAGGTGCCTACCACATTGATTCCTGGTAAAGACCTGCTTTCTTGCTCAACCATTGCCTCTTGCTGGGTCCCACCTGGTGGAAGAGACTGGCTGGCACCTTGGGGTTCCTTTTAAAGGACACAAATCCCATTCATGACTTAATTGCCTCCCAGATGCCCCATATCCTACTACCATACCCTGGAGGTTACTATTTTAATGTATGGATTTGAGGGGGTGGATATCAGCGCCTATTGCGTTACACCACCCTGTATCTCTAGCTAAGAATCTCTTGACTTATTCATAGCAGTAAGAAAAAAAAAATGGCTGCTCACTAATTCAGTCTTTTCCATGATGTATGATAATTCAGAAAATTTAAGTTAAGGTACAAATTGTACAAATATTTTTTCTTGGTTCCTAAAAATGTTGGGTCAGAATTTCGCTAAGCACAATTTGACGAGGATTTTTTATGACGTTAGGAAATCGTGTTTACTTGAGAAACTGGAGTTACTTCAATTAGCCATTGAGGAGTCTCTTATTGGTCACTTTGTTTCACTTCTCTTTATTTTAGAAGAAACAGGAGGGCAGAAAGTCTTCTCAGAGCATATTCTGGGGCACTTGCTGGTTTGGGATCCCAAGATCTCATACTACACTCACTTCCTTGAGTGATAGGATAAGGGCCACCTCTTCCATGCTAGAGTCACTGATTCATTTGTTCAGCGAGGACTTTTGGCTTCTTATCTGGCGTGAGGATCCACATAAGTCTCCAAAGACATCGTCAGTCTTAGGACAAAAATCAGCCGGGGGAGCCTTTTCTCATTCAGTGACCAAAATTTTTCTGAGACTGGTAGGCAGAAAGGGGACTAATGTAGTAACCAGGTGACCTACATCCCAGTGTCCCATTCAGTGTTCTGTTGCTATATCAAATACCTGAGATGATTAGCTTAGAAAGACAAAAGGTTGATTTTGGCTCACAGTTTCGGAGGTTTCAGTCCATGATCCATGGGCCCCATTGGTCTGGGTAAGGCAGCACAAAGACCTAACTTTCTCCCACTAGGCCTTGCCTCCTGGGGTTTCTACCCTGCTCCCCCATAGTACCACCCTGAGTACCAAGCTTTTACCAAATGGGTCTTTGGGGGACACTGTACTATAGCACCCCGTTTCCTGGTACTGGGAACTTCTCCAGGGGGACTTTCAGGGCTCAAATTGGGAAGTTCCAGAACACACATGGACACATGGTAACTGGTCTTTGTGCTTACCTGGAGATTCTCCACCCAACTACACTTTAAAGTCAGCTCTGAACCTTCTCTCAGGCCCCTCCATCTGTGCACTTTCTTGTAAAGTCCAATTTTGGCAAGAGTCCTGCTAAGTCACTTTAAAGAAGAACCCTACCCTTGATACCTGGGTTGCTTTCAATATCTGATCAAATGTCCTCACTGCCCATCCTTGGGATCTGGACACTGTCCTGCGTTAGCAGGAGTTCTGTAGGTTTGTCAGCCACAATTTTCCTAAGACTTGATGGGCCCTCTTGGTACTACTCTGTCCACGGACCTGCTCTGCTCTGTGGCTGTAAATCCTCACTGGTCCATGCCATGTTCAGAACAGACAATCCTGTACTGAAGTTTCTTTTCTCTCATTGCAATAGTCCCCAGTGAAAGTTGTCTTCCCTGCTCTGACTTCTGTCTAGATTTGGTTTCCTTCAATGCTAGATGGGCATGATTTCATGTTTAGTCCACGTGCAGCAGCTCCCCTTCCAGGCCCGTGGGCTTCCTGGGAATGCTAGAGGAGACCAAACTCTTGGGCTGTGGAATTGCTAAGGTCTGGCCCTGACAAGCAGCAATGGGAGGGAATTGGGTGCATATTCAACTTCTGGCTGCTTCACATACCCACAGTTGCTCTGGATCTCAGGACCTGCGCTCCATGCTATTGCCTGACAATGGACTCTCAGGCAAAGGTGCATTTGCCAAACTCGGGCAGACCCTGTGGGATGTACGTGGGCACAGAGGCTGCAGTGTTGGCTGGGACAGGTGTGGGAGCCACAGTACTCGGCTTGAATCCTGCTCCACCCCTGTGGAGCTGTGACCGTGGCAAAGTCTTATGGCCTTCCCGAAATCTGAACGATGGCAATAGTCATAGCAGAGTTCACACCTATTAATAGGGAAGGGCACAGTGTCTGACACCAGCTCAGGAATAATGCTGGCACAGGAAACCCTCCTGGCACTTGGAAAGTGTCTGTGGTTCAGTGGCCCAGACCCAAGAACAACAGGACTGGGGAGACACAGAGCTCTGTGTTCCACTAAGATTCATCCTGAGCAAGGGTGGTATCCAGAAACTGGCCAACAGTCTGTTGGCTCCCATCCCATCAAGAGGCAGAGGCTAATCTGCCTCCACAACACCTCAGGCCTTGAACATGTGGCTTTTGGGGCCTGGGAGACATTCGTAAATGTGGCCCAGGCAGAGAGTTGGTGGGTAAGTGAGCATCCATGGGTGTTTGAGTCACCTTTTTTTTCTGCTGCTGTGACTGAAAGACCTGAGAAGAGCAATTTTAAGCAGGAAAAGTTTATTTGTGGGCTCAGGGTTTCAGAGGTTTCAGTATATAGACAGCCGGCTCCATTCCTCTGGGCTTAAGGCGAGGCAGAACATAATGGCGAAGGAGCGTGGTAGAGACAAGCTGCCCAAAGACATGATGATCAAGAAGGAGAGAGAGAGAGAGAGAGAGAGAGAGACTGACCTCGCTCACCAAATATGTACCCCCAAAGACATGCCCCCGTGACCCACCTCCTCCAGCTACACCCTACCTGCCTTCAGTCACCACTCAGTTAATCTCATCAGGGGATTGATCCACTGATTGGCTTAAGGCTCTCATAACCCGATCATTTCACCCCTGAATGTTCTTGCACCATGTCACATGTGAACTTTTGAGGAACATCTAATATCGAAACCATAGCAGACCATTGACCAGGAGAGAGGCTACATCTTCTCATGGACCTGAACCAAGAAAGGAGTCTGAGGAGACGTGAGCTGAGGTCAGACCAGCAGAAGTAGTAAGATCACATGCGCACAATTGTGAGATATGAGGAAATGTTTTTACCCACACACGTTTTTAAAAAAAATCTATTGAGATAATACTTATACATCTTTATGGTGTAAATTAAGATAATATAATCCATGTATATAACGTGTAAAGATCAAATCAGGGCAACAGGCATTTCCATCTCAAAAGTTAAACATTTTTATATATTATGATCATTAGACTCTTCTAGTTATTTTATATTCTTCATGGACTGTTGTAACCACATTACTCTACTGTGCTATAGAAACCAGAACTAGTTCTTCCCTTCCTGTTTTGATGCCCACTCACTGAGTTTTTCTATCCCTTATTCTCCTTGTCCTTCCCTGTCTCTAGTGCCCATTATTCCATTCTGTTCTTCTACGAGATGGACTTTTTAGTTTCCACAAATGAATGAGAACATGTGGTCCTTGTTGTCCTGTGCCTGACTTATTTCATTTAATGTAATGAAATGGAGGACTCCAGTCCCATCCATGACGCAGTCCATAATGGGATTTCATTCATTCTTATGACCGAATCACATTTCCTGTGCATGTGTACCACACCTTCCTTATCTGCTTATCTGCTGAGGGAAGTCTTGGCTGATTTTCTGTCTTCCTTGTTGTGCTAATGAACATGCCGTGATCAACATGGAAGAACAAGTACCTCTTTGACATGACGATTTCATCTCCTTTGGATATAGGTCCAGTGGTGGGATTGCTAGATCTTGTGATAGTTCTTTTTAGTTTTTTAATAGCCACCCAGTTTTTATCTGGTTTGTTTCATCCTGATTCTTTTCCAGGCCTTTTAATCCTCACCAAAAACTCACAAAGGGGGTCATGACTAGTCTCATTTTATAGCTCAGAAGCAGAAGCACCCTGGCTCACGTGGCCACAGGTGTCACCCCTAGTAACTGGCGTCCGCGGGCCAGGACTCTAAACAGGGGTTTCACATTGTACTTTTAGTCTTTATTTCCTGAAGGTGCTTTTTCTTAAAAAACAAACATGCCCCACTCCCCAACCAGACCAAAAACCAAAACCAAAACCAAGAAAACTTCTTATAGGTCAAAACTACTTTTATACTGGTGAATGCAATACCCCTCCCGCCTAGAAAACCAAAGCAATTTAAAGGTAATTTTCTTAGTACAGTTGGCCCTCTGTATCTCTAAGTTCAGCCAATTTGGGGTGGAAAATATTTTTTAAAAAAGTTAAGTTGTTGCTTATGTGAACTGTATAGTTAGACTGACAAGGGTTGCTTCTATACTAAATGTGTGTGGACTTTTTTCTTGTCCTAACTTCTTAAGCAACACAGTATAACATCTATTTATATAGCATTTACATTGCATTAGCTATTATAAGCAGTCTAGAGATGGTCTAATGTATATGGAGGATGCTTATAGATTATGCGTAGATACCAGGCCGTTTGATAGAAGGGGCTTGAGCATCTGCAGATTTGGGTGGTGTTGTTGAGGGTGTCCTGGAAGCAATGCCCTATAGTCATCCTGGCTAGGATAGGGACCAACATGGGTACCGCAGTGGGCTGGCTGGGTTTGGAGAATGAACCATTTAGGTTTTGCAAATCGTATGATCTCTGTCACAACTATTCGACTCTGCCATTGTATTTTATGCTAGGTTTTCTCTTGATCACTTTGTTTGTTTGTTTGTTTGTTTTCATCTTAGTACCATTTGGGAAAGTTTTTTAGCTTGGAACCACTTCAGTCAGTTCTAGCTCTGGAAACTTACAGAAGTAAGCTCAGGAAAACTAAAGGCTTCCTGTTAACTTAAAAACTTATAAACTTTCAAGTCATATTTCATAAATCCTGAAGTAAATGCACTTATGTGGGATGGATAAAATAAGTGGCTGTCTTCATCTTCTGTGGCTTAGGATAATGGCTTAAAAATGTGGTGACTCCAACCAATTTGATATACACTGATGCACCATGCACAGGCAGGCCCATTTAGGTGATTCAAAAAGTGACTGGCTAATGACTTTAAAGACTTTGATGAAGGGTTTGGATTTTTTTTTTTCATAAAATGTGAAGTTGGAAAATAATGTCACTTTTAATTCAATACAGTGTTTTCTACAAGGGATTTGTTATATAAAGGGTTTTGGTAATGATACTTATTTCATAAATTGCTAAAAATAATTAAATGAGATGTTGAATATCAAGCATCCAAAAGATGTTCAATAAGTACACTAGTGTCCACTTATCCACAGAGGATAGGTTCAAGACCCTGTGGATTCCTGAAACTGCAGATAGTACCAAGCTGAATACACAGTAGGCTATTTCCTATGTGCCCCATAGCATTGCCACCTAGTAGCAGAGTTAATTTGTCTTTCTATGTTATGTGTCTTGATGCTTCCTTTTCAGCACTGCTCTTACACTTTGTGGCCATTATTAAATAAATTAAGCATTGCTTAACACAAGCATTGTGATGCCACTGCCCTTGATTTTATAACGAAGATGGCTAGCAAGTGACTCATGGGAGGGTAGCATATACAACATGGATGTGCTGAACACTGAGATGATTCATGTCCCAGCAGGAGAGAGGAGGCAGTGTGAGAATCTATAATGTTATTCAAAATGGTGCACTTGTGAATTGTTTATGTCTGGGATTCCTTTAATATTTTCAGACTGTGGTCCACCATGGGTAATTGAAACCTTTGGAAGTGAAAGTACATCTAAGGGGAGATTCCTGTATCAGTGTTCATTCTTTTCCCCTTTAACAATGAAAGCTAATACCTGGGGGAGAAATGGGTTCAATCCAGTGTTTAATCCAAAGGACTAATGTTCCACAGAGTGCAGTTTGAGAATATGATGGGTAGTTTTGAGTGTGAACTTGGCTGGGACACAGACTCAAAATCTGGATGTCTCTGTGAGGGTGTTTTTATAGGATGAGATGAACATTTAAGTCAGTGGACTTTGGATAAAACTGCTTGTCCTCCATAATGTGGGTGTGGGCCTTACCCCACCAACTGAAGGCCGGGATAGGCTGATTCTGACCTTCCTCCAACAATAAGGAACTCTGGTAGCAGATGGCCTTTGGACTCCAAGTGCATCTCCTCTCTGAGTCTCCAGCCTGATGGCCCACTCCGCAGACTTGGGATTTACCAAGCCTCCACAATGGTGTGAGCAGATTAGTTAAGATGAGTCTCTGCCTCTGTCTGTGTGGGTCTGTCTCTCTGGAGAACCCTGACCCACACACCTGTATTCTAGGTGACATTCGAAGAGCAGAGGAGGCTGAACAGAAAGAAATAATAGGATGAGAAAAACAATCAATCTTTGGATAAGAGAATTATTTCTTGGTGTCAAGCAGTCTTTACGATATTCTCAATTTATTTTAAAAACAATTAACTTACATGTGGCTGCTGCTGGTTGGGCCTATGTCCTCGGAGATTGTCCACTCTCTTCCAGGGTAATAAGGCCGAGTTGATGAATGACAGTTGTCTTTCTCTCTGGAGCTGAGCTTGTGGCAGGAATTCTGTGGGGTGTGTGTGTGTGTGTGTGTGTGTGAGAGAGAGAGAGAGAGAGAGAGGTTGTTTTAAAAAACACAGAAGGGAAGTAGAGGGGGCAGGAGAGAAATGAAGGAAAGTTTTAAGCTTCATATTTCCAACTTGAAGACCATTATAGGAAGTAGCAGTGGCCTTCCAAGGCCAAGGACCACAAACTTGAAAGGGGCAGGATATGAAAACAAGAGGGAGTGATGGGCTGTTGAGTGGAGAAGGAAGCTCACCATATGCAGAGCCCTGGGGACGGACGAGTGGATAAACAGAGCCAGGGGCCTGGGCAGCCAGGGGTAGAGTTGGAGCAGGCCTGAGGGACACAGGCAGTGTGCTCCTAGGTGCCCCAAACATCGAAGAGCCACATGTGGAAAGAAACACAAGCTTCTAAGGCCCTTTTTAGTGGGTCCACCACAAAGGGCTCAAGTTTGGAGGGCAGCCTGGGGGGGAAGCGTGAATAAAGACATTCAGGATCTCGACTCCTGGAAAAGGGCAGGGGAGGGGTTGAAAATCTTCTGGAAGCTCCCGGCCACAGGGAGGCCAAGGTGAACGCCGTTAGGCAGCCGCTGTGGCGGAGCATTTAGGAAGAGACCTGAAAAAGACTTTACCTGAAGGATGTGCTACAGGATGGTGGTTAGAAGAGAAGGAGAAAATAGTACTTCAGCTGGGGATGAAGGGAAATGATCCTGGGGCACGAGGAGTGAGGCTTTTTTAAGTTGGTTGGCTGAGGAGGAAGAGAATCTCCATGCTCATATCAGCAGGTAAAATGTAGGCGATTAATAAATGAGGAAATGCCATAACTCAAGGACAGAATAACAGGTTGGGTGTGTATTTCCAGGAATGCTGTTTTCACGAAATTCTACACCAATCTGGAAAAAAAAAAAACAATAAGTGTCACGAAAATGAGTAGATGACAGTTTTTCCTAACTCTTCGGAATCATCCAAACCCTGAAATTCAGGGCATCCTTATTGGTTGGAAAATCTCAGTATCCCTGGGTACAAGAAAGGCACAACTATCGGGAGCAGGCATGAATACCAAGAGGCAGAACCTGCCACAAGGGTGAGTTAATTCTGGAAGGAGGAAAAAAAAAATTCCAAGTTCTCTGTGCTTACTGATATTTAAAGTTTTCGAATCTCAAAAGTGTCGCTGACATTTTGTTTCGTGGAGCAGCAGAGGTGGCTGCAGTCTAGCACTGCTGGGTGTAGCTCGGGCCCCTCCTCGTCTTTGTAAGTTTCAAAAGCAAAGAGGAATCGGAAGGATGGAGGAAAACTCTCCATTGGCTGACTCCTTTTATGCTAATGCCTTTGAACAAGCCTGGTAGGGACATAATCTACTTTTGTAGGTGAGCAGCAGCATGTGCAAACTGTCCCTGGAGACTCCCTTTCCTTCTCATTAAAGGTCCTGCGCCAGGGACATCCGTAATATGTGTTTGCTTCAGGGCTGTTGCGGGGAGCAGCTTTCTGCTGGTGGAGAGAGACATTGCTAGGCTGTTACCCCTAGCCTATACTGTGCCGCGATTTTAATTAAAGCATTTGAATGCTGGCAGGTCAGTATTGTTAGGAGGGATGTCTGATTAATTGCTTACTTCTTTGCCACAGCTATAAATGGGATGTCGGGAGGGTACATGTTAGAATCCAAACAATTCCCCCTGGAGTGGGTGACTAAATGGACTCAGAAGCCATCAGTTCCTTTCATTTGGAGTGAGACATAGCAGAGGAGCCAAAATTGCAGTGGTCATCAAACGATCCCATTTAAAGATGCCATAGGTGAGAACTGCTTCCCGGTGATGGATGGCAGGCCAGGACAACGCCAGCGCCCATGCCACCAGCCTCAAGGTACAGCAACAATTCAGCAGGTAGAGGACTCTGCGCTCAGCCAGCCAAATTAATAAATGTGCAAATTAAAAAGGATGTCAGAGCACTAAAGAAACATCTGCTAACCAAAGTAAAAAAGTAATGATGATGATGATAAATAGGGAAAGAGAAGAGGGATTTGTGCTTCAGGCAAGTTTCTATCCAGATGCACCCTTCTGTAAGGAGCAGTCAGAGCTGCCCAGCAGACAGTGGTGGGACATACGGAATGTTATCTTTTAGGGTTCAGGTGATAGACTTCTTGGACTATTGACACCTGAGAAATGCATTAGCAGATACCAGCAACTGTCCCCGTTCACTCGAGTGTCTATAGAGATTTTCAAATTTGGCATACTTGACATTTGGGGTCAGACGATTCTTTGCTGTAGGGGCTATGCAATTTGTTGTCACATGTTTAGTCACATCCCTGGTCTCTCCACACTGGATGGCTGCCCGTATCTTCTCCCCTCCCCCACCAGTCATTAAAAACAAAAATGTCCCCTGCTATTGCCGTGTGTCCCACGGGAGGCAAAATTGACCCCGTTGAGGATCACTGCCCTAGTTCAACTTGCTGAAACATAATATTTTCCATGGGAACAGGCACTGCTGGACAAACAATATTTATTGCAACATAATGATAGGAATGGCTCATAAAGGATTTCTTTGCAATTTTTCTGCATGTAAGCAATCAGGGTTGAATGGCATCTAGTGAGCCATACGTTACATGCAATAGTTGCAACTGATAAACCCTCTTGGAAAGTTTGAAATATTCACCTTTTAGAAATCCAACCTCCTATACCCATTCATACGCACACTGCTCTACTTTGCAAGCCTCTCTCCTTGCTCTCTTCTGCAGGAAATTTGGAACCAGAGTTATGTCTTCTTTTGCAACACAGTCCACAGGTTTGATTTCCAGGAGGTAATCCATCAATGACTCTTTTTATGACTTAAAACCATGTAAAAAAAAAATCTTGTAGGTAAACACAGAGCATCCTAAGATCTTCCCTGCAAACTTCCTGTTTAGAAATAACATAGTAATTACTAATTGTAATTATGTCCTGAATCTCTGCAACCAGCTGTCTGTGCTTTTTGTTGTTCAAGAAACAGGTGAAGTCAATACTAATTTTTGGCATTTACACAAGTCACCTGGGAAAACTAGGGCCAATTATTCACCATGACAGTTTGCCTTACCTATGCATTCATTTTTATACAAAATGAATTTTTCTATATCATGTAGTTGATAATGGCACTACTTGCAATTGGTATCTAATGGTGGGATAGTGGGATTGCCTCTTTATGAAATTAGAAGAGGGTCAGGGCTGGGGATTTAGCTCAGTTGTAGAACACTTGCTTAACATATGAGAGGCCCTGTGTTTGATACCCAACACCAACTTGTGGGGGCAGTGGGAGAGAGGACCAAATAAAGTGCAGTGTTCATGATATTATGATTGTGAGATCTTTTTATTGCCAAATAAAAACTTAGCCATTATTTCTGCAGAGAAAGGCTAAGTCTGAAGTCAAATTCATGTCACATAATCCACAATAATTTAAAAATATTCTGTTAGTACACTAAAAAAACCTTCTTTTACATAGTATTCTAGCCATTTCTAGTTTGTTAAAATATTTGACATTAAGAAGACTATTAAGCTGGGGGCAATAGTGCATGCCTGTAATCCCAGTGGCTCGGGAGGCTGAGGAAGGAGGATTGTGAGTTCAAAACCAGCCACAGCAAAAGCAAGGTCCTAAGCAAGTCAGCGAGACCCCATCTCTAAATAAAATATAAAATAGGGCTGGAGGTGTGGCTCAGTGGTCAAGTTCTCCTGAGTTCAATCCCTGGTACCCACCTGCAAAAAAAAAAAAAAAGGAAGAATATTGATATGTTAAAAACTGTGATGAGCAGACATAGCAATCCAGACATGATCCTCTAAGACCCAGTTCACCAAGGAGAACCTCACTCCTGTATTCACACAGACACACATGGGTGATCTTGGGTAGAAACTATCTTTTAGAATGATATGGCAAGACCTTAAAAAGTATCAGATCCTCACAAATCAAAGATTGCCCTCTGCAAAACACTCCCTACCTCTTTGATATTAAATAGAGAAACATTATACTTTCCCCATGGATATAAATATTCATCAGGGATATTTCAGGGCATATGAAAAATAAGTCAATGAAAAAATATGGTATTAACATGTCCATTCTCATATGCTTAATTTGAGGCCAAATGTGACCAGTTTTATGGCATTTGCTCCCAACTGGCTTGGGAGGGTGTGTCTCCCAACACATCCTCGCTTAACCAAGCCACCTCAAAGTCGATAGGAGAAACAGCAGATGAAAGGGAATGTCAAGGTCCATAATATTTGCAAGCTAACCCTTTGCTCCAGACCAATTCAGCAGAAATTTGCACAAGATTTGAATAAGCAGCCAAACTTCAGGATACTTGCCCAAATACAATCTCACAGTCTTTTTCAATTCCTCACAGCCTTAACAGAAACCAGACAGTTCTTCCATCTTGGATTACAGAGCAGTGAAGGATGCCAGTGTATTTATTAGTAAGTCTGAGAACCCTTTGTATAGTATGGGGATACTAAAATTACACTCATTAAAAAAAATGCGCTACGCAGAGATGCATCGAATATTCATCCATGCATATAAATACACATTCAGTTACAAGATCTCAAAAAATTGGGAGAGAGTGTAATTCAAAAGGGCTGCGGAAGGAGTCAGAGTCACAGAACTTCAAAGCATCGTGGAAGATCACCTGTAAAATTCCCCTCCCATTTCAAAGGGGAATCTGCCTCCCTGTTTTAGAAAGATTGACTAGAGAGCAAGACCCAATGGCCTCTGGATGATCTACCACTCTTGTGACCTTAGAACTTTCCTTTGATATCATCCTCTTGTAAAGATTCAGAGAAGTATCAGACCTTCCACGGCTACTGTTGAGTGTTATTGATTCTAATATAACTATAGAGTCAAAAATTGTACTGATTGACTATCGTCTGTGGCTGGCTGGCCCATCAGACAGGTAGGCTTTGCAAAAAGTATAGGAACAATTGTACAGGTGTGAATCAGTGACTGTATAACTTTCCATTGTGCTGGATGGCCAAGAAAAGCATTTTTTTTGTGTGTGTGTGTGTATTGCAATTATCATTAAATGATGATGTGAGGTGAAGAGAAAGATAAGCTGTTAAACAAACAGATCCCAGGCCAGATAAGTGCCTTAGGAGAGCTGAGTACATACAGACCCTAAAGTTTAATTTAGTCCACCAAATGTTTCGTAGAGAATGAAACAATATACACAATGTTCAACAACAAGAAGCACATAATTCACAAGTAAGCAACAAAGGGGATAGAGAATGCAACATTAGCAATATGGGAAAAAATGAAAAGACATGGGTTTTAAGACAGAAAAAAAATAGACACAGAGAAGGATCATGGGTATTTTAGGGCATATGAAGATTACATATTTACTAGTGTTGTGTGTTCACACTTTTGACAGGGATGGTATGTTAGGCAGTTTTCTGTTACTATAACAATATACCTGAGACGGGATACTTTCCAGGGCAGAGAAGTTTATTTAGCTCACAGTCATGGAGGTTGAAAATACAAACATCATTGTGTTGGCTCTGGTGAGGAATCTCTGAATGCACAGCATCGTGGTGGATGTCATCACAATGCTGGGAGTCAGATGAGGGAGGGCTCAGGTGGAGGATGGAAACAGAGTACCTTAGGTCCCATGAGAATTATGTTAATCACCTCCAAGGGCATGCCCCAAAGGACCTAATGGTCTCTTACCAGGTTCCACCCCTTAAACATCCCACTACCTCTTAACACTGCCACATTGAGGAGAAGCTCCCAGCACATGAACCTTCGGGGAACACCCTCGAGCCATATCGAAACGTTGGTCAGGTGACCAATAGGATGTGATGGAGAGATGACCTTGTGAGTGAGGTGCAGATCTCAATGCCTGGGCTCCCACTGGGCTCTCACACCAACCCTGTGACTTGGAGCAGACCGTGTTGCTACTCGGCACGAAGCTGAATGACACCAGCTTTCCTTTCTGCTCTCAGGGCCTTGTGTCCTTGCATCAGGTGTGTCTGACTTAGAATGAATATGTACTCATTAAAGACAGCCATGGCACGGGACCTGCATCAAAATCCTACCAGTGAACATCGGGACCTCAGTGGTGAACCACCATGTAATTTTTAAAAATTCATATGCAGGAATGTATTATAACCCATATCTCCAAGCACTGTGTTTGAGTAATGTTGATTTATTAGTACAGTAGAATCCCACTAATTAGCACTAATGACAGGGGAACCCATTGTGGATTATAGAATTCTGCAAATTAGTGAGTACATGAATAAACAATAAAAATCGGGAGTCCTACACTGCAAAATGTCCTTTTCCACTTATTTTGACAGGAAGGTATTTAATGTTGATTATTTATGATAATTCTTCATCATCCATTGCTAATGTTGGTTTTCGTTAAAAGGGGCATTTGTGAGGATTAATGAGATAACGCTTAGAAAGCACTTGGGCAAAAGGAGCAACACAAGTGCAGAACATTAGAAAGATGTTACCTAATGAAGTTGCAGAGAGAGGAAGACAACTTGGAAGGTTTAGATTGGAAATGCAGGAGACAGCTAGATATTTGGGGAGAATTATTGGAATTGTGTGTTTGTTTGAAAATGAACAATATCTATTAAATGACTAGAAAGAACAGATCTCAGTCTATGTTTTTCCCTGAAGTAGTCAGGTGGTTCAATATATAACGCTAGCTATTGTGAATGATCTAGTTCTTCAAATGGTATCGTCTAGCACTAGTAAAACTAGTAAAAGTACTAAATATTTAATAAAGGTAATATTTAATAGATGGAACTTAATAGATGTAATATTTAGTAGAGGTAATAAAATGCTATAGGGATTTAATTTAAATTTTTTTCCTAGGAGGAATTAACTTTTTTCTACTCCTAGATTTGGATATTTGATATTTTGTCTTTAATTATGGAAAATCTCTCCAGCACTGGGGACAGAATCCAGATTTATTCTTGGAAATGGCTGATCATACAGGAAATTATGCTTTAGTAGCAAAGACTATGTATTCATATAATATCTGCGACTACATACCAAAACTGTCGAATAGTTATTCCGCTAATTGAAGAAGTAAAGGTATACAACTAGTAGTGACATTCCAGGCTATGCGAGCCTTGAAATAGTTTGCAAAGGTATGCAGAGGTAGTTATAGGACTTTGCATTCCTCTAAGTCAATACCAATAGATAAGAGCATGACTTAAGTTGAAGTCTTACTACATAAAGTCATTCAAATGTAGTTGACCATGGTCAGTTCAGTTTTTAGGCTCATTCAGTAGCATAAAGTTTAAGTTGTTGCAGTAACTTAATTGCAGGTTGAGGATGAACATGTTATTTCTTACATGATAACACGTAATTACATCTTTGTGATATGATAGGTATCCTCTGCCCCAGGGCCTTATAGACAGGTATTTGTATATATACCAGCTAGTGTCTTTGTCAGGAAACAAGCAGACAAGAGAAAGTCTCCTGAAATGTTCACCGTTGGGCATTGCTGAAGGGATAGGAATCGGGGTTCAGAGCCAGGGCCAGGCACAGGAGAATTCTCCATCCTGTCTGCTGCTCTTTGATCCCAGAGGAACTAAGGCTTCCCACAAAGCCAGGGTGTCAAGTTGGCGTGCCCCAACAGATCCACGAAAGCTCATTTTGAAATTGTTCATTTGCCGTTGAAAGAGAATTAGATACCTGTTTGATTTAAATCCTGGGGAAAACTCTGAAATCCTTTTACAGTTTTGGATCTTGCATTTTGAAGCAGCTATCCTTACACAAAATTATGAAAATATATAGTAAAATTTTGAGGAAGGCTTTAAAGGGCATTGGGTTTTCCACACACACCTCAGATCCAGGGGTTCAGGGAAGGACAGGGCTTGGCTTCATTCCATAGTCTACTTCGTCTTTTAAATGAGAATTTCTCTTGATGATGTGTGTAACCCCAATCTAACTCAGTTTTAATGAGGGTGTGAGTTTGCCAAAATTTTTGCTTCTTTGAAAAAAAAAAAAAACAACCACCAAATGTACAAAATGTAAAATGCAATTAACACCACACAGAAGATTACTTTCATAGATACAGTCTGGGAATCCTACTTTATTTTTTTTCTTTTCTAAACAAACAAATAAAAACAAACTAATCACTGTAGAAATAAACAGATAATCCAAAAAAAAAATTCCATGAAAGAAAAGCTTATGTGAGTTCAAAATGTCTTTATTCATTAGTGTGTGTTCAGTTAGCAAAAGTATGTGAGTTACATATTACTGCCTACTAAAGACTGATTGTTAATAGCCCAAAATATAAATATTAGATGTCTTCAATTATTTTTTCAGCAGCTTTGCCTATAGTTTTTTCGAGTATGTGTAGTGATTTACAGTGAGTTGTGACCATGAGTCCCTAATCTATTTCTATTTAACTCAACAAAACGTGGCCGATGAGTCCCACTGGTGGGATGCTTTGTATCTGTTTAACATCACAGGGTGCTCGGTATCTGTTTAACATGCTTTCCTTCACAGAAATTAGAAAATTAGCAAGAATAAATGGGATAGAAACCAAGAGGGTGTTAGTCGGGTCTGACACCAGTGCTTTATGAACGTTCGATAGCATCAGAAAGTGGCAGAATCAATTTCTCATCCTTAACATAGGTGTTTCTCAGGCCAAGTGCGTTTTCCTTGCAGAATGCTGGCTCTCAGCAAAGCAACTCTGAGCCAGGGCTTGAGAAACACTGCCTCTCAATCCTTTGACATCTTGAAATAAAGCATTAAATTTTACTCGTGAGTACTAATGCCGGATGTCCATTAAAGAAGTGCTACATTTCCATCCCCTGGGCATTTTTAAAAAGGATTACCTGGGGACCAATGCTTCTGTTTGATGGGCATGGCATATTAAAAATGGCTACCTGAGACTTCAGCTGGGTCATAGTTTTTCACAGCCCCAAAGCAGTCAGGGTACCAAAACGTCATGTCATAAGTGGAAAACATTAAAACAACAATAGAATTCCTGTGGGTAGAACCTGCACTCACAGTGTTCACATGCAGGGGACATACAGATACACATGTGCTTACAGTAGACAGCATGAGATCTGGGGTATATTTGCATATGCCTTCTGGTGGACATGGGTAAAGAGGATGGCGGGAATGTGGAAAGTTGGAATCTGTCTTGCTGATTGTAAGTAACTACCCATCCAGAACCTTCAATCTCAGCCACACTTTTCTCCCATGCCTTGTCAGCCTCAGTTCCCAAGTTGAAGGAACTTGGGCAGTATTTGAGCTTTCAGAATAGCTGGGCTCCTTCTTTTCAGATCTATCGCTCCATGTAAGCCCCAGAATGAATTATGATGATGCAGAATTGTTGGCATTCTGAACACTACTGCTGTGAGACCTGGGAGCTGCGAGCATTCTGGTAATGCTGGGTCTACTTAACTTTGCAATAGCGTAAGGTATTCAGGAATCATTGACTATGAAGTTTGTGTTTCTGCAGAAAGACAGAAGGGGGCTGAAGCCACTATGAAGTTCATCTTCTGGGTCGTGCACTTTCATTGATAAAACGAGGGTCTGACCGTGAAGATACTGAACTGTCTGCAGGTGCCAAGGCTGTGGCTCACCCCCTCGCCACTTCTCTCCACTTGCAGACAAAACCACAGGCGTTTCTCCTCGGGCGGCTCCTTGGTTTTAATTATTCTCCAGATTGCTGCTGGGAACTTCGCTGGTTGTCTTCCCATGCCAATAAAAAAGAATGATAGCTTCTCTGTAAACAATGCAGTTTGCAACGATTTTAGCTTACAGTCCTTCATCAAATACTTTCAGGGAAAAAGGAGGTAACTAGTAGGAAGAACATGCAAATCCCTCAGAGTCTTTTCCTGGCTACTTTGAGGGAAAACCACAGAGAAGTGCATGCTTCATTTTACCGGTGCTTTATTTTAGAGCTCTCTTTCCCTCCAAGACAGACTTGATCTCCCAAGACAGTAGTAATAACAGAATGTAGGGTCAAATCTGAATCCCTAATATTTAAATTTATATCTATGAAGCCAAGTTTATTCAGTTCCTCAACCACTCACATAAAAACATGCCAAAACAGCACTAGAAGGAAACTTATTGTCCTAGGGAGTTTTTTTTTTTTTAAACATGTTTGTTAAAAATAGCATCAATCCACAGTCTCTATAACTTATTACACACAAATAGATGGCTTCACTTAAAGAGTGTGTTCTCCAATTTCTGGAAATGTGATCTTATTTTAAATTCACTGGAGGGTTTTAAAGGGGATACTGTATGTCTTATTTTTTTAACGTGACTATCTCACTGTGGAGTGAACATTCACTAGCTTATCTTCTTTGTTACACCTGGCTTTTTAGACACCATGTTTGTAAGGGACAGTCCAGCTGTCCTGAATCTTCTCAGGTTCCCAAGCCCTTGAGCAATCTACTCTATAAACCTGGAGGAGATGACATCCGGTCTACTCCTCTGTCATTAGGGGCTTGTTGAATTTTTTTTTTCTCAAATTTCTTCTTATGTACCTCCAGAAACTTCCCTATATAGTCATTCTGAGATGTCAATTCACTTCCCTCTTCATGAGTCGTAAGGAGTTGTAAGTTGTGTCTCCTTATCCTTGGGAAGGGTGGTCAAGACTCCCAATGAATGTCTAAAACTACGAATGGCACCCAGCCGACATTGTTTTTCCTTATGTGGACATACCTATAATAAAATTTAATTTAGAAAATCAGGCACCCTAACAACAATAACGAATGATCCAATAGACCAATCACTGAGGTATACTCTCATAAAAGTTATCGAACACAAACTCATTGCCTCTTTCTGGAATCTTCCACCTAGTATTTCAGGATGTGGTCCACCAGGGGTAACAAACTCCGGAAAGCAAAACCCCAATTAAAGGGGCCCCTACTGTATTTTTGCTTTGCTCTTCATGTTGGTTAATCCCGATTCCCTGGTGAAGTCAACTTTCCTGTGGGCACAAGGCTTAAATTTCATCCACGGTCCAGAGAGATTCCACAAGAGCTGGGGGTCAGTAAGTTATTAAATAATAGAATTATTGTTGCTTACCAGTCCCCAAAGCAGCCTTTGTGTGAGTCCACTGGCTTTTTAAAATGTGACTAGAGTGGGTCATTGGATGAAGCCCCCGATTATCTTACGCTTTTCATTTAATTCCTTTTTACAAATGTTTTTTTCTGTGCTTCTAAAAATGTAGTTCTTTCATTTGTGACCATCCAGATTTAGAGGCAAAATGTGTTCCAGCCGAAGAAACAATGTCAGAGGGCTTCCACGGACCTCCCAGGTTTCTCAGTAGGTTTTTCTAGGGCAGGCTTCAGCTCTCTCTACACACTCAAGAGGTTAATCAAATCCAAGAATGTGCCAGTGGCCACAGGGCTGGAGTCAGGGGTTCAAACCTTAGACAACTGTGAAATGCTCTGTGCTCCGTAGAAAAGTCCCCTGGAGAGAGGGGTTTTTTTTTTTTTTTTTTTTTTTTTGGTCCAGTAAAACTTATCTAGAAGGGAACTTTCCTTTGGATTTATCTGAAAAAGATCTTTTCCCCTGATGGTGTCTGATTAGTGATGATCCTAGGGCTGGAAATCCCTGCAGAGAATTTTCTCTACTTATTGCTGGAAATATGAGTAAAACATCAGTTTTTGGGGGGACTTTGAAGACATTCTCGCCTGTGTCCCTCATGTCCCATGCCACGTTGTGTTCTGACTTCTTAGGCAGGGCCAGGGGCTTCTCTGCAGGTGGCTCTAGGTTTGCTGATGTTGCAGTCACAGCCACGCCCTCCCCAGGCTGTAATCACAGCAGGTCTCAGGGCCTCTGAAATTTAGGTCTGTGGATCAGGGTGGCCTGGTTGCATTGGGGACACCTTGCTTCTGTGGTGCCCCTTCCACAATGGCTTTGGGTAGGTAGCAGGAGGCTAAGAAGAGGGTGAAGTCCCCACAGCTTCCACCAATCCCAGTTCAGAGAATAGAAGTCATTTTTTCTTAGGTCATCTCATGGCGCTGTAGCCAGCACGCCACGGACAGAGTCGAGTCCAGAGACAGTTACGGAGCCTGAGAGACCCAAGGTCACCGTGCCAGAAGATGCAAATCTGCTGAGGGCCTTTTCAGGTTTGCAGATGACTAAGCCTTCCTCCCCGTGGGGACTAAGCCCACCATGCTCATGACCTCATCATCTCACAAGGCCCCAACCTCTAACAGCATATGGGGGGCTAAGATTTTAATATGGGAACTCTCAGGGGACACAACAGTCAGTGCATGGCATAGTATTCTACCCCGCACCCTGCAAAATACTCCTTTTGGTGGCAAGATCCGAAGTACAGAATAGATGCCCTGGATTTTTTCCTCTTAAGTCTTGCCAGGTAGTCTGATCTGGGCTACCCATCAACTTTTCTCTTTATTTCTTCATTTAGTTACATATGACAGTAGAGTGTATTTTGACATATCATACATACATGGAGTATAACTTCCCATTCTTTTTTTTTTTTTTGTACCAGGGATAGAACTCAGGGGCACTTGACCACTAAGCCACACTCCCAGCCCTATTTTGTATTTTACTTAGAGACAGGGTCTCACTGAATTGCTTAGCACCTTGCTTTTGCTGAAATTGACTTTGAACTAGCGATCCTCCTGTCTCAGCCTCCAGAACTGCTAGGATTACAGATGTGCACCACTGTGCCCTGTTAACTTCCCATTCTTGTGGTTGTACATGATGTGGAGTTATACTGGTTGTGTATTCATATTTGAACATAGGAAAGTGATGTCCAGTTCATTCTACTGTATTTTCATTCCCATCCCTGTTGCTTTCCAACCACTTGGCCTTGTCCAATCCAGTAAAGCTCCTCCACTCGAGCCACTGTTTTGAGTCAGCATCAGCATATCAGAGATAATATTTGGCCTTTGAATTTTTGGAGATTAGCTTATTTCCCTTGGCATGAGAGTCTCCAGCTTCCTCCATTTACCAGCAAATGCCATAATTTCATTCTTCTTTATGGCTGAGTAATATTGCATTGTGAATATGTATCACGTTTTCTTTACCCATTCCTCTGTTAAAGGGTACCAAGGCTGGTTCCATATCTTAGCTATTGTGAATTGAGCTTCTATAAACATTAATGTGGCATGTCAATACAGTATGCTGATTTTAAGTCCTTTGTGTATATACCAAGGAGCAGGATAACTGGGTCAAATGATGGTTCCATTCCAAGATTTCTAAGGAATCTCCACACTGCTTTCCAGAGTGTTGCACTAATTTGCAATATGCCAGCAATGTATGAGTGCACCTTTTCCCCCACATCCTCACTAACATTTATTGTTGCTTATATTCTAGATAATTGTCATTTTGACTGTAGTGAAATAAAATCTCAGTGCAGTTTTAATTTGCATTTCTTCAATTGCTAGGGATGTTGAACATTTTTTCATGTTTGTTGACCAATTGTATTTCTTCTTCTGTGAGGTGTCTGTTCAGTTCCTTGGACCATTTATTGACTGGGTTATTTGTTTCTTTGCTGTTAAGTTTTTTGAGTTCCTTTTATATCCTGGAGGTTAATGCTGTATCTGAGGTACAAGGGGCAAAGATTTTCTCCCATTCTGTAAGCTCTCTCTTTATGTTCTTAATCGTTTCCTTTGCTGTGAAGAAGCTTTTTAGTTTCATTCTATTGCATTTATTGATTCTTGATTTTAATTCTTGTGCTTTTAGGTATCTTGTTGAGGAATTCCGCCCCTAAGCCGACATGATAGAGAGTTGGGTGTACTTTTTCTTCTATTAGGTGCAGGGTCTCTGGTCTAATGTCTAGGTTCTTTGATCCTCTTTGAGTTGATTTTTGTGTAGGGTGAGAGACAGGGGTTTAATTTCATTTTGCTATATATGGATTTTCAGTTTTCCCGGTACCATTTGTTGAAGAGGCTATCTTTTTGCTAATATATGTTTTGGGTGCCTTTGTCTAGTACGAGATAACTGTATTTATGTGGGTTTGTCTCTGTGGTCTGTTCTGTACCATTGGTCTTCATGTCTTTTTTGGTGCCAATACCATGCATGTTACAACAGCTTAAATTATGTAGTATAATTTAAGGTCTGGTATTGTGATGCCTCCTGCTTTACTTTTCTCACGGAGGATGACTTTGTCTATTCTGGGCCTCTTATCTTTCCAAATGAATTTCATAACTGCTTTTCATTTCTATGAAGAACAACATTGGAATTTTAATATAAATTGTGTTAAATCTGTATAGTGCTTTTGGTAGTATGTCCATTTTGACCATATTAATTCTGCCTAACCAAGAACCTGGGAAATATTTCAATCTTCTAAGGTCTTCCTCAATTTCTTTCTTTAGAGTTCTGTAGTTTTCATTGTAGAGTTTTTTTTTTTTTTTTACCTCTATTGTTAGATTGAATTCCAATTTTTTTTTTGAGGATATTTTGAATGGGATAGTTTTCCTAATTTCTCTTTAAGTTGATTTGTCTCTGACATATAGGAATGCAATTGATTTATGGGTGTTAAATTTATATCTGGCTACTTTGTTGAATGTTGAATTCATTAGTTCTAGAAGTTTTCTATTGACTTTTTTTTTTAGTCTTGTAAATATAGAATCATGTCATTGGCAAATAGGGATAGTTTGAGTTCTTCTTTTCTTATTCCTATCCATTCAATTTCTTTATTCTAATTTCTCTGGCTAGAATTTCTAGGTCTACATTGAAAGAGGCCATCCCTGTCTTGTTCCAGTTTTTAGAGGGAATGCTTTCAATTTTTCTGCATTTAGAATGATGTTGGCCTTGGGCTTAGCATAGATAGCTTTTACAATGTTGAGATATGTTCCTACCATCCCTTGTTTTTCTAGTATTTTGAACATGTATGGGTGCTGTGTTCCATCAAATGCTTTTTTCTGCATCCATTAGTATAATCATTAGTATAATTGTCTTTAAGTTTATGAATGTGACGGATTACATTTATTGATTTTTGTATGTTGAACCAACCTTGTATCCCTGGGATGATCCCTACTCGATCATGATGCACTATCTTTAAAATACGTTTTTATATGCAATTTTCCAGTATTTTATCAAGAACTTCCTTCTGCATCTATGTTCATCAGGGATATTGGTCTGAAGTTTTCTTTCCTTGGTGTATCTTTGTCTGGTTTTGGTGTCAGGGTGATACTAGCTTCATAGAAGGAGTTTGGAAGGGTTCCTTTTCTATTTCATGGAATAATTTGAGTAGGATTTGTGTTAGTTCTTCTTTGAAGGCCTGGTAGAACTCAGCTGGTCCTAGGTTTTTCTTTCTTGGCAGGTTTCTGATGGTGTCTTCAGTTTTATTGCTTGAAATTGATCTGTTTAAATTTTCTATGTCATTCTGACTCAATTTGGGTAGGTCATATGTCTCTAAAAATTTGTTGACATCTTCAAAATTTTCTATTTTATTAGAGTGTTTTCAAAATAGTTTCTGATTATCATCTGTATTTTACTAGTGTCCATTATGATATTTCCTTTTTTATAGCAAATTTTAGTAATTTGAGTTCTCTCTCTCTCTTCATTAGTTTGGCTAAGGGCTTTTCAATTTTATTTATTTTTTCAAAGAAGCAACTTTTTGTTTTGTTGATTTTTTGGATTGTTTCCTTTGTTAAAATTTTATTGATTTCAGTTCTGATTTTAATTATTTCTTTCTTTTAACTGATTTTAGTGTTGATTTGCTCTTCTTTTTCTAGGGCTTTGAGATGTAATATTAGTTTTTTTTTAATTTGTTGATTTTCTGTTCTTTTAATGAATGAGCTCAATGCAATGAATTTTCCTCTTAGCATTGCCTTCATAGTGACTCAGAGATTTTAATATGTTGTATCACTATTCTCCTTCACCTATAAGTATTTTTTAAAATTTCATCATAGATTTCTTATGCTACCCCTTGGTCATTCAATAGCATATTATTTACTCTCCAGGTATTATAGCAGCTTCTATTTTTATTTTATCATTGATTTCTAATTTCATTTCATTATGGTTTGATAGAATAAAAAGTATTATCTCTATTTTTTTTGTATTTGCTAAGAGTTGCTTTGTGGTCTATAAAATGGTCTATTTTAGAGAAGGATCCATTCGCTGCTGAGAAGAAGGTGTATTCAGTCATTGAGAGATGAATATTCTATATATGTCTGGTAAATGTAAATTGTTAAATGTATTTTTTAGTTCTATAGCTTCTTTATTTAGTTTTTGTTTGAAAGATCTATCCAATGGTGAAAGAGATGTGTTAAAATCACCCATTATTATTGTATTGGGATCTATTTGATTCTTAAACTTGAGAAATGTTTGTTTGCTGTATGTAGATGCTCCATCATTTAGAGCATAAGTATTTATGATTGTTATGTCTTGTTGATGTATAATTTCCTTAAACCATATGAAATGTCCCTCTTTGTCCCTTCTGATTAACTTTGTCTTGAAGTCCACTTTATCAGATATGAGGATAGAAACCTCTGCTTGTTTCTGAGATTCACATGAATGATATGTTTTTTCTCATCCTTTTACCTTCAGTCTGTGGATATCTTTGCCTAAAAGGTGAGTCTCTTGAAGACAGCATATTGTTGGGTATTGTTTTTTAATGCAATCTGCCAGTCTAGTTCTTTTGATTGATGAGTTTAGTCCATTTCATTCAATGTTTTTATTGAGATATAATTTTTTAATTTCCTATCATTTTGATTTCTTTTTTTGGTTTTTAATTTGAATTAGTTTCTCTTTGATTGACCATTCTTCTAGTATTGTTCTTCCCTTTGCTGGTTTTCACTTTTATTTTTCATCAAAAACATCTTAGTGCGTATGTTTCATAGTACAGGCTTTCTAGTTGGAAATTCTTTTAAATTCTGTTTATCATGAAAGGTTTTATTTCATCATCAATTCTGAAGCTTAATTTTGCTGGATTTAGTATTCTTGGTTGGCATTCATTTTCTTTTATTGCTTTGTATATATTATTCCTAAGAATTACTAGCTTTGAGAATTCTGGGTTGAGAAGTGAGCTGAGATCTGGATTGGTTTCCCTCTAAATGGTACCTGTCATTTTTCTCTGGCAACCTTTAAAATTTAAAATTCTATCTTTATTCTATATATTAGGCATTTTCATAAAAATGTGCCTTGGTGTGTGTGTCTGTTGTAATATTTGGGGTTCTGTAAGCCTCCTGTATTTAGTTTTCTAATTCATTCTCAAGGTTTGGAATTTTTTTCTGGTATTATTTCATAGAAAAGACTGTGCCTTCCTTTGGTTTGTATCTCTGAGCCTTCATCTACACCAATAAATCTTAAGTTTGTTTTTTCCATGTTATACCATATTTCTTAGAAGTTATGTTCATGGTCTCTTAACATCATTTCCCTATGGTCAAATTTATTTGCAAGATTATATATTTTGTCTTCATCACTTGAGATTCCATCTTCCAAGTGGTCTAGTCTGTTGGTGATGCTTTCTATTGAATTTTTAATTTGGTTTAGTGATCCCTTCATTTTGAGGATTTATTGATTTTTTTTCTCAATCTCTTTTTGTTGAAGTGATCTTTTACTTTTTGTATTTTCTCCCTGATTTCATGCCTTTCATTTCCTTTACCTTACAAATTAACTATGTACATTCTAACTCCTTCTCTAACATTTCTTTCATTTTGATGGCAATGGATTCTGTTTTTGGAGTATCTTGGTTTGTTTGGGGTGAATTGTTCCTGTGTTTTTTCATGTTGCTTGTGTGTCTACCTATGTAACAGTATGCATGTGAGGAAGTAAAGTTTCTACCCTGTAGACTTATAGTGTCCCTGAAGGTTTTCAGTACCTCACTTGCTGAGAAGCTGCCTGTCTGCTTTCTTGGTTTGGAGCAGCCAGGAAAGTGACCTGTTCTATTTTATTATCTTGAAACCTCTCTACCCCATCAACTTTTGAAAGTTTTCAACATTTCTAGTTTTTTCAACCTGCACTTGGCATTAAGAATTTCATACCTACCTTTCCTGAATGCTGTTGGCATCATCCTGGGAGAGGACAGAGGGCTGCTGAGAGTGGGGCTTTAGGTACTCTCTCTGTTTCATAAACAGATACCATATCACCTCTGTTTTATTGGAGTAAAGAGAGGCACAGAATCAAAAGTGAGCTTGCCCTGGAATTACCATCCTGACATGATGAAATTGGGATCTGATCATGGTCTCGCCAGTGGTATGTATTCCCTATCTCCATGGAAAAGAGATGAATCAGACTCCTCCCATACACATCTCAATATCCAACACTGGCCCCAGCACTATTCATATAAAATGTGACTCTCATGCCTGCTCTCTGCAGAGTATCAATAGGACCCTCAGGGACACAGACACAAGTGGGATAAGTTTTGCCTTCCAGGAGCTGTAGTGTGAGGGGAGGAAAATAGTCAAAGTAATAGAACAAAGAAGAGGATGCAAGTACTATGGTTTGTGTGTCCCCAAAGTTTTTGAATTTGTTAGCTTGGAAATGTGGTGCTGTTGAAGATGTGGTAGAACATTTAAGAGGTGAGACCTGGTGGGGAGCGATCAGGTCATTGGTACTACCCTGGAAATGATTTGATGCAGTTCTTGGGCAACCTTGATTAATCAAGAGATATGGTTGCAAAAGAGCGGGACTGAACCCTGGATTTTCTCTGGCTTCCTGTCTTACTATGTGGTATTTCTCTTTCTCATGTGCTTCTATCTTGATGTCATTCACCACGAAGCCCTCTCAAGAGTCAGCACTGTTCTGTTTGGATTGTAAGCTTCCCAAACTGTCATTTGACTAAACCTTTTTTTCTTTAGACATTACCCAGCCATGGCCATATTATTTTAGCAATGGAAAATAGAGTAAAACTGTGCCCAACAAGTGATAGATACATCAATAAGCAATCAGAATTAAAAACAAAGCCATGTCCTCCTGCCCACATCCTGTGTGGGTGGTGGGAATGGGATTCCCCTGGGTGGCATAGGCTGGCTGAGAAACAAAAGCTAAGATAAATAAAATAGCAGAAAAAAAAACCCAAAACAAAACAAAACAAAAACCCCACAGAACACAGAAAGTATTTTCGAAGTGGGGGCAGGATGAGCAAGCTGATTAGACGGATCGAGCTTCTAGACAAAATGGAGCCTGTTCTTGCCTTATTTATATTGGGAAACACCAAAGAGATTCTTTAGAATGTTCTTTTCCAAAAAAAAAGGTTAAAGGTGGGCTGTTCAGTTTCTAATGGGTTATGCCCATCTCCGGAGCTACTATGATGGAACTTCGTACGAAACCCACTGGAGGAAAAGGCCACATATATTGGGCAATCTATCGCCATGGGAGGACCATAGAAAGTTCCCAATACCAGGCCTATCTCTCCCTGGCTTCCATGCTATGCTGAGAGAAGATCCTCATGTATTTCATGGATGGCTTCCTGCAATGTACCCACAGAATAATTCTGGCAATAAAGTTCTGCAGCAGTCCGGCTGCAGCAAAATAACCGGGGGGTGATGAGGAACTTGTGTACATTGATACAGCAGGAGTGGGAGCCGTTTACTGTAGGACAACAGAGGTATTTATACATTCCACACAACTTATCTTAATTAACATAAACTAGATACATCAGTCAACTAATAAGAAATCTCCACAATTAATGGCTCACTGGTGCCACCTCACAAACCACTCCCCCTGGCAAAATGCCAGGCGCCATCCTGACTTGTTTACAGACTCTAACAAGGTTCAAGGGGAACACCTGAATGATGGGTGGATTTTGACAAGGGCTCCTAGATGATGGTATTCTAGGCAGAGCAATGGGGAAAAATCGAGGAACCAAAGAAGCCATATATTTCAACAAAACAGATTGGTTTGGCACTAGAATTGGTTTTAAGCAAAAGAGCAGGCCATGATGCTGGAATGGCCCCCTGAGGGCTGGACCAGAAAGGTCCTCAATGCCCCGCTAAGATGAGATTGAGGGTCTGTATGAGATGGAAAGGGAAATGTGCAAGAGAAGTTTCGAGATCTAGTCTACAGGATTTAGTAATGGTTTGGAGGTGGGTGGATAGGAAGTGTGGCCATTGGTTGGCTGTGGGACTGAGATGCTAGTGATGGAAAATAAAGGTGAAGGAGGAGCATCCTGGGTTCTCAGTGTGACCGTGAGCTTGTAGAGTTGGTCATAATAGGACATCAGGTGGGGAGGCCTAGTGATAGGTGGGATGTGGGTGGAACTGAGAAAGGATGGCTCCTTTGCAATCATTTGTTCAGAGATGGTAGTAAAAAGCTAACCGTGAATCTGTGTTGAAGCAGCCCAGGTTATGCACTGTGGCATAAAAAGTATTACACGTGGGAGGCATTTGGGAAGAAGGTATTTTTTTTTTCTGAAATCCATGTCTGCCTAAATGCAGTACTCCTAACTCCCCAGACCCCCAGGAGCTTTACAACCACAGAAGACTTATCACTGCTGTGATAAGCAAGTACCACACCACCATACCTAGATGGACATTGTCACATGGCCATCATTTCTCTCATGTGTCTTCTTAATGGCCTATTAATCTTTCTTAAAGCAATGGTTTCCCCTTAAGGACTCTTGCTCTTCTTCACCACCTATTAGAATGGGAGGTAAACCTCAATTCTCATCACCTCCAATCCTATTTTTCTGTGAGCTCCCACATACCCTCATGAATAAAAATCTCTCTTTTCTCTTGCTAGTCTTCCTCTTGTCAGTTTAATTTACATAAGGACTCAACCTCAGAATGTAGAATAAAATTTCTTCTTCCCCTGTGGTATCAGCACTCCCTAAGGAAAGAGGAGGCCTAAGGCCAGGGTCTTGTCCAGAGTAGAAGGCAGGAGAAAACTCGGAGGACGGTGATCAGAAAGGGAGGAGGAGAAGTGGAAGGGTGTGGGGAATGGAGGGTTTCTGAATGCAGGGATGGCGGGTGGGAGGGCAGAGAAATATTTCACAGTGAATTTGAAGGGGCCCACTGCATTTTCTGTTTACTACCCTGCACCAAGCTTGGGAAACATCCTTTCTTTGAATCCCTGACAGTAGGCCCACAGCAGAGAGAAGGCAGCAACCTCACCTGATGAACTTAGACAGGGTAAGTGATTTTGCCAAGGTTGTTCAGCTGTGAAGGGAACCAAGGTCAGAGTCTGCAGGGCCTGACTTCTGCTGTTGGATGTATTGTGTCAGCTCTTTCTCCAAAATGGGACAAGATTCTGCAAACTGAGCTTTTAGCTTCTGGGTAATCTATTTGTTCTAAATCAGAGATCCACAAACCATGCTGGTGGGACAAATCTGGCCCACTGCCTGTTTCTGTAAATAAAGTTTTATTGGCACACAGCCACATCAATTCATTCATGGGCTGCCCCTGGCTGCATTCTCAGGGCAACAGCCGAGTCGAATGGTTACGAAGGAGACACACAGAGCCCAGGGATTTTTCCTCGGTCCTTTGCAGAAAAAGTTTTTGCCAACCCTTGTCTTAAACCAGGAGGTTGCATACAAACTGTTATAGATTAGAAATTCTAATTCCATCTGATGTAAAATCCTTGTCTTACACTGAAAATATACCTATAGAGAAAATCAGCAAGTGCCAAAGTGATTTCTTAGAGGGAATAAAACCAGCCACTCTAAACTGTCCTTAATTGGGCTGCTGTTTTTCTTTCCTTTTTTTTTTTTTTCCTCCAGGGATTTAGAAGAAGCAAAGATGACAAATGAGAATTTGGTGATGCTGATGAAGCAGCACACATCAACTCAGAAAAGACTCAAGCCTGGAAAAACCTTTGTGTCTCTCAAGAGCACAGGAAGCATGGCAGTGTGGGTGGGTTGGTCAGGAGTTACAAAAGATCATCATTCATAAAAGACAACAAACAATCCCCAGGGACTGTAAATGTAGCACACAAGGGGCACTGGCTAATTTGTCCCCCATCCATTAGGCAGGACCCCAGGGCCCTGAGGAAGGACATCTGTCTCTATTCTTTTGCTGCGTCTGGCAGTACCAAGGGCTCCTCAGAGGCAGGGGGTGTCCCCTGGGCTGGCAGCCTCCCTGGCGTTGGTAAGCACAGTGGGCTGTCTGAGGTGGCAGTCCTGCTGGGGCACATCTGTCCCTCTCAATAGTCACACTGCTAATGTCTCACTTGGTGACAAATGCAAATTGGGTTGCTTCGTCCAAACATGTCAGCCTCATTAGCAGGTGCACTGTGATTGGCACAATCACCCCCCTTCCCATTTCTTCTGTTTTTATCTCCATCAACTTAGGGGTCGCTCATCCTTCAGGATTGCTCCTGGGGAGGTGCAGTTATGGGGGACAAGCAGAAAACCCCTTCCGAAAAAGAAAGTTCTATGTGTTACTGGGAGATGTTTACCCTGGGTCATTATTATTATTATTTATTTTTTTGCAAAGAAAATTACCATCTCTAGTTAAATACTCAGCCAACCCAGACAAGAATAGACCTCGATCTGGAAGAAAACGGATGGCACTTACTGTGTGTGCTCACGGCAAGATGGTCTAGACATTTACAAATCTGCAGATGAGAAATATGACATTTTTAATAAAGGATCTTTATTTTAGTTTTTGTCAGTGTCTCACTATGGGAGCCAAGCTGTGCTGGAACTCACAATCCTCCCAGCTCAGCTGGGATTACAGGGACAGTATAGATTTTTAATCTGTTTCAATGCATACATGTTGATTTAAACATTATTCTAATGAACCATAGTGACAAGTCTTTGAAAATTTGCTTTTCCTTGTATTTAATTTTTAACAACATCCTTATGTAATTTTCTTTCTTAGATCAGAACTTTCAAAGCATAGAATGAGTTTGAGTTTTTTTGACATTTAACAGTTACCTTGTGATAATGCAAGCCTAGAATTCAGCTGAGGAGGATACTCATGAGCAATAAATGCCCTCATATTCCTGAGCTTGGATTGTCTTTATTGTCATAGAAATCCTTCAAAATATTTTTTATTTGTTCTTTTTAAGATATACCTGACAGTAGAATGTATTTTGATGTATCATGCATGCATGGAGTATATCTTCTCATTCTTATGGGTCTACATGAGGTGGAGTTACACTGTTTGTGTATTCACATATGAACATGGGAAAGTGATGTCCAATTCATTCTACTGTGTTTCCTAGTCCCATCCCTTTTTCTTCCCTTCATTCCTCTTCATTCAATCCACTGAATTTTTTATTCTCCAATACCCCCCTCCTTATTGTGTGTGAGCAAGATGCCAATAATGTGTTCATTTCATGAGCATAGATTAACTATGAAGGTAGAGGGTAATATGGAGATTCCACAAAATATTATCAGATACCAACAGATAATCTCACTGTGCATTTTGGACTGTCAATGTACATTTTGAGAAGTCCTTTTGCTGCTAACCTCTCACATGATGCTTTCAAAGTGCCTTACAGGGTGAGCAGATGTACTGTTTTTCTGGATGGAAACTTATGGATGTAAGCAAGGTACCTTTGGACTTTGAGGTCAATAATTTAACTCTCAGAAATGTAACAACTATCTTTGTGCATAAAGAAACTTTATTTTTTTCTGCCAGATCTGTTTATCATAAAAATAAAAATAACGAAAATCTTCAGAACTTCTATATCTTTGCTCTAAATTTCTACAAAATAATGAATGAGAAAATTTAACAATCAAATATATAATTTCCTCATAGTATGCTTTATGCTTTATTTCCTTCTTGTTTCCCCCTCATTTGTTTGTTTATTTGTTTGTTTGTTTATTTTTGAGATGGGTGTCACTATGCTGCCCAGGCTGGTCTCAAACTCCTGGGCTCAAGTGACCTAAGCCTCAGCTTCCTGAGTAGCTGGGACTGTATCCACACCACTGTGCCCAGTTGACTTTATCCTTTATGTTCTTAATATCAAATAAATGGATAAGAATCAATCTATTTGGCCAAGTGTTTGGATGACTATAAATACAGGTGTTTCACATCAACAACAAACATCTGGATTTTCACACTTGTTTTTGAGCATGTGTGTTTGGTGTCCTGTAATTCAGTCTGTGTGTGCTCAAGGCTTCTTTTTATGGATTTTATCAGGGAGTCCTCACCTTTTAATTGTAGCATACATTCAGCCTAAGTTATTGTTCAATGTTTTTTCTTAAAGGTCACTTTTTTTTTCTTCCTAAAATGATGTTACTGGGCTGCTGTCTCTTTAAGGGAATCAAATCCTCTCTGTGAGGACTCAGAGCGCCTGCTGTGCGCCTGTCTGGGGAGGACAAAGCCAAATGGAGAGAGGAACGAACTGTCAGAGACACAGAGAGATGGAGTGCACTGGGCAGGGGGCCATACAGAGCCAAGGACCTTCTCAAGAGTCTGGAATCGTCCAAGTAGCCATCTCAGCACACGGGCCACCCAAGCTCTGAGGGTCCTCTTTCCACTGCCACCTCCATAACAGTGACACCAGCACTTCCTCTTTTCTTTTTCTTCTTAAAGCACTTGGCTTCTTCTGGTGATAGCCATTGTGCCCGCATTCCTCCTGGGTCTGGGCTTCCTCTTGTTTTTCTCCCACCATTTTCCAAGTCCCAAATTGAAGAAATAAACCTTTGAACTTGGAAGTGCCGAGTGCTCTCATTTTCAGCTCTTGGTTCCAACCCAGTCAAAGCATAAACATCAGGTGCCACTCCACAGAGCACACTCCAGGTGTGGGGACACCTGTTCCCTGAAGCTACCTTTCACCAGGAGCCCAACCCATCCAGAGGTGTCCTTGCAGGTGAGGGAATGTGGTGTGGGAGGTGGCCTGGGGATGGGGTGGTGGTCTGGGACTGGGGGCACAGCCCATCAGAGTTGGCCCATGTATCCCGATTTACCACTTTCCCTCAAAGACAATCCAGATGGTGCATGCCTATAATCCCAGCGGCTCAGGAAGCTAAGGCAGGAGGATCAGGAGTTCAAAGCCAGCCTCAGGAAATGCGAGGCACTAAACAACTCGGTGAGACCCTGTGTCTAAATAAAATACAAAATAGGGCTGGGGATGTGACTCAGTGGTCGAGTGCCCCTGATTTCAATCCCGAGAACCCCCCACCCCCCAAAAAGAGAAAGAAAAAGGAGGAAGAGGGAGGAAAATGGTCAGATGTGTTTTGAGAGTTGACTCTTGTTCAACTCTAAGTTTGCTTACTTACCTTGCACAAAGATTCTGCAGTATCCATGTAGAAAATTAGGTTCACCTATGAATGCCACAGATACAATTCATCTGACCCATACGGCAGCATCACCACCTGTCTTGAGCATACATGTTCACAGGAAGCCTGGCCCTGGGCTCAACACCACAGTTCTGGGCTAGTTTCATAAGTTAAAGTCAAAGATCTACCTTTTTATAAACTCTCCATTTGATCGATCGCAATTTCTTGGGTGTTTCTTTGCAGAATTGGGTTGATGCACATGAGCCTTGGCAAAAGTAGACGATTCAGTGGACTAGCACAGCATGTGGAAAGGCTGTGAGTGTTACATTATTTCAGGTGCTCCATTCAGAATGAAGTAAGTATTTTTTTGTTCTGAAAGCTGCAGATGGATTTTTGGTACAAACTACTGGAAAGCTGCTGTCACTTGGAGTTGGTCTGTTAAACTCTGGGGCCTGGAAAGGACTCAGCCTGCAACGAGGCTGTATACTTCAATGTCTTTAGGAAGAAAACAAACATGGGAAGGGGAGGGTATGCCGTCCCCATGACGGCCACGTGGTGACTGGATATTGCAAGTCCTCAGGGCCATCAGATTAAACGTGTTTTAAGATATTGAAGGAAAGGGTCTGCAGATGTCCCCTTGATAGTTCCACCTATCCATTTATAGGCCAAGCAACAGAGCCCAGAGTCACCCTAGGAGTTGCTCAGCCTCACCCAGCTAGTCAAATGGAGAGCCCACCAGAACCTGGAACTGTGACCCCAGCCCCGAATGGCTCCCATCTACACCAGGAGCTCCCACAGTGGCAAAAGAGCACTGAAATCTCCATGCATGTTCATCTTCTCAGACTTGAGCCTCTGCCTCTGTTATATGGGAGTCACCCGAACAGGTTTTACTCATGTGATTGGAACAAAGATTAAGGAAGATTTTATACATATATGTATTTAAAAGGTAAAGCACTAGTTGGAATAGAGTAGTCAACTGTCCTTTTGTGCTGTCTTCTGTCTGGTCTTTTTTCTTCCCTTCTTTCCAGTAACCTTGTCTCCCCTCCCCTCTTTCTTCATCCTTTGCTTTTCCTGTCTTGATTTTGTGGTTCTACAAAAAGTGTCAATGTGCTTTTTGTTTTTATTTTTTGTGCAGTGCTGAGGATCAAACCCAGGGCCTCAGGCAGGCTGGACAGGCAGCTCTTCCACTGAGTTACATTCCCAGCCCCGGTGTGTGTGTGTGTGTGTGTGTGTGTGTGTGTGTGTGAAGTATCCCATACATATCAAGTGGAGAAGCTGGTGCAAAGCTTGTCAATGATATGTTATGGGACAGGTAGCTCTGACAACCCACATGGTACTGTCATTTATATGTGTCCTTTATAAGTGGCAATCCCGAGTCCCAGCTTCATCCAGTCTTTTCAGCAGTGGTCGTAGGTTATCCTTAACATATTTGCAAGAATGGCCAGGAGGTTCTGGAACAGTCTGTGGATTCTGTGCGAAGCTAACGGAAGCGTTTGTGAACTGAAGACTCCATCTTGGCCTCATGAGAACCGTGCTCCATCTGGTTGATGTGCGTGTTGATACGAGGTCTGGGTATCAATGCTGCATGGGAAACAAGCAGAAGATGGTCTGCAGCCTACAGTTGTGGGGGGCCTCCTGGCATGCTCAGTTTCCCAGGTGCAGGGATGCCAGGCTGACAGACCCCTGCAGGATCAGGACCACAGGAGGCTCTCTCCTTGATACCATCCTGGTGTGACCAGATGAGTCCCCTGCTCCCATGCAGACCCCGTGGCAGGTTGTCAATGACCAGCCACCCACTGCATCTTGTGTTTGGCCATCTGATTCTCAACCTTTCTAGTTTGTTTTTTTGCAGGAAGATAGTCTTGGGGTGTGTGTGTAGGTGGGCTGTGGTTGGGCAAGGGCCCTGTCCTGAGGACAAAGATGTCACTCTGCTTTATTCACCACTCTTTCTCCTTTCTGAAACTTTTTAATTCTAATCCCAATATTATTTCTTTTACCAAAAGACATAATAAAAATTTTAGGGAATTGCTTAAAAAAATAATAAACATGTAAAAACACACTTACACTGTCTGTATCCTATATCAGTGCTTCACAAACTTAAAGGGTTTAATTGTCTGCATTTTGGGGGAGGTAACTGCTACTATCATTCTCTGGAACCAGATTTGAGAGCTCGTGCAGTTTTGCTCCTCTGCCTGACCATGGTAACCATTGACTCCGCCATTTTGCCTCCATTGCTGTCTCTGTGGCATTGGAGAGTGATTGGGCAATGACTGATGTTTATGCACTTTAAGTTACAGCTGTCTTAGCTTCAAAGATGTCACAATTGCTGCATGTTCCAGTGTCTACCGTTCCACCTGCCCCTCTCATGGCAGTCCTCTTGGACTATTTGTGTAGCTTTAACAAAAATAGCCTGAACTGAGTGGCTTATAATCAGCAGAGATGTAGTTCTAAGAGTTCTAGAGCCAAAAGTCCAAGATGAAGGTGTCCATTGATTTGATGTCTAGGAAGTGTTCAGAGATGACATCTACTCATTGTGTCCTCAGGTGGTGGAGGGGGCAACTGCAGTTCTCCAGGGCCTATTATACAAAGCACTAATGCTACTCATGAGAGCTCTACTCTTAAGACCTAGTCACCTCTGCAAGGCCCCACCTCCTAACACCAACACCCTGGAGGCTAGGATTTCCATATGGGAATTCAGAGGGATACAAATATTCAGTTTGTAGAATACTCCTTCCTGTTCATGCCTCAGAATCCCCCTCAACATTGCCCCACCAGTAGCCTTTATCAAATTTTCACGTGAATGAAAATTACCACAATTGCAGTTGAATTATCCACAATTCCTGAAATGCCATTATCATCTTCTGACCTACTTGTTTGAGGGGAAATTTGAAAATCTACACTTGATCAGGATAACTACACGGAAATACATATCTAGCAATGATATTTTGGGGATGTGTGTATGTGTGCTTTCTCTTGGAATCTCCAAAGGCTTATACTGAGTATACTCACCATAAGGTCCCATTGAGGGAGGTATCTGTCTCTTCCAGGAGATCTCGTCACCCTTCAAACATGCACCTGCATCTCAACACATACTAGACCCTGTGTCAGGGGCCCAATGATGGCATGGGCCTTTTGTCCCCGAGAAAGTCACCATTATGAACAATTAATAGACTGGGTTCTCAAACAGAATCACTTGTGTTGAGTTGAAACTTCTCTGGATTTAACCTGAGGAAAGAATTCATCTTTTGGAACTTTGGGTTTGGAGGGATCTGACCAGGTGGAAATTCTAGGTCTCAACATCGAGAAATGTTTTAACATGGCCTCGTGAGCTCCAGCACCACACACACTAACACAGCCATATACACCACACATGCACCACACACATCCACAACACAACATCACAACACCACACATCACAGCATACACACCACACACACCATACACCACACCATACACACCACACACACACACCACACCATATACACCACACACACCACACATATCCACAACACCACCCACATCACACACATCCTCAACAACACCACACACCACACCATACACACCACACACAGCACACATACCCACCACAACACCACACACACCACACATATCCTCCAAGACTCCTTTGACACTCTGTCCTTTCCCTTCATCTTTTTCTTTCCTTGTCATCTGTCCCCTAGACTTACCCCCTTTCCCATTTTTTCAGCCTCTTTTTATTCCATATAATTAAAAAGACATCCATGAGCAGATGAGAAAACATTCCTTGCTTTTTCATAGCTATGAGGTGTGTGAATGATTTTATATTTAGCATCATTTACCAAAATGATAAGGATAGACTGAGTCTGGGAGAATATGTTGATAGTTGGAAAGCAAGAGATGAATAGGAGTTATAGAAATTCTCTTCACAAAATAGACATTTTTCAAATTTTAATGAGGAAATACATTTCTATTCTTAAGTTCAAAGCTAAATAAGGAAAAGATGTAGTAAAATTTGCCAGATTTTACATGTATTAAAAGTCAGGATAGACAGGGATAATAGCATAACTCAATATTTATGATGCAGCAGCCTCTATATAAATATTAAAATGAGGCAGTTATCATCAGAACTATTTGTTGTTTATATTTGCTTCAAATTTTAATGAACACAAATGTTACTTAGACAGCAAAGTTCAATACCTGAAAAATAACTCATTTGCCCATTGATGAAACCTCACTATGGAATCTTCATGGGGAAAAGTCTTTTTTTTTTTCTAACTGAATGATAATTTAAGAAAATATTTTTTTAAAAGGACTTATGCTTCCAGAAACATGGGTTAGATAGACTTTTCCCTATTCTAAGAGCAACTGAAAACCAGGGACAGCAAAGTCAGAGTAGGGGAGTCTAGGTTTTCACCTTCACAGGGTAAGGTAAGATGGCAGCTCCCCACCCAGCTCTGACTGCGACAGACAAAGCCTAGAGGAAATGGGACTTGCATGCCATCCATGTTCAGGAGACCCTTCCTCCTCCCAGGACAGACCATGGAGAATGCTGGGGAGCCTTGGCTTTCAGCTCCCTGCCCTGTGGTAAAAGCGCCCCTCTTCCTGTCTCTGGGAGGCCTTCAGAGTTGGCTGCTGGAACAGCAGATCTTCACTCCCCTCAGCAGTAGCAAGGCCACCCCTTCACCTCCTGGGTGTCATAGGGAAGGGTGAAGAGGCACCTTGTCCTTCCCCAGCAGGGCAGAGTCACCGGGGTCCACTGAGTAGCTCTCCCATCAGTAAAACCCTTCTTAGCCGTAAAAGGGGTTCCTGCTCCGGTGTTGAAGAGACCAAGTAGTAAACCTGGACTTTCCCTCACTTGGTAATCCTGAGGTGCTGTCCCTCTGGATCAGCAGACAAGTGTCAGCGGAGGCAGCAAAAACACAAGATCTAAATAAAATAAGGAATCTCATTAACATAATGACTAGGTTTTAATGTAAGATCATGTATGGCGTGTGTCAGAAAGATAATAAACTGAAAGAGAAAAGAAAAGCAGCATTCACTAATGTTACAATTAGAGACGCTACAATTGACCAGGGTTTGAAGGCAGGCATCTAAAAATACCTCTGTGGGGCATTATGAGCATTGAAATAATCAAAAAATAAAAAGTATTAACCAAAAGAAGAGAAGATGTAAAGAACAACAAAAGAGATATTTTAAAGCTGAAAATTTTTAAATTGAAATAAAAAACTCAATAGATGGAATCAATGACCTTGAAGTTAGATAAGTACATAACAATCAGACAGAAAATAGGTGGGGAGGTGGGGACACAGAGTATCCAGCACATGTACAATCATCATAAACGGTCTCATCTTTGTGTCACTGAAGTACCTGGAAAGAAGAAATAGCACTATTGGACCTTGATAAGTTATAAATATGGTGATATTTAAGCAGCCACTTAAAGATTGTGCAAAATATTCCAACACACTATAGATAAATCAACGTAAAACTAATGCTCAGACAATCCATAGGAAGTCAGGAAAAAAGCAAATAAGAACAAAACATAGAGAACAAACAGAAAACAAAACATAAAATGGACACAGACTCAAGCTTTACTATATAATTAAATACACTAAATGCAAGTTATCTGAATATACAATCTGAAAGGTATGAAATAAAATGCCAAATAGAAACATAACCCAACTCTTTGCTTTTATATAGGAAATACATCCATTATAATGACACATGAAGAATGAATTGAGCAGATGGAGGGGTATACCATGCAAGCTTTAAACAAAGCAAAGTAGGAGTGGAAACACTGATAACCAGATCAGGTAGTCCAGAGCAAGGAGGTTTACCAGGGTGAGAGAGGGGTGTTGCATGATTAAAATGATTCCATATCAGTTCCCCAAGAAGGCATAGCAGTACTGACAATGCTTGTACCAAAACACAAAGCAAAATATATGAAGCAAAAATGAATAGAAATACACATGTATAATTGTAGTTGGAGACTTCAGAACTGTCTCTGAACCATCGATAGATCCAGACAGAAAATTACAAAGAATACAGAAGAACTCAAGGAAACCAAAAGGATTCAATGGACACTTAAAGAATACTCTATTCAATAACAGCAGTGTATGTACATTTTTTCAAATGCCCACAGCACATATATAAGGTAGACCGTATGCTGGATCAAAAAATAAACCTCAGAAATGTAAAAGCATTGAAATCATAAGGAATGGGTTCTCCACCCCCCCCCCCAAAAAAAAAAATCAAACTAGAAATCAATAACAGAAAAATCTCCAAACAGCTGGAAACTAACTCATGTTGGTTTTAAATGATCTCTGGGTCAAAGCCGACATCTCCAGGGAAACAAAACAAATCCACTGTGAACTGAATGGAAATTAAAACACAATGCATTAAAATTTTGAGATACAGCTAAATCGGTGCGAAGAGGGAGATGTATGACATTAAATGATTAAATTAGAAAAAAGACAAAGCTTCAAAGCAATACATGAATCTCTCACTTAACTAATCTAGAAAAAACAGGGAGCAGAATCCATCCAAAGGGAACAGAAAAATGGAGGAATGAAGAGCAGAAGCAAATGAAATTAAGAACAGAAAAACAGAAAAAGTAATGAAACATATCTGATTTCTAAAAGGATCAATGCAAGATACAAAATTAACATCCCATATACCAACTTCCCTAACCCTTTTATGAGTTCTAGAAGTGGATTTTCTTCTTCTTCTTTCTTTTTTGTTTTTGCAGTACCTGGGTTTGTTAGGCCAGTGCTCTACCACCAATCTGCTTTTGTGCATCCCATGAGCTGTCATGTGTAGATTATCATGTCTTCTGCAAATCGGAACAGTTCATTTTCCCTTCAGATCTGTACGCATGGTATTTCCTATTGTGGCCATGCTGTACCGGCAGCTCCTCCAGTTCTGTGCTGAATAGAAGTGATGAGATCTGTCACCCTTGTCTCTACTCACAGGAGAGAGCATTTCTTCTTCACCATGAAGCATTTGGTCACCTGAAGGTTTGTTTTTCATAGATTTTTTTTTCAAGGCAAGGAAGTCCTTTATCACTATTTTTTTCAAGTGTTAATATGGTAGTGGATTTGTTAAATGATTTTTTTTTCTGCAATAATTGATAAGTTTGTGTTTTTTTCCCCTTTCTTTCCTTCTGTCATCTGTTACTGTGGTGGATTGTATTGAATCATTTTTTAATATTGAGCTAGCCTTTTCTTCCTGGAATAAACCCCACTTAAGTCATGCTGTATACCATTAAAATTCAGTATTAAAAGGATAACCCAAATGACTGAATTAGAAAATAGAATGAAGTCATTTTGCCAAAGAAGACATAAAAATGGCAAGCGAGTACATGAAACATGTTCAGTATCACTGAGAAGTATAAATCAAGATTATAACGAGATAGCACCACACACAAAGAACAGCTAAAACAAAAACAGTGAAAACATCTAGCACTGGTGTGGATGCGGAGAAACTGGATCTCTTGGGGTTGGTGGTAGGAATGTAAAATGACTCATCCATTTTGGAAAATTGGCAGATTCTTAAAAAACTAAAACATAATTATCATATGAACCCAGCAATTTCATCCATGGGCATTTATTCCAGAGAAATGAGAACTTCTCCCCATGTTCATTGACTGTCTTATTTGTAATATCCCAAAAACAACAACTACCAAAATGTTCCTCAATAAGTAAAATTTTAAGTAAATTACAGTAAATGTATAACATGGAGTACTACTGAAAATAAAAAAAAAGAGGGATTTATGGATATAGGCCAAAAGTTACGTAGGTCTCTAGGGCATAAAAAAGAAAACAATGTCAAATGTCACATACCATATGACTCCATTCTATAATATTCTTTCAGTGATAAGATACGGAGTCAAGAAAGCAGAGTAGTGATACTGGGACTTAGGGATACTTGGGGAGAAGGGCAGATTGGATGGCCAGGAGCAAACACACTGGTGGCAATGGGATAATTCTATATCTTGATTGTGGTTTCAAGAATATCCCATGGTGACTGTGAATAGAATGAAGAAACACACCTATGTGTTGTACTGCTGAAGGTTTTCTGGTTTTGATATTGTAACATAATTATGCAAGATACAACCTTTGGGGAAATTGGGTGAAGGATATATGGGATACTCTGTACTATGTTTACAACTTTTTTTGTGTGTATTTACAATGATTACAAACTAATATTTTTAAGAAATAAATAAAAGAAAAAAACCACTTCTATATCTCTACAAAACAAGAGAAAGTAGTAATTCTATATGTGAGTTTATGGAATTGTTTTCATCTGGCATTATCAGGATAGATTATAACTGAGGAACAGAACTGCTGAGTAAATGAATGAAGGCAGGATGGATGGAGAGGTAAGTGGATGGGTGGAGGGATGATGGATGGATGTGTGGATGGTGGATGTATGGATGGATGTCGGGCTGGGTAGATGGATGGGTGGATGGATGGATGGATAGATGGAGGGATGGATAGAGGGAATTGATAAATGATGGATGGGTATGTGGACAGATGGGTGTGTGGATGGATGAATGGATGTATGGATGGAAAGGTGGATGGATGGATGGGTAGGTGGATGGGTGGGAGAATCATCCAGATCTTAACAATTTTTTTTTCAAGATCTGAATACTCATCTTTTATTTAATATCTGTTCTACTTTGATTTCACAGCAGCACAACTGTCAAAAGAGTCTGTAGAGACCTGCTCAAAGATAGGAAGAGGAATCTTTCAGCCTCTGGCTAAATGCTCTAGGGGAACATCTAGAAATGAGATTCACAACAGGATATAACACATCTGAAACTAGTACAACTACAAAATAAGGAACCTGGAAGCCAACACTCTGATCACTACTTCATTCATACAGGAGAATTCACCAAAAAGACTGAGGTGCTGGTGGCATCTGAGACACAGGACGCTTCAAAATGCGTTTCTAAGGCTTGCTTTCCCTTTTTATTCTTATTTTTTCACAGCTCTTCTGAAGCCCAGATCTCAATGATCATTTTTTGCCACCTATAACAACCCATCTACACCCTCAGTTCAGATTTCCCATCTGACAAGAGGAGGTGAGAGCTCCCCTGAGCAATGCTGTGTCCTCTAAAATCATGCCACTCTTGTTTTTGATACATAACTGTTATTTGGCTTTTCATTCCTGTGACAAAACACCTGAGGAAATCAAAATAAAAGGATGAAAGGTTTGTTTTGGCTCCTTGTTTCAGCGTTTCCGACACGCTCAGTTGGCTCTGTTGTTTTTGAGCCTGTGGACAGGCAGCACATCGTGGTAGGGAGCACACAGGAGAGTAGAGCTGTTCTCCTCGTGGCAGCTGGGCAGCAAAGAGAGAAAGATAGGACTGGGGGCTGGGGTCCCAATGTCCCTCATAGGGGCTGCCCCCAGTGATTTGACTTCCTTCCAGTGGGTTCCACTTCCCAACAGCATTGTGGATGGGGCCCAAGCCTTGGGGGACTCTTCTGAACCATTGCAATAATCTTCTCTCATGGTACCCGCCACATGACCCATCCCTAAGTCCACACATATGTAATTATCTCTGACCCCAGTGCCACCTCCCCATCGGGCAAATCAAAGAGGTAATTTTAGGGGGTCATAAGTTCACATGAACATCTCAGTCTTTGAGTTTCTCCAAATAGGACTCAGACGCAATGCCTATTTTGTGATTTTTTTTTTTTTTAAATGCAATAGTTTCTTCTACCTGATCAAATAAAATGAGTGCTCAGGGCTGCTGCCATACATACCAGAAGGCCCGGGAAGGAGGAGGAAGGGAAGACAAAGCAATTAGTACTGCTAGCCGCTGATGTAATGATCAGTATCGACAAGAGAAACCACCCTAGTAATACCTGCCACCTCTGTGGACGTTAACCCTATGCAGACCAAACCTTGCAAACTTGAAAAAAAAAATATTGTTGTTATCAAGGACATGTCATACTTGTGAATATATCTGTGCCACCGAAAGAGATATGGCATCTTTAAATTACGGGTAACGTAGATAAAGAGCTGGAGCTCGGCCAAGGTAAAAGTTGTAAAACTGGATTGATTTTTTGCTACAGCTTGCTAAGGGCTCCCCAGAGCCAGGAGGCAATGTTCAAATATAATAATTGATAGCCTGAAAAAAATATTTCTGATAAGTGTGCAGAGGTAACGCAGAGCCCTGCCTGAGATGAAGTGAGCCTTTGTGCTTCCTCAAACCCGGCGACCAAAGTGACCCAGATCGGCTGCTGCGCTGCTGTTGGGTCTCTGATTAGAGCCACCAAGAGCCTCCTGCTCCCGCCCGCCCCACCTCCACCCCACAAGGCTTCCAACCTCCTCTTGCAGGCTCTGCAGCTTCCTCCAGCTGTAGAGAAAATGGTCTTACCCTTCAAACAGGGGCATTTGTTAAATGCTGTTGTGGAGAAGTAATTATCCGACAATCAGACCTGTGTGTGTGTGTGTGGGGGGGGGGAATCGCATTCGTTAATATCACCTTGGGATCCCAGGGGACAGAGGGGTTCAGGCTAATCTGACCCCTTTTCAGTCTTGCCTTGGTGAGCTGACCACCTCACGCTGTGAGTGTGTATGTCTAAATTGCTTGGGATTCAATTGAACACATTAAAATTTAAAAAGGATTTAACTGAAATTTTTCAATAGCTTCTGAGAGGGGGGATAATTTATTAGCTTGGAGTAAATTAAAATCTCAAGCAGGGGTAAAGACTTCCAAGATTGCTTTAATACATTTTATATGCTTTCAAAAGAAATGTTCTTTTAAATGGTCCAAAAATCAGCTAATTTTGTCCTATTTAGCAAATTACCTCCTAAGGCCACAATGTTGAAAAACTTAACAATTATTTTTTTTTTAAAAGCAAAAAAAAAAAAAAAAATAATGGAAGGGTGGAGAAAATCATATACTTTCCATAGGAAACAACCAAACCCTAAATTGCTGTGTTTTTTATATGCCACAGTTAGGATTTTTTTTTTTTTTTTACCTTTCTTCATTCAAAAGTCAGTGAAACATTTGTGTTACCTTCTGCCAGGCCACACGGGGACCTTTTTCTACATGGTGATTGTAGGCATGAGGCGCGTCGAAGGTTAATGAAGGGCATTGGGAAGCAGAGTCCCATGGCTGGGCTGATAATTTACACCTTTATTTCAGGCCACATTCACCTGTGGAGCAGCCTTGGAGGTGAGTCAGACTTGTTGCCCCCGTCAGCTCAAGAGGCTCTACCAATCCTGACGTGGCAATTTCTTGCTTTGAATTTTCCATGGAATAAAAAGACATCTTCCCAAATCCAACTGACATTCTGTAAGAAGAGAGATTTTTTTCCTTATCTCTTTCACCTTATTCTTTCTTTCATGTTTTTCTTTTTTTCTTTTTTTCCACCATAAACAATAGTTGTTTTGATTTGCATTTTGAAGGATTTTCTTAACATGCTGTGTACTGCTCTCGATTTGTGGTCCACTGGGAACTGTCTTTCCTCTGTCTGGAATGACAAGGCAGTGAAAAGAAAATTTTCTTTTCTGAGCAGTACTTCTGTTGTGGAATTCAGGGTAGAGAATGCTGGTGACCTTTGGGGGCACTTTAGATATGGAATGGTTTGAAGTCATATCTATGATCATTTTAGAGACCATTTAGATTCCAAACTACATCCTGTAACATAGATATAAATATAATACAGATGCACATACACAGAGATATCTGATTAAACATAAGATAGATATAATAAAGAGCTAGCAGGATAAAATAAGGGAGAATTAAAAGGAGCATGGATTAGCTAGTCTGAGAATCTTGTCCTTTCTAATCAAGAATTCATGATTTGAGAGTCAAACCTGTATCCTTGGTACACGTGAAATACAGCCCAAGGAAGCAGGCAAAGATACATGACCCCTACACAGCTGTGACTCCCAGATTCTTGTTGCTCAGTTTGAAAAAGTGACTGCTTCTATCCAGGGCCTGTCAAAAAGATAAAAGTTAGCCCAAACCTTAGGATTTGGGACCAGTCTGAGGTCTGAAATTATCACCCAATGGAAACAAGTACAGATGATTTTTATGGTTGGTTGACTCAAAGGGCATTTGGAAATTTGCACCCGGAGAGGGAAGAAGGATAAATTATAAGGATTTCAAGCTTAACAAACTCTTCCTCATGTTTTGTGAACCCAGTATGTGTGAAGCCTTGCTTGCAAAATTTACCCAGTAGTCACCATTACTCATACGGAATGGTGATTAATCAACCCCAGGTTTCTTCAATTTTCTTCAACATTTCTGTGTTCTCTAGTTCATTAGTATCTTTTATCTTCTCATTTTTTTCCTTCTATTTAGATTTATGCTTTTTTGAGGGGGAGGATACCAGGGATTGAACTCGGGGGCACTCGACCACTGAGCCACATTCCCAGCCCTATTTTGTATTTTATTTAGAGACAGGGTCTCACTGAGTTGCTTAGTGCCTTGCTACTGCTGAGGCTGGCTTTGAACTCATGATCCTCCTGCCTCAGCCTCCTGAGCCACTGGGATTACGGGCACATGCCACCACTCCTGATTCTTGAGATTTATTCTTTTCTAACTCTCTCTAACCTAATAGGTTGAACAATTAGCTCTTTAATTTTCTCTTCAGATACTGGTTTATTTGGATCTTTATACCATGTATCCTATTTTTGACAATCTCCTTTTCTTACTGTCTCTCCTTTCTTTGATTTTATGTGTTTGATAGCATTTCTTTATTTTGTTCCTTGTCTCCTCCCTAGGTTGGTAAATGATTTAAGCATTTTCATTTAGATTCTTCTGCAAATTGCACTACAGGTGGGCTGACTATAGAGCCAGGAAAGGATTAAACTCCTCAGCTCCTTATGTGCGTGGCCATCTTCCAAGCCCTAACATCGTGGCTCATAAATTTTTGTAAGATTTGAAAAATTTTAAACATTTTGCATTTTTTTTTCCTTAAAGAGGAAATAATACAAGCTCCATAAATTACATAAGCTTCAGGTCCCAGAAAACCTGGTTCTGCAATACCTGTGTGTGTTAACAAGCATTTATTTGGTGGAATAGAGTCTAAATTTATTAGCATTCCTTTCTTGTCCAGAGGAACAAAACTTTTTAGCTCTTACTTTTGTCTTCTGTCTTTATGCTATTGTTGACTAGTACTTTGAATCTTTATTTTTATTTTATTATTATTATGTTTTGGTACTGGGGATTAAACTCAGGTGTGCTATATAACTAAATCACATTCCCAGTCCATTTTAATTTTATTTTTTATTTTGAAACAGGATCTTGCTAAGTTGCCAAGGCTGCCCTCAAACATATGATCCTCCTACCTCAGCCTCCTCACTTGCTGGAATTACAGGTATGCACCAATGTGTGTGTCCAGCATACCTGGTATGTATTTTTATTTTTAATAAGTCTGTTTAGATTCATTGATAGTCACTTCTTTGTTCATTGATACTTGCCTAAATATTTACCCATTTTTAAAAATTATCAATGTTTCTCATAATTTTTAACTTTCGAATTTGACTTCTTAGATACATGTTCTTTAGTATTTCTTGCATAAGAGATTGTGAATGCTTTAATCTGTAATATTCATGAGAAAATATCCTTCTTTTACTCTCACATATAAATAATTGTTTAATGCATTTACATTGGCAGGAGAATCTGCTTTCTTCTGATCTCTATTCTATATGATTAAGTATCTATAGTCAGCACAGTTGTGTTTCCTTTGTGGATAATTTTTCTTTTCTCTCTATTTTAAAGATGTTCTCTTTGTTTTCATGGCCCCTAACGTCATTCTGATGAGTCTGGCTGTGAATTTATTTTTAATGGCTTGAGAATTGGAATGCATTTCCACCATGAGGCCTCATAGTTTTCTTCGATTTTGGAACATTACCAATTACTTTTTCTTCAAATATTCTTTTGATTTTTTTTAACCTGGTAGACTCTATACTAGATGAATCAGGAACATTATTTCTGTTGTTTAACTCCTTTTATATTTCATCTCTTTATATATATAATGTGAGTGATTTTCTCTAATTTGTCTTCCCTTTCATTAATTCTTTTCTCCACTATGTCTAGTCTGCTGTTTAACCTAGCTAATGTTTTAAAATATAATAATGACAAAAATTTTTTCATGTTACTGAAGTCTCACATAGAGGTTTAGATATCTACAACTCCTGGAAATTTGTCATTTTACCAAGGTTTTCTTATCTTTCACCAAGTTGGGAATAATGGCTATGTTTGATGAGGAATCATTATGAGATTTTAAATAGGTGAGTGACATAGGTGTTGGCTTTTACTGTTATACAACAGGCATTTATAAATATTTATCAAATATTTAAAATATGGTGTCCTGAGGCCTTTACTGCAATACCTAAGTTGATACTAAGCATACCTAGAATAGGGATCTCTTATCAACTCTGTGGGTCAACCTGGGTGCTGAGTAGGAGACCCATTTAAAGAATAGGAAAGTTGCTCAAAGTAACTCGATTAGGAAGTATTTCAGCAGGATTTAAGCTTACGCAGTTTACTTCCAAACTCCATGCTATAAATATGAATAGCAATAAACACTTATCCAGTGCATACTATACTTCAGGACATTTTCTATACATTTTATAAATTAACACATTTTTACATTATCGCAAAAATTCCATAAACCAGTTATTAATTTTACCCCAATTTAAAGGTGAAAAAAAACCACAAAGAAGCAAATCAAGACTTAGTATGTATAAATGTGGCTGTATAACCAATGTGATACTGCAATCTGTACACATGGAAAAATAAGAATTCATACCCCATTTGAATCAAATGTGTGATATGTCAAGATCATTGTAATGTTTTGAGCAACTAATAAAAAATTACAAAAAAAGACTTAGGCTACAAGCCACAGAACTAATAAATGTTGTCTTGGGTTTTGATTCCAGGCAGAAGATGCTAGAGCTCATCTGCAGAAATTATCCTTAGTGTTGGGGAAGAACAAAAGATTAGTTAGCTATGTGCCCTCGTGCTCAATAAGGACAAAACTAGAGTTTCAGCTGATATGATGGTCATGAGGATGGGGGAGAAGCAGATTTCAGAGCTGTGAAAGAGTTAAGACAAAACCACTTAGCTTCATGTAGAGGTCCAGAGAAGAGCCTGTGGGTCAGGGAGCACCCGAGGATCCCGAGGATTATTTTCTGGCTTCTGGCTGCTATTTAATCATAGTGCTTTTACACCTGCCCGAAATAGGGATAAGTGAATAGCAATAGTTTTGGATGTCAACACAGAGTTGGCTCTGTTAAAGAAACATGAGACTGAATAGTTTTGCTCAATCCAAGCCTTATTTTGATAACATTTTATCAAAGATTTTTTTTTTTAATCATACAACTCAGGAACAACTGTGGTGATTTTTGTAAAATGAATTTTCTGCAAATGCTCACCCCTCTGTGGGTAAGTAAATACTTACATTTAATTTCCTTTCAGGGAAGGGCAACTCACCACTCTTGTCTGATGTAATCTCATTAGCGCCTATTTCCCTGGGATGTAAAATAAAGTGATCATTTCAGAAGTAATTCACAAAATCCTCTCCACTGAGACCCTTGCATGTCTTGAGTGTTCTGATTATTGTCCTTTTTAAATGAGGATGAGTTCCCATCAACCAGTGGGGTCCCATAGAAAGGTGAATTCCCAGAGTCCTGATGGATTTGTAGTGATGTCACCAAACCCATTTACGTGGCTCCTCCCTCTGACCAGAGATGTTCATTTTCCAGAAAGGTGGCCTGTGTTGGGAGGAACCTGGGGACACAAGTGGCCCACGGGGTGCTGAACCCCTCACCTTCTGCTCATTAGCACAGTGCTCTGACCATCTGAGTTTACCCGTCACAGACTAATGATGTGTGCACCTGGGCGCAGCCACATCAATCACATTTTTCAAAGCAAAACTCACTACCTAAAAGTAACGGGTGGAACCTTCCATACAGATCTGACCACTGAGGGACTGCAAAGCTATCCTAATGGGTGGTGGACGTGCTTCTTTTCTACAAGCCATTCATTCATCATCCCTTGGTCCTGGAGGATTGGAAGATGCCTAGGAATTCACATTCGTTAATTCAAACCTTTAAGAATGCACTTCTCCTTCCTCGGCGGGTACCCCAGCCAGCCTGCATGCAACTTACGATCCTGATACCTAAACTGGCAGAGCCCTGCAGTGCCCAAGGTAGGAATTCCTAACCTGTTCTCATAGCTTGATCCTCAGCTCAGCGCTTGTGCCTGATCTCCCAGAAGATCTCTAAGCTTCTGAAATTTTAGTTTAAAAAAAGATGTGTATGTGTGTGTGAGAGAGGGTCAAAGTGCAGCTTTCTTCCTTTGGAGAAGATTCTCAATTGTTTTTAGACTCTCAGAGTGATCTGTGACCCAAAGCCTATGTATGCTCTGGGGCCTTAGATCAGTGAAGGAAATAAGAGTTGCCTGCATATTAGCCATGAAACCTACTCCACGTAAAAACTAACTTATCACATGAACTTTTTTTTTCTTTTGGTACAGGAGAGTGAACTCAGTGACACTGGATCACTGAGCCACATCCCCAGCCCTATTTTGTATTTTATTTAGAGAAAGGTTCTTACTGAATTGCTTAGCATCTTACTTTTGTTGAGGCTGGCTTTGAACTCGAAATCCTCCTGCCTCAGCCTCCTGAGCCTCTGGGATTGCAGTGTGTGTCATCGTGCCTGGCGTGTCACATGATTTTTAATGATGGCCTGAAGAGAAGCTCCTCAACAAGGTATTTGCATAAGAACTCCTGGATGCTTGAGTCTGGGGGTATGTTGGGTGACAGAAGTAGCTGTGTTTCCACTGACTGCAGGAGTCGTCATGACATGCACCAGCCAGGGGGAAGTTTGATGCCGGGTGGCTGTCAGCACCCATTCTCCGGAACTCTGTGAGAGAGGACGGTTCTGGCTTATTGAAAGTCATTACTGACTTATGCCTAAATCGGTCTACTTTGAAAGAGAATCAAAGGGGAAATAATGCACAGACTTCCACTTTCTTCTGTTACCTATTCTGGAAAGATCCCAGAAACACCAAAGGTTGGATTATGTAAATAACCTGGCATCAGGACAGAAAGAAGAGTGAGAAAGGAGCCGGGTGCAGCCGTGTGCGTCTGTCATCCCAGAGGCTTGGAGCCTGGGCAGGAGGATTGGTGGAGTCCATGCGTCAGAGGCCAGCCTGCTCAACACAGCGAAACCCCCTCTCAGAAACAAAAACAAAATAAACAGGGGGAGAGGAAGAGAATGGATGAGGATAGTTCTGTACCTGGCAAGTTTGTATCTGGAGGGTTCGGGGTCTTGTGGATATCATCTCATTTAATTCTGACAGTAGTCTGAGAAGTAGCCGTATGTTATCATTCCAGTTTTACAATGGAGGCCAGTAACCTTTCGAGAAGTCTAAGGAAATGGCCCAGGGTCAGGCAACCAGAGCCTTGGGGTCAGCACTTAAACCCAGACTGCTTGGTCCACACCCACATTCCAAGCTGGGGTTCAGCAAATGGTGGCCCAAGAGACAAGTCCAGCCTGCCACTGACCTTTATAAATAGGTTAGCTACTCTTATTTGTCTACCTGTTGCCCAAGGGTGTGTGTATGTCCCAGAGGCAAAGGTGAATGGCTGGACAGACGCTGTTTGGCTCATGCAGAACTGGGCACAGTAGAAAATAAAAATGTGGGGCCCCTTGTTCACAAATTATCGAGATTTTAAAAGCAGAGATTCCATCTAAGTGCGGGGTCTTGTGCAGCTACGTAGTTCCCATGCCCGTGAAGCCCTAATACTGTATGGCATGTTATAGAAAAATGATGCCCACCTCCAAGGTTTTCTCATTCCCAGCCCAGGATAAAGGTTCATTGTTTCATAAATGAGCAGATAGGATAGATTTTCCTATAAATCTAGATGGTCTTACAAAGCTAGGTGATTTCATGTTGTCTTTATCAATGTAAACAAAGCAAAACAACTACCCTTTAGCTTGTGGTTCTATCCTTGTCCAATGTTTTTGGTAGTAAAATACCATTGTTTGATGAAATGATAGGAAGACTAAGTGGCAGATATTTGTTTATCTTATGTCCTTAATTGGCAAAATAATGAGTTTATTACCTTATGTCAAGAATCTAATTTAAAAAAGATTACTGGTCTTGTAGTCACTAGAGATGCATAATGTGAAATGGATAGACGAAGAGCAACATGGCGTTGGGTAAGATATGGAGGGACTGCATACTTTCACACACATGAGTGAATAAATGCTCTGTGTCAAAGAGGTATGTGGAGCGAGGACTAACTCTGAGGTAAAGGCAGGGAGAATGAGTTGGAGAATAAAGGGAAAATCATGAAGTTAGATGAGAGAAGGGCTTTGCACCAACCGACTTTCATGAGAAGTCTAGAACTGAGAATCCAATGAACTGAACTGAACTCCCATCGCTGAGACCAAAACACAGACCACCCTGGGCCTGAGCCTTGAACTTCTGACTTGGGAGGTAAGCCCCTAATGCTCCCTGGAGCTCCCTGGAGCTCACTGGGATGCACAGACCCCACCCCTCACTGCTTCTCAAAGCCAGCAGACGAGAGCACTTCATGGTTTGCAAAAGTCTTCCTCTTTTGGATCTCTTGGATCCTACTGTTGTTGATATTGCTACTCCAATTTATAGGCAAGAATCCCGAAACTCCGAAAGAGTAAGATGATGCACCAATGCACAAAGACTGGGCAGAACCCGCAGTGAGAGTCAGGTCTGCTGACCTCCATCCTCAGGATTTTTCTAGTCTCTCCCACGAAAGTCATGTCCCTGAGGGGGTGAGGTTCGTCATGCTCTAGGGTGAAAGCGCAATTCGGAAACATCTGCTTTTACAAACGAATGTATTGGTGACATCTCTGAATTTTCATTTTCAGTGAAGCATTCAGTCCTCACAGTCTTACCCTCTACGTCTCCCTTTGTTGTGTTTTTTTTTTTTTTCCTAGTCTGATATGTGGCTTTATTGAATTATAAGGCCCAAAGTGACCCTGAGTAACAATTCTAATTTTATTCCAGGGTAGGACAAAGTCAAGTGATGGTAACTTTGTACTGAGTAAAAACGTCAGATCCAAACCTCCTTAGTGGACCTTCCACGTCAGCAGCCAAAGGAAAAGGCACTTCTTGCTCAAGGCTAACTTGATCCTCTATTACTCCATTCTGATTCCATTTCCGTCCTCTGGAAAAACAGCTGCTCCCATCCCAGTACATACTTACTTGAAGACATTAAGTTCTCTGCCCTTCTTTGGGCTAATTAAACCAAGAGCCTTTTGCATTTTCTCATAGAAATTATTCATAAGACTTTAATCATTTTTGTTTTTCCCTTTTTGGATACCCTAGAGTCTTCCTTCTGTCCCTGGCTTCCTCTTAGATGTTGTGTGGCCTCTCCAGATGCCTGAGCATCTAGATCGATGGTCTCAATGTATTGTCCCTGGACCAATGTTGAGGGCCACACCCGAGTCGGGATGATGCATGGCATTTTTGCCAAAACGGAGTGGTTGAGAGGTGACGCCAGCAAGCCATTGAGATGATGATGGTTATGTTAAGCTGTGTATTCAGTTGTATATTAGACCCCTGCTGTCTGCCTCGGCCTGCTACTTTGGAGTTCTTGGGCTACTTTGGAATTCTCCCGTGGATTCCTGGGGAATTCCTTGGTTGGGGAAGTGCCAGAGGAGGGATTTCCGGAGGAGGGATTTCCGGTTGGTGTGTGGTGTGTCCCGGGAGAAGGCTGCGTGCGTGGCGTTCGCGGGAGTTCGGAAATAAAGTTTGTTCCTGCTTGAGTGGCTCATGATTTGTGCCCAGCCAGACTGTGGCAGACCAACATTTGTGTCTGGTAGAAATACAAATGATCAGCCCTCACTCCAAAACCTGTGGAATCAGAAACTCTGGGAATGGGACCCCATGATCTGTTTTAGGGAGCTCTTTCGGGGGACTCTGATGTACGTCAAAGCTGGAGAATCATTTTGCAGTGGTCTCTTTCCCCCCCTTCCATTGTGGTGTGTTGGTGATGGTGTCCACATGACTCACACCAGCCCACAAAATGATAGAGAATGTCCTATAAGTCTTGGAGGTGCTTGTGTGGCTTGGGTGGCCCTTGGGCTCTGTGGACCAGCATGAACACGAACCAGATCCAAGAGATGATGGAGTCACATGGAGCAGAGAGCCGAGTTTGTTTCAAAAAGGTGGAAGAAGCATGGACTTTGAAGATGACTACTCTTCTGGACTCCATGATGGATGGACAACACGTGATACAATAAGAAGGAAATACTTGTCCAGTGAGTGGACTGGACAGTGGATGAACACAGACTGCTAGATATAACTAACAAAATCAATAAGTGGAGAGAAACAATGAAATTGTTCTTTAGGGGTAAAATAAATGACAGCAGATTAGCGAATAAAGCAGGTTAATTATACTGTTTCCTTGCATTAAACCCTGTCTGGAAGGAAGCCTTAGCATTGGCTGAGCAGGTTGATGGTGTCAGGACCAGCATCTCAATAGAGAAGAAGCTGCCACTGCTTGAGTTGGTCCCTACCTAGGTCTTTCAAATTGAAGGTATTTAATAAAGGGAGTTGTTTACATAAGCATTGGAGGAGCAGAGAGCCAAATGGGGAAGAGAAGCCCTCCAGATATCAGCAGCATCAGGAAGGACAGAAGTGACAACTCTGAGACATGCTCTGTATAGATTCACGGAGGTCCCTGGCAGATCTGAACTCAGATTGGATTTTTCTCTTGCTCACAAATGCTCTCAGTGTTGATATTCTTTATTTCCATACAGCCCCACCAGTTGGGTCTAGACTACCCACAGCCAAACTGTTTGCATCCCCAACTCTTTCTCTCCCTCTACTTCCAGGATAACCCACTTAGATTCACCAACTGACTCTTTCTGGCACCATTGGCTAGTGAGATCCATCAACCGAATAGAAATATTTTCTGAAAATATTTATTGATCCACTTCTACAAAAACGAGTATGTTCATTCATGTCAACTTATTTGTTTTTCTCTTTCTTTTCATCCCCCTTCATTGCTAGTAGGAAGATATAGTGAGCTTGCAAAAGCTCAAAGATAGATAGATGGATGGATAGATGGATAGATAGATAGATAGATTGATTGATTTCCTCAAATAGCATTGTAATTTTACATTCTTTGCTTCAAGATTTGTGAGGGGAGAGCCTGAGGGAATTTCTCTGGAATGCATTGTCCTGAAGCATCAGTCTTATGTACACATATCCCATCTTGTAGCTTTCACTACAGACCTTTAAGATCAACATCTTCCCTGTCTTTAACTTCCAACATCTCCTTTGTTATATCATGCTTTTTGAAATTGCAGGGTTTTTTTAACCTATTGTTTACCTACTTGTAATAATGTCTCCTATTTGCTTTTAATATCTCATTGAGATATAATTTGTTCATCTTCACAATACCCATATACAATGCATAATGGTCGAATCAGAATAATGATCATTTCTATCAATTCAAGCATTAATCATTTTTGTATGCTGAGAATTTCATACTTTTCTAGTCATTTTGAAATACATGATAGATTGTTTTAATCAAGAGTTACCCTGCTGTGCTATAGAGAAACCAGAGCCAATTCTCCTCTCCAACTGTGCTTTGGTGCCTGTCACTGAACGTCTCTCCAGGCCTCCTCTTCTCTGCCTTCCCAGTTTCCGGTGACCCCTATCATTCTGTATTTCTGTGAGATTGACTTATTGGTTTCCATAAGTGAGTGAGAACTGTGTGACTTGTTTTTCTGTGTCTAGCTTATTTCATTTAACATAGTAACATCCATTTTGCTGTAAGTGACAATATTTCATTCTTTTTATAGATGAATAATATTCCTCTGTATCTATGTACCACATTTTCTTTATCCATTCAGTCACTGATGAGCATCTTGGTTGAGTTCATATTTCACTATTTAATAAAGTTATTTTCTGCTCAGTCAAGTTGAGTTGCTTCTACTATCTTCTAGCTTAAATCTAAACAATGTCAATCATTAATAAACATAGAAATGCAAGTATCTTTATGGTGTAATGACTTCATCTCCTTAAAATATATATCCATTGGTGGAACTGCTAGATCATGTGATAGTTCTAGTTTTAGTTTTATAAGGAAATCTCCTTGATGTTCTTCATAATGTCTATACTTATTTTCATCACCACCAACAGTGTATAAGAATTCCCTTTTTTCCCACATCCTCTATAGCATTTTTTTTTTTTTTTGGATGATAGTCATTCTGTGATGACATGATATCTCCTTTGTGGTTCAGATCTGCATTTCTAATTAGTGACACTGAGCAATAATGCCTCATTTGTACACTCCATATATTTTAAAGCATTTTTATATTCAGTATTTACGTTATTTAATTTTTTTTGGTTTTCAAAATAGCCTCGAAGGTAGAGAAGATTTTATCGCCCAATTTTAAAAAATTAATTTTATTTATTCTAATTCAATTCAATTTTTCATGTCTCTGGTTGAACACAAAGTAGAGTCACAGCATTCGTGTCTTCATACATGTACTCAGGGTAATGATGCCCGTCTCATTCCACCATCTTTCCTATCCTCATGCTCCCCCTTCCTCACCCTCCCATATGCAAAGTTTGTCTATTCCTCTCATCCCCACCCCATCCCCATTATGAATCAGCATCCTTATACCAGAGAAAACATTCAGCATTTGGTTTTTGGGGATTGGCTAACTTCACTTAGCATTATCTTCTCTAACTCCATCTATTTACCTGCAAATACCACAATTTTATTCTCTTTTAATGCTGAGTAATATTCAATTGTGTATATATGCCACATTTTTTTATCCATTCATCTATTGAAGGGCATCTGGATTAGTTTCACAGTTTAGCTATTGTGAATTGTGCTGCTATAAACATTGATGTGGCTGTGTCCCTGCAGTATGCTGTTTTTAAGCCTTTGTGTGTAAACTGAAAAGTGGGATAGCTGGGTCAAATGGTGGTTCCATTCCAAATTTTCTAAGGAATCTCCATACTGCTTTCCAGATTGGTTGCACCAATTTGCAGTCCCACCAGCAATGTAATAAGAATGTGTCCTTTTCCCCACATCCTCACCAACACTTATTGTTATTTGTGTTCTTAATAGCTGCCCTTCTGACTGCAGTGAGATGAAATCTTAGAGTAGTTTTGATTTGCATTTCTCTAATTTCTAGAGATGTTGAACTTTTTTCATATATTTGTTGATGGATTGTCTATCTTCTAAGAAGTGTCTGTTCAGTTCCTTAGCCCATTTATTGATTGGATTATTTTTGGTATCACTTCATTTTATAGATGCAAAAACTGAAGTCTAGTCAGGCATTCAATGACTAGTGGAAAGATATGTAAGCATTTTTGACAGGGCTGAAGGGAGCCCTAGTGACTGGAGCCCACTCTCTTTGCAAATTCCACAATTCCACATTGAACTTCTCATTGTGATCAGGTTACCCTTGAGTAGAATGGCTGAAATTGAGGAGTGTGGGTTTAGATACTTGGATTTAAATTCCACATCTAACCTAAATGTTTCTATTAAGTAATTTTGTTTCTATGAGCCTCATTTTCTCATATTTAAAATGGAATCAAAATAGTACCTTTCTTATAAGATTGATGTGAAGATTATTTGGGATACTACATTTGCAACACTAATGAAAAACTGCAGCTAGGCATATATGAATGAGTCAGAGACCCTCTGTAATGAAGTATTTCTTATTCTATAAAGGTGTGTGTATGTACCTGCATGTGTGTACAGGGAATGGGGATTGGTTAGAGTCTACTTAATAAGGTTAGTTTCTTCCCGGTGAAGTTGAGTTACTTCCGTTATCACTTAACTTAAATCTGAACAATTTCAATTGTTAATAAGTTTCGTACCAGGAGGCTGAATGCTTTAATAGATCTGGATATGGCTTATAAATCTTAACCAGGAAAATTTGAAGGAACTGACTAATTCTTTCTAAAACACTTTTAAAACTGTGGTAAATTACAGATAACATTACATATAAAATTTACCGTCTCAATCTTTTCTACGTGTCTTCTTCAGTGGAATTCAGTACAATCACACTGCTGTGTGCCAGTCACCATCACCCATCTCCAGAATGTCTTTATCTTGCAAAACTGAAACTCTGTCTCCATTAAACAATGACTCCCAATTCCTCCAGTCCCTGAAGCAGTCTACTTTCTGTCTCTATGAAGTTTATTATTCTGGGGACCTTGTAAAAGTGAAATCACACAATATTTATCCTTTTCTTCATGGCTTACATTACTAAAATATTGTCCTCTAAGTTCATCCATATTGCATGAGTTGTCAAAATTTCCGTCCTTTTTAAGGCTAAATAATAGTTCACTGCATAGATATACCACATTTATTTATCCATGCACCTGCCAATGAACACTTGAGTTGCTTCTAAGTACTGGCTATAATGAAAAATGATTCAATGAACTTGAATGTAGGGGAAACTAAATAATTCTTACTCAAAGCAGCCTTTTTTTGAGAAGTGGATAAAGAACAGAAGCTTAAGTAGAAAATAATATAGTGCAGTGGTGCTACATCTGAATTAATTAATTGCATCTAGTTAGGTTGTAGAGACAAACAGAAACACCACATCATATGCTTTGGGAGAGGTCAAGCATGAAAACAAAAATCTGAAATTGATAAAATCTTTAGGAGAGCAATTTTTTTTTTCATTAAAGTGGTGAATGATATCTGATTGCAAAGGTCAGGGGCAGTGTACCGAATTTTCCAGACTCATCTTTAAGACAAACTATGGAAACTCAGTAGAATCCCCTTGGCAGATAGAAAGCTAGAGAAGTCAGGGGGAAAAGCATGAATTGGAGAAAAATTCAAGAATCAGCATTTTATGAAGATAATCTCTAAAAGAGATGAACAAATAGAATTCAGGGGGCCCTTCCAAACCGAACAGAATGCAGTTTCCAATGGGTGTCTCAAAATACTGGAAGTAAATGTAGTTCTTTGAAAATGGAGGTCAGAGAAAATCTCTAGTGGAGAGATCAAAAATCATTCAGAAGGCATTGACTTATTTTTTGAACAAACAATACAGAGCACTCTCACTGTGTTTTCCAAAGATGACCCCACCAAAAGCTTCCTATCTGGTGTGCTTCCAGAATCTTGTCATACTCATAGTGGGAAGCAGAGTGTAAGGCCTCTCCCCTTGTATCTGAGTACTCGTGATTAAGAGAGTGCATGTAAGGATGTAATCTTAATTTGAGTAAGTAGTCTGGAAAGAGAGTGGAAATGAGATCAGAAAGGGCTTCGTGGCTTCTGATTTGCTGGGGGAATACTGTATAACTCAAAGCTCTCGGTTGTCATGGAAGGCACTTGCCTGTCTTCAGATGCCATGCTGAAAGGAAGCCCAACTAACCAGATGGACAGAGACCACACTGGAGATCTTGAGATTAGGCCAGAGGAAAGGTGCTCAAAAAGTCCCTAGCTCCAACATGTCCAGGAACTTCATGAGAGATTTCAAGGCAGAACCAGTGAAATAACGGGTCAGCCCTTTCCTAATTCCTGATGCATAGGAAATGAGATATAAAAATGATTGATGTTTAAAACTGCTATCTTTTGAAGTGACTTCTTACTCAGCCTTGGATAAACAGAGCACTATTTTGGGGTAAGTACTATTTTTACAAACTGAAATACAGTAGTTTGAAAGTACAAGAGCACTTGCTGACAGGGGTTTATGTCCCATTAGAAACAGAGGACAGAGATAAATTGGATCAACACCTGCCAAAGAGACAGAATGGAATAACCAAGAATAATGGGAGAGAAAAACAACCAGGTATAGTTTGGTGTTTGGAGACAAATTAGAGAGGAAAGTACCTTGCACAGAAGGTAAGCACCTGTCTTTCCCTGCTTCCTTCCTATTGGATAAGAAAGAACTTGAGAAGGGGAAGGATTAAGAAGAAAAGTTGAGAGTTAGAAGGAAATATGAGTGCCTCTTGGGATCAAGTGTAATTTGGAGGATGCAAAGGTGTTTGGGTCCATTTTCTAGAGATGAGTTAAATGCTGTTGCAATAATCTCCCTTTTGGGGGCACTCAGGGGTCGTGCTTCCTTCCAGGTATGTATTGTCAAACAGTGGTAGAACGATCCCGGCTATAGGTGCTCTGTGGCCAGAACAAAGGGCAAAATAAGGGTATGATTCCCGCAGCCCCTGCACAAAATGTATAGTATTTTATTCTTCCTACTTTCTCTGCTGATGAATTTCTTATAGAATTATTTAATGACGTGAGTTCAATGGGCAATTTTAAAATCTACTTAATTTACCATTTCTTTCCTCACTACTGTAGCTCAAAGGGCTGCATCCCATACAGCAACCGAGCAACCTGAATGTGGTTGAGGGAAAAATCATCCGACATCAGACAATTAATCCTTAAGCAGGCTCCACCACTCTCTCCCTGAACCCCAATAGCCATGACAGAATGCTAGGGAGTTTCAAAGATCAAAGCAAGAGTGAATCGCGTTTAAGCAACAGCATCAAACACAGCTCGTGCCCAGTCTTGGAATGCCCGCCATGTCTCCAGACGTCCCACAACGTGAAGGGAATGAGTTTTACAGGGCAAATGCAATAAACGCAAAGGAGCAAAGGATGTAATCTTAAATTGAGTCAGTAGTCTGGAAAGAGAGACATGAAGAATACGCCAGTAGCATCGGAGAAACTTGTTACTGTAATAAGCTCAGGAATCGCATGTGCAGATCTCTGACATTAGTGAATATATATCAGTAAATTAGGATGACTATGAATATTCAGGATGCTTCTGAATGGACCAACCACAATGACTGACAATAGACCAAGTGTGAGGCCAAGGACGGAGTGGGCGGGATTGAGGACTGAATGAACAGGAACCCCGAGTCCCAGGTCTGGCTGATATATTGGATTCACTCCTCTGAGCTCAGCTCCCAAGACATTTCTCTATCAGGGCAGCAGCAAAGCAGATAGATAGCAAGGGGGTCTCACCCACAGGTGAAATACTCCACTCCTTCCAGGCAAGTTAGAGTGGCTCATCATGTCTTATGGCAGATCAATTTCAGAGCATCTGTTCCTTGCATTGAGCAAACCGGTAGGTCACAGTTTCAAATCCAGGATCGTAATAACTGAAGGGCATCATCTCGCCTGGGAAAGACTAGAGACAACTTCTGCTCAGCCTCAAATGAAATCAGGCTTTAGTCTCAGCTCACCTTTATATGGAGAAGCGTCCACATCACTCAGCAGATGCTGACAGTTACCGGGGAAAAGGTAGGCACATGTCCCAGGTATTCCCTCCTCGTCTTGATAGATGGAGATGATGAGACTGTGTCTGGTCATACGGATGGAAAGCGGAAAGCTGCAGGCATCCAAATCGTCAATGGAGCCCTTTCACAAGCATAAAATTCAAACTGGAGAGAGAGAGAGAGAGAGAGAGAGAGAGAGAAGCGAGAGACTCAAATTAGTAACCAAACATGCCTCTGTTTCCTAATGCTCATTCAGACAGAGGTTCAATGGCTGGAAATTATTGAAATGAGGCAGATGTCAAGGGATGCTGCAAATACAGCTACTTCCCAGCAGCAGTAATTGTGTGTCTGCAGTTGCTGGATCCTTGTTAAAAATCTCCACATTGTGAAGAGTCCTAAAGTACCTGCTGGTGCAACTTTCGCCGAGTTGAACAAATGAAGGGAGTTTAAATCCCTGGGACTTGCTGGAGGCTGAATCTAAGCAGCATTTTCCCAATCATTACACTCAAGAGAGTCCTCCTGCCCGCCCCCTCCCCACTGCAGTATCCTTGGAGATGGACTTGCTACTTGCTCTGCACCTACCTCCCATCCAAATGGATGGGCTCCATTTGCATTACACAGGAAGAGGATCAGTCTCTGAAACATTCGGTTTCTATCCTGGGTACCATCAGGGTTGGTTTTCATTTTTCATACCAACAGATGTAAGGCATCTATGCAGCGAGGAAACATTCAAGCTGAGCCTTGGATTTTGTAGCTATTGCTGTGTTTGAAAGGCAGCCCCAAACCAGACATTCTTAGTTCTGAATGAGGTTGAACATGGCGGCCGTGGCGAGAGGGGGAGAAGGGGGGACGGGAATCTATGCCTTTTTTCAAATCTAGATCCAGAAAGATGACTTGCAATGTTTTATTGATTCCAAGAAGGACACCTCAGGTTGAACAGGAAGCTCAGCAAATATATCTGATTTGGGGCAGGGGATGGGGTGGGACCATCCAGAGATGGCAAACTGAGATACATAATGAAACTAGGGGTTTATAGAGTGGGAAAAAAAAAAAAAGTTCTTGTATTTAGTGAGGATGTCTGACCTGACACAACTCTGTATTCTAAAAATGCTGCAGCTCAAATGAGAGTGTTTTCCTATTTCAGTGATGTGCCCTCAGCAAGAGTGGCATAGCCCCTGAGGGAGGCTGGCTGTAGGGATCACTGTCCTGCTTCTCCACCATCCAGAGTCACAATGATAGGACATATCATTTGGCAGAAGTCCAACCCAAAGAACATCAGTGCTTCAGAAACACCACCTCTAGTATTTATTTTGAGATCATGAGCTTATTATTTTATGTTACCTATTGAAACTAAGGTCAAAATTGAAAATATGAAAGACAGAACAATTTGTCCAATTTATCATGTGACCTTATGTTACTTTAGAGCAAGATTATAAAAGACAAAAATAAATTTTAAAAAGGCTTTGTTAAAATTTACATTAATCTTCACTGCATGGAATATGTTACTTGGAATGTATGGATTTTCTTCCCTCTATTTCCATGAACACCACACACAAACAAAGTAAAGTTATCTTTCATATATGGTTTTATATACACTTCAAGAGATCACACATTTTTAAATGTAAAATTTTAAATGCAATATGAGGCATATTTTCAACTTCACAAAAGAAACATTTCATAATTTTGTAGGATCTGTTATAGAGGAAAGAACAGCTTCCCTACTCATGAATTATTGGTTTCTTCTACATTGATTGTCTATCTGGTTTCTTTTTTTCCCATTTATTTTTAGTACTTTCAGAACCAATGAATACACATGAAATTCAATGTATAAGGAATTTGGTTATCAATTATGGTAAACTGGTAAAATTCAGACTCCGTACATGAAACAACTTCTACAAAACAGTGCAAGGAGTTGAGCTGGACAGGTCTTCACAACAGCTGTGGGTACACCATGGGCAATCTACTAAAATCATACCACTTCAAAATCAGTGTATCCATTTAACTTCAGGAAAATATGCTTAGAATTTTTAAATTCTATGATCTGTAAGATTTAGTCATGTGAAGTGTTTTTATCATCACTTAGCTAAATTACTTATATGTGAAAATTGTATTCCATTTCAAACAATCCCTAAACAATGGATGGGATGGCAAAACACTGTTTCTAGAAACACCCCTAGACATTATATAAAAATGCCTGAATTGAGAGTGTCACAGGTAACGTACATATAGAATATCACGTTGACAATTCATGTACTTTGTTAATTCTTCTCTGGCTCGGTTGTGTAATTTTCACACATCTAAGAACCAAAGCAGGTATAAAGATGCTCAGAAAAGGCTTGGTTATGGAACAGATTGGAATTTGGGTTTTAGTCATCAAAGATGTGATAAACAACGCTGGGCATTAATGCAGAAAACAGATTGAGCTTTTTAATGGGACATCAAATAAGAGTTTATTAGCATCTATTAGGTTCAACCCAAAGCTCAGGAAATAGCATTAATGAGCATCATATATCAGTCTGTCTGTTATTAGATAACAGTATCCCTTAAAACTAGCAAGCCATATAGTACTTTATACTTTTTTTACCTTTATCTTTAGAATTAGCTGACATTCTATCCTGTTACACTGGCCTTACTATTAGTAATAGTGAACCAATTTATAAACCCATTAGTGACACTTTTTCCAGAAGATAAAAACAGTCAAAATTATCTGGCAGCAATTAATCTTAATGGCTGTATGCAGTAAACAGCAATGGGCTAATTCCAGCTCTGTCAGCCCCATCAAACAATCCCGCATTAGGCAGCTTTTCAGTGATCCATTAAGCATATTCAGAAGAACAACAAATTCAATGCTGAAGGCATATGCACTAAACATTACAACAGTGATCTTCTGAAGCCATCATTATCTCTTAAATAGTACTTCCCCCATGTATTATCATTATGCTGTACATTAGAAATACTTTGATTAAACTCCCTTAATTCATAACAGACAGCTGCAGACCATTTATGCAGTTAATCTCAACACAACAGCTATTGAGGAAATATAACAAATGAAGGCTGTAAACTGGAAGTCATTACTATGAAAGATACTGGTTTTTCTAGCCCTCTTAGAGCAGAGTGCATCATGAGAATGGGCTTGGGGCCTACAATAATGGGAATGAAACCATTAATGACCTCCACTTCCCTGAAACATCTGCCCCAGAGCTGGATTGGAGGCCCAGCACACATGACCAGTTTAGAGGGGCCTTGTTTCCTGCGGATTGACCAGTCCAAGGGCTCAGTGGAGAAGAACAAAACTATGGTTAACTTGGATTTCCCAGTTTGGGTATTCAGAAGTCAAATTTCTAACGAATACAGATAATCTCGCTGATTTCACGGAATCCTGGCTGTTCAGCCTGAAAAACTATTCTGGTTGTGTTTTATCATTAGCATTAGCTTTGGATTTCTTCCCAACAAGTAGCGTCTTTTTAAGTTGAGTTCCTAGTACTTGAGTTTACGTACTTTAAAAAAAAAAAAAGTCTGTCTCAAAATTTCTCTAGAAACTTTCTTTCTCATGTGGAATTTTTACTTAACAATTCAGAAGAGTTTTGCATTAAAAAAAAATCCCTCCCTCCAAATTCAAGACTTCACAGCCGATTTCATGTTCTACTGATTGAAATATGCACTGGCTGAATTTGATGAACAAGAAATCTGTGTCCATTTCCCCCATACTATACCTTCACAGACTCTTTCCTTTTCGCAGGTAGAGAAACCATAAACATGTGCATGAATGGGCTCTATGTGCCTGGATTTTTTTTTCCCCTCATATAGAGTTTATTTCAGAATCCTAAACCACAGACGCCGTGTCTACCTTTTGATGAAATGGCCGAGTAATTAAAACATAAATTTAGAGTCCCCTGCCAACTCTGACAGTGCTTTCTGCTTTGGGGGTTAGGATAAATGAATTAAATGTTGATTCAAAATGCAAAGAAAATGGTTGAGACAAGGTTTTCTTCAACTAATGATTCTATTATATCATGATATACTATACCATTATTATATGTTATATATTATGTTATGTAGGATATAATTATACTTTTGCAATTGATGCTAAGTATATGGATAATTCACAAATGTGCTGATTTTCCCTGCTGTGGAATACTATCTTTTTTTTTTTCAGTTGTTGATGGACCTTTATTTAATTAATTTATTTATATGTGGTGCTGAGAATTGAACCCAGTGCCTCACACATACTAGACAAGTGCTCTAGCACCGAGCTACAACCCCAGCTCTGGAATGTTATCGTTAGCTTTAACAAAATTATATCGTATATATAGAGTTCATTCTAAGTAAATATATTTTATTTACTATCTATGTCTGTCCTTTATCCAGGAAACTACAGATTACCAGTGGGTGATATCTACATGCTAATTTCAAGTATGTTACCTAGGATTTCAAGAAATGTTTTCCCAAAGAAATGTATTATCCAATTGTATATACATATATACAATGAATATAAATAGTGATTACATTCCCCATCTGACCTAAAAGTCTCTTTAATCCACTGTAATGGCAGGGCTGAAATGCTATGTATTTTTAAGAAAATCAGTATGGTTGCCATGCTGGTAAATTACACTAGGTAGAAAAATGATAAGGTGATAAAATTGACTAAGAAATCTCTTTGCAGGTTTCATCTAAAATGCTGATATGCTTGAGGAAATACAGTTATAATTTTAAAAGAGGAGGCTGTAGGGTTTGTGCACCTGTGTGCATGTGTGTCTGCAGTATGTCTATGACCCCTGGGGATTTGTGTAGTCTTCCACCCAGCAGGTCTCTTTCCAGAGAAGAGTGCTAAGACTTCTGGATGGGGAGTTGGAATCAGCTCTCAGTAAAGGGTTTGTTAAGAGAGAAAAAAAAAAGAAATAATAAGAGAGGGAATAGAGAAAAGATCATTTCCTATAAAATCTAGATGAGAATTGGCAGAGTAGAAAGAGGAGATATTTGCTCTGTGTGTGTGTGTGTGTATGTGTGTGTTAAAGAGAGGAAATGGAGGGAGGGAGGGAGGGAGGGAGGGAGAGAGAGGGGGTGGAGAGAGAGAGAGAGAGAGAGAGAGAGAGAGAGAGAGAGAGAGAGAGAGAGAGAGAGAGAGAGATGAGATGACGATGACTGAAGATAATGGAAGTGNGAGAGAGAGAGAGAGAGAGAGAGAGAGAGAGAGAGAGAATGAGAATATGCACCCTTGATGGAATTAGGTGAGATGAACATGAAATACAGGAAAACCTGGGATACTCGCCCTTGCAGATACAGTGAGGATTTTGTCAAGGGTGTGGGAAGTTTGGCTACCGCACACCTGGTGTCCCATTCCTCTTCCCCTGGGTCTCAAACCCATGTGTAGTCATCATGTCCAACTTTCCCTCATTCCTGTTCCAGAGCTTAGTTCACGTGACTCAGATCTGATGTCTTTCCAAGATTAGCTGCAGGGTTGTCCAGGAGCTGTGCTATGTGCTGGGGTACTCAGACTCTTGTTAGTCCTTTCCTCAAAAGGCCAGCTGCTGTCCTGGCACTACCCAGGGTCCTGACGCTCCATGCCGACCCCACCCCTCCCTTTCACTCTTCCCTCCCTTGTTCTGTGGGGCTTGACTCTGCTGAGCGCCCAGCCTGCTCCCCTCCACCCTGGGTCCCCTTCTGAGTCCACCCCTGGCAAAATCCATACTTTCTGGGAGGTTCCATCCTCTGTCCACCTCCCTCAATCCCTTCCTGCCTTCTGAGGGCCTCTCCTGGCCTCCTGGCGGCTCCTCAAGCACACAAGTTCACTGTCCCTCTGTATCTTTGCACATCTCCATCCCTACTCCCAGCTCTTTCCTATTACCTGCCGCCTACTCATCCATTCTAAATTCATATGTCATGTCTTTGGAAAATCTTGGTCTCCGGCTAAGCAGGTTGCTCCTACTCACCGAATTCTAATTCAGTGAACTGTAATTACTTGCTTTCCTCACTGAATAGTTTGAGGACAAGCATGCTGTCTTTATTTTATATCAAAAGTTAATAGCTGGGTGTGGTGTCGCATACCTGTTATCTCAGCAAATTGGGAGGCTTAGGCAGAAGATCATAATTTTGAGGCCAGCCTCAGCAGCTCAGCAAAGCCCTAAGCAACTTAACAAGACCCTGTCTCCTGTTCTCAAAATAAAAAATATAAATGGCTGGGGATGTGGCTCAGTGGTCAATGGCCTCTGAGTTCAATACCTGGTACCAATAATAATAATAATAATAATAATAATAATAATAATAATAGCATATTTCTAGAAACATCGTGGGTACTTAACAAGTCTTTATGGGATGAGTCAACCACAGAAAATACAGAGATGCCAAGTAGGGTGACAAGTCCTTGTTATTGCCTGGTGTTAGACTACAGAATTCATAAAAGTCTAGTCAGTAATAGAAGCTCACTACCTTCTATAGAGAAAAGGTCTTTCTTTTTTTTTTTTTAAGGTCCATAGAAAAGGTTACCAAGTGCTCATCTGCATGTGGCTGGACTACAGGTGTTTCTGTTTTATATGCATGAGTGTACTGCCTGAATTTTAGAAACAGGATGAGTTTTTATTAAAATAAAAATAAGGGTTGCCTGGCTGGGTAATGCATGCCTGTAATCCTAGTGGCTTGGGAGGCTGAGGCAGGAGGATTGTGAGTTCAAAGCCAGACTCAGCAACTTAGTGAGGCCCTCAGCAACTTAACAAGACCCTGTCTCTAAATAAAATATAAAAGGGCTGGGGATGTGGCTCAGTGGTTAGGTGCTCCTGGGTTCAATCCCTGGTACCAAAAAGGGAAAAAAAAAAAAAAAACTCACAAGAGGGTTAATCTTAGATGGTGAAGTTTTTCCTTGTTGTGGTTCTTTGCTTTACAAAAAATAGCATGCACCAGGAAAACTTATGCTGCTTTCCTGGACTCCTGACTTCTGGTTTTCTCGCCTCTCTGTTGTGCTGTCTCCTGGGCTTCCCCCAAAGGGCCTCTGGTGGGAGCTCTGGCCTGGACCTGATGCTATTTGGTTCCTGTCTGACTGTGCAGGAAATGTTTCCTGTCGGGTGTTTCAGGCTGAGTCCTTCAGCATATTTTTGCTGAGCACATCTCTCCTGTCCGTCTGGTCCAGCTGGTTCTCACTGTCAACATGTCCCATAGTTGTGGTGGCCAGGGTGCCAAAGAGTGCCCAGGGTCTCACCTCTCCCAGAATTTCTGGGGAAGTGTTTATTCTAAATGGGGAGTCAAAGGCGGTCAGGTATTTACTTCAAGACACACTGTACCAACTTCTCCTAAGGAGGTAGAGTGGCTGGTTCACCAAACGAAAACAAAGGAACCCAGCCAAACCCCCCGGGCACCTTCCTCCTGCAGCCCGGTGTGTGCCCAGCCTGCCTCTGGATCAGCAAGGCTGAGCAGACTCCATGCTGTAAATGTGGTTGACGGGCCGGTCCTTCTGAGTTCCACTCAAAGGGCCTTTCATTCCTCTGAAAGTGAACAAATTCTCTTAAATAGCAATGTAATATTTGATGTTTTATTTTTTCCCCTAACTCTTCATCTACATACTTATTGAGGAAAATTGGTCTACTAGTCTAGCACTATTAAAAATGATCAAGAAAAAAATGTAATGAGCCTTGGAATACGCTGGCATTCTGCATTCGAGACAGCATCAGGTGACCGCAATCTTCTGTCTGAGTGCTGAAATTTATTGATACACTAAATCAATTAAGTTCCACAAATATTTAGTGGATGCTTCAGACATCCAAGACACCGCTCTCTGAGCTTTGGGAGATAAAACAAGAATGAAACCTGGTTCCTGTTTTCAAGAAATTTAGAATATGGTGCTGAAAGTGAAATGTAATAAAAATACTTTGATTCTTGGTTATAACTCTATAGAATAAATCCTTCTATTCTGTTTAGATTATTTTATTTATTTTATTTTTTTTTTTTGGTATCAATGATTGAATCCAGTGGCGCATAACCACTGAGCAACATCCCCAGCCCTTTTTTGTGTTCCGTTTAAAGACAGAGTCTCACTGAGCTACTTAGGGTCTCACTAGATTGCCAAGGCTGGCTTTGAACGTGCAATCCTCCTGCCCCAGCCTCCTGAATTACTGGCATTACAGGTGTGTGCTACTATGCCCAGCTTATTTTGATACCTTTCAAATGATATTATCATACCTTTTTGACAAGCTTTTTGTTGGCTTACAGATGCATTCATTTTTGCCTTCCATCAACATATTTATTTAATCCTATTACATGCAAGGAACTGCTATAGGAACCCAGGGGAATATACTGGTGAACAAAAGTTCCATATACCCTTACATTTTTAATATATGCATACACATATACATGTGAGAACATATAGATATATGTGTGTGTGTGTGTGTGTGTGTGTGTATATATATATATATATATATATATATATGTATATGTAAGTGTAGATTCAGCTGACCCTCCAAATCTATGAATTCTACATCCATGAATTGAACCAACCAGAAAATAAAAACATTTTTTTAAACCTGCATGTGTATTGCACATATATGAGCTTTTTCCTTGTCATCATTCCTTGAAAGTACAGTTAAATAACTCTGTACACAATGTTTACATAAGTCATCTATAGATCACTTAAAATATATGGGAAATTGTGTGTATTATATGCAACTATAAGCTCTTTTATATAAGGAACTTGAATATCCTTGTATTTTGGTATCCACGATGTGTATGGGGGAGGGCATGTTATAGGTTGGATCTCCCAGGGATTCCTAGGGATGGGTGTATAAGTATGTACACACTTATGTGCATAAATGTGTGTATGTGCACATCTCTGTGTACATGTGTGTGTGTGTGCAGGCCTAGGCGCACATCACACACACATATCTTTCTCATCAGGAATTATTAAGAGCTGTGAGGAGAGGACAGCACCGTTGGGAGGGCTGCAGTGGGGAGTTCTCCTGGCTGGTGAGTCTGTCTGAGAAAAGTATATGTGAAGGGAAGGGAACCTGTGCAATGTCCCGGGCAGCGCATCCAGCAAGGCTTCTCGCAGGCTGCATGAGGCCTGAGGCAGTTGTAGGCCGGGCAGCAAAACCAGCAGAAGGGCCCCTGCATCTGTGGTGAAGAGGCTGAGGGCAAGTGGCAGGCAGGATGAGAGGGTGGATCTGTGCTCAGGCTGCAGATGGGAGGGTGCGTAGCCAGGGAGAGTGGAAGGGCCATGTGCCAGCTGTGAAGGGCTTCGAGCACAGAGCAACCTAATTCCACCTTCATTGTAAAAAGGTTCCTCTGCCCACTCTGTGAAGAACGTCTCCTAACACATTGAACAAAATAAACATGTGTCTGTTCCATGATTTCAGTCCTGGAAGGAAATTAATTTGCACAAATATGCTACACTTCCCAAGTCTCAAGTGCACCCCCAATGGTTTGCCAATATCATTACTGTTATCAAAGAGCGATTTCTTCTAGAAGATTCTGACTCCATGAAAGTGCAAACCGTGTAACAACTAGAATTTCCCATCAGTGAGCTCCTGCCTCTAGAAATGTCCAAATAGACCATCCGCCGCTGTTGGGGAGTTGATTCTACCTGAAGAGGAAACTAACTCTGTCTCCCTCTAAGGACCTGTCCTGCTCTGAGAGTCACCGGTTCTCTGTGTTAATTTGATTACCATTTAATAATGGGGAAGAAGATTCTAGCTTTAGGATAAGATGCAAGCTGTATGGTGGGCATATGGTGCTGAGCTCCTGCATCTCTTCAGTACTCAAAAAACTTCCTTTCACCTGTTTTTGAGTATGGTGTCAGCTGACAGCTCTCTGCTGTCTGCCTCTCCAGAAATTGTCCTTGGCTAGACAGAGTTGCCTGACCCAGATCACGCTTCTTCCAGGACATCCTGTATCAGAGACTGGTTGATGCAGAGATCTGAAGACTTGACCCATTGTACCAACTTGGGACAACGTCTAAGGGTCATTTTAGTTCCAGAGCTCCTGAGGCCAGCTAGTACTTGGCTGAGACTACTTAGAAGCCCACTTTGTCCTCTGCCTCGTCCTGATCCATTATTCTCTTCCAGTCTACTGTGCTGGTTCCTGGGGATCTCCCCATCCAACCCCATAAACTCTCATGCAGGAGCCATGTTTGTTTCCTGGGAACCCAGAGAGCACCAGTGTGTAAGAAAAGAAAGTGCTTTTGATGTTGCCTATGCACTTGGAGTTCTTATTTGTGTCCCCAAGGGATTCATCTTCACACAAGCCTTGGGAGAGCTGTAGATCTGTGAGGTGACTCCCTCCATGTTTAGTTAGAAGGGCTTCTGTAGATCTATCAGCATGCTGCAGGGAGGGTCATGGAATGCTGATTGTAGCGTGTGTGATGTTGGGTACAGAGCTCAGTGAAATAGACTAAAACTTATACACTATAAGCCTTTCCCCTGAACTCTGTGTTCTGGGTTCCACCCAGAGCAGCAGAACCCTTGGAAGAGCTAGTGACTGACTGGCTCTGAGGTGAGCAATGATCTCTGTGAGTCTCCATCTAAGGGCAATATGAGGAAGAGAGAAAAGAGGGGCATGTTCCTGTCACAAATGATCAAAACTGCCCGGGACGACTGGGCCATCTAGCAAGGTTGACCACAAAAGTAGCAACACTTCAAGCAAAATTCAGAAATCATGTAGAGAAGGAAAATTTTTACTTTCTTAAATATTTTGAACAAGTATGGCAATGTATAGCTTCACTTTAAAGAACTTTCTATCTTCCTCTGATATTTTATCATAATACTCATGTCTTTTTCTGAACTGCTTTGAGGACAGAAATTTTTTTGTAAGTATCTTTTATATGAGTCAGCTTGTTTGCATCCAGAAGTTAGATGATAAATTTAGCCACAATACAGAACCACATTAAACATGATATGCATAGCATAGCTGTTATTGGAACTGACTCTACATTTTATTTTATTTTAGTCTGAAGGTAGAAGGAACATTTTGTAGCCATTAATTTGAATTCCACACATGCATTATGAGACAAAAAAAAAATTCATTCAGCTGGGTGTTGTAGTACACACCTGTAATCTCACCTACTTGAGATGTTGAGGCAGTAGGATTGCGAGTTCAAAGCCAGCCTCAGCAACCCAGCAAGATCCTGTCTCAAAATAAAATAATAATAATAATAATAATAATAATAATAATAATAAAGACTGGAGATACAGTTCAGTGGTGGAATACTGCTGCTTTTAACTCCAGTACTGCTGAATAAATAAATAAAGCATCTAAACATGTTGCCATAAAAGAATAAATGCTGCAGGCATTCTTTTTTTTTTTTTTTTTTGGTGCAGAGGATTGAACTCATGGGCACTCAACCACTGAGCCATACCCACAGCCGTATTTGTAGAGACAGGGCCTCACTGAGTTACTTAGTGCCTTGCTTTTGCTGAGGCTGGTTTTGAACTCTCAATCTTTCTGCCTCAGCCTCCCGAGCCTCTGGGATTACAGGCGTGCATCACTGTGCCTAGCTGCAGGCATTCTTAATAGGATTTGAACTAAGCTGGTCATTTCCACACTTCCTGTGGTCTAGGTGGGCCACTTTGTACTACTTTTGTAGGAGGTAGGATGTCTCAGTAGTCCAAGCTTGGGAGAAGTAACTGGATTCAGATTCTGCCCCTCCCCTTCTCAAGCAAGTCACTGTTTTAATGACTCAGTTTTCACATCTGTAAACTGGGAATAAAAACATCAGCACCTAACTTATAAGATTGTTTTGGAAAGTTAATTCAGATCAAATACTTGGCATAGTGTCTGGCACAGAATAAACTGTAAGTAATTAGTCATTTCTAGTCAAATGAATGGATTCCCTCCAAAAAAAAAAAAAAAAGCAAGGTGCAGAAAGTATTTTAAGGCAGAATTGTGTTCTCAAAATCTTGGGTCTGAGTGTACAATAGTTGGTTCCTCCCCTCCATGAACGTCACTTATATGACCTTGAGCAGTCAAACCTAGAAATCATTCTGAGAATCAAAGATTGAGCCAAGGTAAGGCAGAAACCCACCACACCCCAGAGAGTTGTTCTTGGTCTTTTTCTTTTTCTTTCTTTCTTTTTTTGCCAATTCTAGTTTGTAATTCATTTATTATAGCTTTTGGAAGTAATTTATTTTACTCATCTTATTCTGTTTTCTGTAAAATGGGCTCAAAATATGTAACTCTTTAGAATTCAGTGGAAATTACTTGCTGAATAATTAGACTATGTAGTGTCCAGCATGTGGACACAGAGGATATTGGAGATGCAAAGTAGTGTTTGTTACCATCTGTATGGTGAGGCTACTTCTTTCAAGCCCTGGGCTACACCTGGATGGGGGTGTTGACAGGTCTGTCTCACCCACAGATCCCACTCATGGGCTAACAAGTCTTACTCTGGAGACCTGCGTTAGGTCCAGGCTCCTACACAGTGGGCATGGTATACATCCACTCTGTGACATCTGATACCTTGTCTCGTGGAACTGCCGTGAGCAAAAAGGAGGTGTTAAATATGGTGGCATCTGGCGCTGTAGAAACCAGGACCCCAGAAGGGTGGCCTCCTCTTCCTTCTCAAGCTGAGAGTCAGGGTTCTCACATTTGCAAAGCTGCAGCCTGGCCCATCGTGAGTGCATCTTACATGATTACTACATTAGAATGTGTGATAAGTCATTTCCAAAGCATGGTCCGGGGAACAGTCTCATGGTATCTGTCACCAACACTATGGCATGGTTTTCTCTGGCACAGAATCTCCTTACAGTTAGGTACTCCTGTTCAAATGTCTTCATTCCACGAGTAAAACAAATAGGCAAATAAACAAAAAAGAAGTAAGCAATGTGTTCGTTTCACTTCCCACAGCATATTTCATTTATAGTGAAAATTTAGAAGAGGTTTTGTTTTGTTTTGTTTTGTTTTTAATATTTCAGGTATCTTATTTCCCTGTTCTCTGAGATGGGTGTAATGCTAACTAAATTGTTAGGATTTGGTACAAAATATTTCCTCCATATTTGGACTGTTTGTTGCAGTTTGTTTGAATCCTATCGCTTGAATTCAAATTTATTAATATTAACATCAGGAAATAAATGACCTGGTAGAGATTTGATATGCATATATACATAGAGATATTATTATGGACTATGGGGGAAAGAGTCATTATAATCACATCCAAGAGCAGACAAGAAAATTTATAGCCATGGAACTAATTATCTTTTTCATGTTTTCTTTCTTACCAGTTTGCATCACTGTGAAAATTCTTCCTCTACATTAGGTAGCAGCTAATGTGAATCCTCACTCAGATATTGGATGTATTTAATCTGGTGGCCCTTCTTCCATGCTTCTACACAAATTATGAATGCTCAGACTACTGTACATTGTAAAGCCATAAAATCAAATATACTATACAATTATTTCCTGCTTCTATTCAAGAGAGATACCTAAATACTGAACAAGATTTTCTTCCATTTTTTAAAAAATTTTCTTTTTCTACACTGCATTCATATTTCCTCCACCCTTTTGGGGAGCACTTTCCTGGATTTCACAAAGACCCCCAACCAAGAAGGAACCTTCTGCAAACTTGTGCTCAGAAATTGCAGTCTTTTCTCTCAAGTCAAGTACATTTCTTTTATTTAAAGCTACAAGGCTACAACAGTGTTTATATTCATATGAAGCATTTCAGCAATTCATAGCTAATTCATCAATGACCACGCAGCTGCAGTCTCTGCAGTTTAAAAAAATATACCAGCTCCCTCTGTGTTTACATAGGCGCTAAAAGTAGGGGCAGGAGGACGGAAGCCATTGGAGTCATTAGGAAGGTACACTGGAGTAGAGCACCCGCCCGGATGGTGGAGGGATGTTTGCATTATAGCCCGACACATCATTAAGGACACAATTGTTATTTAATGTGGTACAATCATCTTTCTACTCTTCATGAAATCCACTTAAGTAATTACCTTCTTAGCTCATTGGCTCTGTGAGCTGCCTGGTTAGAAAGGGTTATATCTAAAGAAATATTAAAAACTGGGCACCCACAAATGTTCCCTTTAAGCTGACTTGTATTTATTAACATATTCAAAATGAAGATTTTTTTTCCTGCCCCCAAAGAGTTGGGAAACTCCAAGGTAAATAAATACTCTGGAGCATTAGCAGAATTTAAGGAAGAATAAGAGGGCATTAGCCAAAGTCTCCTCTGGTGTCAGCCATTCTTAAAAAAATAGCTGATACCTGCATCTGGCTCTTTGTAGTTTCAGTTTGACATCTGTTTTAGCCAATCCATTTTTCATTAAAGTCAAAATGCTGTTTTAAAATTTGCCTTGGCTTTCTCTTTTTAAGACAAGAACAAATTCGTGATGAAAATATCCCCTTACAAAACCTGGTGCAGTTGCATAGTAAGCTGTGTGGATCTTTGTAAGTGGCGTAGTTTGGAAGGCTAGCTTTGAATAGTCTAGATATTAAGATGGGAGATGAAAGAATGCACAGAACTTATTTTCAGAGCACATTTAAACATCTTTCAAGCAGATCTTTTTTTCCCTTTTTATTATGACGTGTCCGAGATGAGCTTGCAAGAGTTTAACATCATTTAAGGCAAGCGGCACCGAAGTACAGAATCAAAATTACTTGAAAAACGCACATCTGCATTTTAAACTTTAAGCTCGCTTTCAAAATACACTGTACAATCCGTGTTTACTATAAATATGGCGAGGTAAGTCTGAAATACCTTTATCTTATTTGGTGGCTCTGTGTCTGAGCCTCTTTGTTTGAACAGAAATGTCAGCTGTATTTTACTTTATTATATAAAAAAGTTTTGGAATTTAATTAAGGGTCAAGTACCAGCAGTAGATAAATGCAACAGCTAAAGCATATTTCTGATCACTCTGAAGTCTGCAATCATGAAAATTATTATCATTGAGTAAAACTGGTCTCAATGATGGTGACTGGGAGATGGATTCTGTGTTACTCAGCCGTCATTTACATAATAATGGGTTCCAGTTTTCATCAGTACCTTTTGTTTGTACAGTGCTTACTGCTACAGTAAATTGTCAAAATGTCATTCCTCTCAAATCAGCCAGAAAATATCAACAGTAAACAAGGCACAGGAAGAAATTCTCTGATTAGAAGCGAGGCATCAGGAGAGGAGAGCTGAAGTCTCCGTGATGGCTTGAAACGTGTGATTCTGGTGTTCCCCCATAATACAGCCCTACAGCGAATGGAAATTACTTCTCCCATGCGCCACCTCCACCAAGCCCCTTTAATGAAGAAATACCACTCTGCTGCTGAGGTCACTGGGAAACTCACGACCATCACTGGGGATTAATAGATTTACATATGTATTCTTCATTGCCACTCTGTCCCCCTTTCCCCTCTTACTGGGGATCAGCCTCTCCTTTTTCTGGCAGGGGGTGGCCAATGCAATGGGGGCCAGGGTCTCTCACAGTGTTCTTATCTCTGTTTGGGTCTCTGACTCAGGGTCAGAATAAGGGTGCTGTTGGAGAAGGATTTTGACCAGGACCAGGCTGCTGCCATCATATGGGGCAGTTACAGGTGAAATGCAGTCAGATGACCACAGATGACTAGCCGGTACTCTTTCAGGTTGCAGCTCAAGAGCTTGGAGGGCAGTGACATACAGAGCTGGGGCAGAGTCCCAGGTGGTGTGACATCTTCCATTCTTCTCCTGTTCACATGGCCTTCACTTGAACTTGGAGACCAGGGAGATGGAGCATAATCTGCCAGAGCCAGCATTCAGGGCATTGAATCTGAGTTCCCTGGATCCAGATTTCCCCTTTCCCCTCTCCCTGAGCACTGTGCCCTCTTCCAGGTTTTAAAATATATATGATTCATGAAATCAACACCTCCTTCTGTTCCTCTAAGCCATCTCCCCAGGACCAGAAAGGGATGAGCATGAATTAGTACAGTATATGCCCTATAACCATTATAGTTACAAAGTATATTAAAATTAAAGACTTCACATTGTGTTTGAAATAAAAATGAATATCGTGGCATCCTGCCAAGAGTCCCAGAAACCACTCTTGTGTGGAATTGAAACATTTGGCTCATATAATACTTAATTTATTTTTATGAAATGACAAGTTATATAAATGTATATTTAAAACAGAGAGGCACAACATTTTTTGGGGGGTAAGTTTCTTTGTATTCTGGCTTACATATGTCTACACAGTTAGGACTTGTATCTAAACAGAACCAAAAACCAAAACAAAACAAAATAAATAGTAAATTTTCCCAAAGTGAGTTTTTATTTTTGGTAAGCTATATGTTCCTCCAAATCTCCAAATATTTCAAAATATGAACACGCACGAAGGTGGCCCAGAGCAAGGCTCTCAGCACCTTCTGGAAATGAATAGGAGTTTTAAAAATCGATTGAAACGAAGTGTTGACATCAGGAAATATTTTGTAGTGCTTTCAGGTTTCTTCCCATGCACTTGATTTTGCTTGGCTACTTTTAATTTCTGCCCCACCCCCACCCCACCCCACCCCACACACTTCTTCTCTTTGAAAATCCGACATTGTCCAAACCCTTTCGATTAAGAAGCTTGGCTGAATGAAAGCAATGCTGTGGTGGTGCATCCGTAAACAGGGGGTGCGAGGAGCCGGGCAGCTCAGAGAAATAGGGCTGATCAGCAGTAATTACCCTGACACCTCATGCAGTACAGGGAATTAACTCCTAGGACTTTGGGCCGAATGAAGAAGAAGTTGATGTTTCACGTTGTGAATGCCTCAGTGCCTGAACCCATTACCAGTTTAAACGGAGATGGGAATTTACTATACACCTTTTTTTTTTTTTTTTTTTGGTTGGGGATGTAGAGTGGTATGCAGAAAATGTGAAAGCAATTCAGGATGCTGAAGCAAAGCTCTGTGTATTTTTATGAAGCCTTTTACCTTCTGATTCTATATCATATCCATAAGGCTCACATAAAAGAGAAGGGCCGTGGCAACCATTGTCTTGAAAGGAGGACCCTGTTGTCTGAAGGAAGAGGGACCATGTCACCCCAAGTAGGTGAAGGTATTCTATGAGGGTCCTACAGAAAGGAAAGTGCTCGAAAACACAGAGCAGGAGGGGAAGCACCGCTCAAAAGGCAACTAGTTAGCAGCTGCCACTATGACCTTTAACTGTGGCCATGGTAACTGGGCTAAAGATGGAGTTCCATTTTATTATTCTCACACCCACAATGTTAAGCCTGTGAATCCCATTGCAATTTAATGGCTGAAATCAGAAGGCAGATCTGTGTTCATTGGACCAGTGCCGATACCCTCTTAGCTAATGAGCGCAATGAACATTTTCAAGCCAGGAAGCCGGTGCAAGTGGAAATATTATGCCATACAGAAATGTACACCCAAACACAAAGAAATGTCCAGTACCGCCGGCCCTTTGTGTGTATTTGCATAGTCTAACATTTGAAGCCAATCATCTTTTAAGAAAAGAATTTTAAAAAGCTGCTAGACTATTAAAAAAGGAGGCACACCACAAAGATTATGGCGAATGAGAAATCTCAAGAGTTATGAATCTCGAGTTAATGACTATTACTGCCTGTTCTATTATTTCCCTTAATGAATCTTATTATTTGTCAATGCATGCTTCTTTTTATGTACCTAGAACTTTTCCCTGACTATATACTATACCCCCGGCTGAGAGAAGCCATCCAAAAGCAATACCCACATTTCTGGTAGCAGAGGAGAGGTTTTATTATAACTTTGCTTTCACAGATATTTTGTCCACAGTTTCTCAAGAATTGGTGGCAGCAATGTCATTTTGTTGTGGGAGATGAAGCTGGCAAGTCTATGCAGATCATGCTACTTTGTTTTGAAGCTTCAGAAAAAGAAAAAAAAGGGGGGGTCATGGCCGGTGACCAGTAGTGACCATTTGCCTTTGAATGCACACTACTTCTCTGATGGAAGCTGCTCCTGTTTTTCATGAAAACATGCCGATTAAAGTTGAGAAGATGGCACCTGAATCTGAGCTCCTCCATCTAAAAAATGGCCAGTTTCAGAGCTTCAAGGTGGATTGACATATGAGCTTTTACTCTAATTTTTTTTGGCTTCTACTCTCCCAATACTTCTTTTGAGGGAACTTACTCTTAACCCATTAATTTCTAGAAGTTATCTATGTGCTGCTTGTATCCAAAGGCTGCAAAGAACTATCCTTTAAATCTATCTTATTTGTTTTAACCAGTGATGGCACAAAGTTATAAAACTCCCTGTGTACCTACAGATAATGTCATCTATGGAATTTTTTTATTCCCATCCTTTTCTCCAAAAAATTTCCTCGGTAATCCTAAAACACTCCTCGACTTTATTTTGGTCAAATTGTTTTGTGAGCAAAGATGAGGGCTTAATAGCTTCTCTTATCAGGAACAATATATGCTTTCCAAAGGAAGACTTCCAAATATCCTTTGTAAGTCAAAGCTTGGACCATTTTGCTAGTAGAAACGGGTTGTGCTGGAAACGACAAAGGTCACAGGGAAAATAATTTCAATGCTTCATATCTTTTAAAACAATGTCACTTTTATCATTACCAGAGAGTTTTAGGAGGGATGAGAGAGAGAGAAAGAAGGAGAAAGAGAGAGGGAGACAAAGGAAGTGAGAACTCAGAGACCTGAATAATCCCACCTGTTTACTTGGCTTCTGAAAGGGCAGGATGTGCCTCCATCAGTTTAATAAAAGATGTTCTATCAATTTAGACAATTATACCAAAGATTAAGAATGTCATGAAGATGATGAAATCTCCTAGGTAACATTAAAAAATAATATGCTTTTAGATCACATCATATATTAAATGACAACTGCCAATTTTTTTAAAAGAGTATTCAAAATTCTTTCCTGAATGACAATTTGAAGTTAAAATACTTTGTTCTTAACAGTTAACTTCATTGACATGAAGCCTCTGCTTCCTCACTCAGGAAACGCGGCTTTTAAGAGCTTTTTGTTTATTCCAGTGAAAGTGGACTGCAAAATATGATACTTTACGTCCTCCCTGTCTGCATCTTTGTTAATTAAGGCATGTATAAGAAATGTGTTTGCCTGGCATGGGGGTCTGTAATCACAGCAGCTCAGGAGACTGAGGCAGGCGAATTGCAACTTCAAAGCCAGCCTTAGTAAAAGCGAGCTGCTAAGCAACTCAGTGAGTCCCTGCCTCTACATAAAATATATATAAAAAAAAAAAGAGGCTGGGGATGTGGCTCAGTGGCCAAGTGCTTCTGAGTTCAATCCTCGGCACCCTCTTCCCTGGAAAAAAAAAAAATGCTTCGCTACCACATGACTTGGTTTGAAATGTCTAAATATGACTTAGACTCAAATATCTACCATTCTCCTGATTGGGTGATTTTTCTTCTCTTGGTTCCTGAACAATTGCTTTTCTTATTCTTAGTCTAGGAAGTTATTACAGGCTTTCCTTAAAGCACCGACAGCAGGTGGCACAGGAAAGATGAAAAGGGTTTACGATGTCTCTGGGCTGGACCCAGAACTTTGCGAGTCAGTGATAGGACCAGGAGCTATGGTTTAGCACCACTTTCCAGCAGGTTTGTGTGTGTGCACCGTGATATCTGCCCCACGTTGAGGACTGCTCTTCGGATGTCTGACAGCCACGAGTGCCCTCAACATGGAACTAGGGAGACCTGGAACTTTTCAGTCACCTTTACCCACAGTCGCTGTCAAGTTCATACCTGTCGTCTTCTCAGCCTTTACCTCCTTGTTTGACCCAGCAAGTGAGTGATGCTTCTGGGCGCCTCTGATCACCCAGGTAGACCGTAGCAGACACTGGTGACAAGATCTGCGGACCAGGATCTCAGTAGAGATGTCACCAGTCAGCTAAGACTTTCCCATTTCTGGGGAACTCTGCTGTGGTTGCTCACTGCAAGCTTGCGTTATGCTTCTGCTGTGGTTTCAATATGCCCCCTGAAAGTGCACATGTTGGAAATCTGATCCCCTGAGTCACACTGTAATGGTGTTTGGAAGTAATTAGGTTGGATGAGGTGTAAAGGGCAGGGCAGGACAGCACTCATAGCTTTGTAAAAGGAAGACAGATCTAAGCTAGCATGCATGCTCATTCTTACCATGTGATATCCTTTGCTGCCTTAGGATAGAGCAAGGAGGCTCTCAAAGGATGACAAACAGAGGCCAGCAACATGCTCTTGGACTGCACCACCTCCACATCTCTGAGTCAAATAAACTTCTGTTCTTTATAAACAACCCAGTCTCAGGTATTCTGTTATAGCAACAGAACATAGACTTCAACTACTTTCCTTGCCAAAGTCTGCCTTCTGCTCCTCCACCTCTGCTCTCATGTCTGGCTCCTGACCCAGCTTCCTAATTTGACTCCCTCTTCTGTGTTGTTTGTAACAAGGCATGAAAGACTCTTTGTCACTCGTTACTCTTTAAGGTCCAGTACCCTCCACAGGGTACCTTTCCTTATGTAGAAGTGAAAGTATCACCATTATTATTAGCAGCATCAGCAGGAACCGTACTCATTTATCAAGCTCTTACTCTGAGCATCTCAGAAGTTCTATCTCATTTAATCACTAGATATCCTGCTGGGAAACCAATTCCAAGAGGTTAAGTAAATTACCAGAGGTTACAGAGATAGGAAGTCATTTAGCTGAGCTGTGATTCTCAGAAAGACCAACTGTGATGATACAAATATGAAGTTTGGTTGCATTTTTGTGGTGCAGATTCGAAGGTCTAAGGACACTTAGCTAGCCTTGGTATTTGTGAAAATGTGACTTGTACTCTTTGCCCTTTAATGCTCACTGCAAAGCATTGACAGTGGGTTTCTGGCTGGAACACTCCTACGTCACGCCCACTCTGGGACATGCCTGTGAGTGACTTCATGTATCATCCATTTGCCACGCACATCCCTGCCTGGCTCACAGTGGGAACCAAAAGTATATCTGCCAGATCAACTGACAAAATTTAGGGGCCTCTTGTCAAAATCATCTTGCTGGATGTCTTCAACAGCAATGGGATGTGGGAAGAAAATGAGCAGGCGTTTTTCAGTTGAGGCAAGATGCTTTTCACAATACACGCATTACCTCTTAATCTCCCTTCAAAGAGAAAAGTAAGTGATGATATAGATAACACATAGAAATATGTTTTGAGTTATTAAAAGAAAAGAAAATAGAAATAAAGGTGTACATGACTTTTAAAAAAATCTCCAACATGATTTGAGAACCATGCGTGGGCTACCTTAATATGTAGATTCTTTTCTCCCATCCACAGCCTTGGTCTGCATACAGGAGCAAAGGCCATGTGGTGTTTGAAGCAAGCCAGAAACACAACAAGACCTTCCCCCCAGAGTGGGGAAAATCTACAGAGATCAGCGGGGGAAGAGTTGGGAATCTAGAAGGGTCTTTTCCAATGGGATGGGGGGGGAGGCCATATTGAAGAAGGCTTGTAGGAAGGAAGAAGATGAACAGGAGGAAACAATTTTCAAAGTATATCAATTCTCAGATGATGTATGATAGCAGGGGAAATGAAAGCAACCGGTTTCCATGTGGCACAATGACAATCTAACACTATCGAGATGGGAAAGCACAACAACTAATAGGAAGAAACAAAACAGAGTTGAGAGTCACAAAATCACTTTATGGGGATAAGTCAATAACATCGGAGGAATTGAGCAAACACAGAAACCGTAGAACCCTGATCTTTGGGTAATAAATAAGGCAATTTGCATGCACTGTTGGCTCAAAATGGAATTGTATGGGAAGAAAACCAAACAATAATTCAAAATGAAAAATCATCCCATCCTCAAATAAAAGCACAACTCTTTTTATGAAATAGCATAGTGTGCCAACCATTTCTAGTGAATGCAGGGAAGTGATTTTGGTAGAGGGTTCACTTTAAGACTCAAAAGGACTCATACATGAAGAATTAAGACGTTTTTTCAGAAAGCCAAGGTCATGACCTTGAATGCCATGTTAAGTATTTGGCAGACTTCAGAACTCTTAATATTATTGCTATTTAGAATGGGTTAAATACAATGAAATTATAAATGAGGTTGTATTCTGTCTCCTGCCTGACGTATATGGAACTGTTATGATGCAGGCTTGCCTAAGTAAGTGTACAGCGCTAATCAATGCTTTTATTTAGTTCTGCTTGAGCATGGAAATAACTGTGTCATTCAGGTAAGGCTGGTAATTCCAATCAGCTCAAAAATAGAAACATACAGCGAGGGGAAGCATGTCAGATTAAATGCACCCTAGACCAGACAGTGTCAGCCACTTGGTGTTGACACCTTACCTAATTAGGACATGCTTTTGACTGGCCAGTCTTTCTGAAGATGGTAATTGTTTGGGCTCAGAGATAATTTCATATTTTTACTTTATCCTCCTTGAAATTCCAAAAATAGCCTACAACTTGAATTATTTAGCACAGTTGACAAAAGAGGTGGATTGGGTTTTCTGGATAACCTAAAGGTAAATAATCAGGGCCAAAGTTTGTGCACTATTCATTTTTCCTCAAAAATGTCCACAAAGACGTTATGGTAAAGAACTGCATTTGTGCACAACTTTTTGGAATGCAGCTACATGAATTCTGAGAGTAATTATCAGAGAGAGATTTGGAGAGGGAGGGAGGGAGGGAGGGGGAGAGAGAGAGAGAGAGAGAGAGAGAGAGAGAGAGAGAGAGAGAGAGAGAATGATGAGAGATGAAGCCATGTCGATCCTCAGTCCATGC